>NC_060920.1:5290064-5592948 GCF_021234035.1 Daphnia pulicaria
GTGCATTGACGTGCTCTGGCGTGCACTGGCGTGCTCTGGCGTGCACTGGCGTGCTCTGGTGTGAATTGACGTGCACTGGCGTGCACTGGCGTGCTCTGGCGTGCACTGGCATGCTCTGCTAAGCAGAACTCAAGTGCTTGACAATAGAAATCCACTACCCGACAGGCATTGACGTGCTCTGGCGTGCACTGGCGTGCTCTGGCGTGCACTGGCGTGCTCTGGCGTGCACTGGCGTGCTCTGGCGTGCACTGGCGTGCTCTGGCGTGCACTGGCGTGCTCTGGCGTGCACTGGCGTGCTCTGGCGTGCACTGGCGTGCTCTGGCGTGCACTGGCGTGCTCTGGCGTGCACTGGCGTGCTCTGGCGTGCATTGAAGTGCTCTGGCGTGCGCTGGCATGCTCTGGCGTTTACTGGCGTGCTCTGGTGTGAATTGGCGTGCTCTGGCGTGCACTGGCGTGCTTTGGCGATCATTGACGTGCTCTGGCTTGCTCTCGCGTGCATTGACGTTCTCTGGCGTGCTCTGGCGTGCACTGGCGTGCTCTGGTGTGAATTGGCGTGCTCTGGCGTGCACTGGCGTTCTCTGGCGTGCACTGGCGTTCTCTGGCGTGCACTGGCGTGCTCTGGCGTGCACTGGCGTGCTCTGGCGTGCACTGGCGTGCTCTGGCGTGCACTGGCGTGCTCTGGTGTGAATTGGCTTGCTCTGGCGTGCACTGGCGTGCTCTGGTGTGAATTGACGTGCTCTGGCGTGCCCAAGCTTGCACTGGCGTGCTCTGGCGTGCTCTGGCGTGCCCTGGAGTGCATTGACGTGCTCTGGCGTGCACTGGCGTGCTCTGGCGTGCACTTGCGTGCACTGGCGTGCTCTGGCGTGCACTGACGTTCTCTGGCGTGCACTTCCGTGCTCTGG
This sequence comes from Daphnia pulicaria, assembly GCF_021234035.1. NCBI lineage: Eukaryota > Metazoa > Arthropoda > Branchiopoda > Diplostraca > Daphniidae > Daphnia > Daphnia pulicaria. The sequence continues at coordinate 5,290,967 of NC_060920.1, forward strand.
TGTGAATTGGCGTGCTCTGGCGTGCACTGGCGTAATCTGGCGTGAATTGGCGTGCTCTGGCGTGCACTGGCGTGCTCTGGCGTGCACTGACGTGCTCTGGCGTGCACTTCCGTGCTCTGGTGTGAATTGGCGTGCTCTGGCGTGCACTGGCGTGCTCTGGTGTGAATTGGCGTGCTCTGGCGTGCACTGGCGTGCTTTGGCGTGCATTGACGTGCTCTGGCTTGCTCTCGCGTGCATTAACGTGCACTGGCGTGCTCTGGCGTGCACTGGCGTGCTCTGGCGTGCTCTGGCGTGCACTGGCGTGCTCTGGCGTGCACTGGCGTGCTCTGGCGTGCACTGGCGTGCTCTGGCGTGCACTGGCGTGCTCTGGCGTGCACTGGCGTGCTCTGGCGTGCACTGTCGTGCTCTGGCGTGCACTGGCGTTCTCTGGCGTACATTGACGTGCTCTGGCGTGCACTGGCGTGCTCTGGTGTGAATTGCCTTGCTCTGGCGTGCACTGACGTGCTCTGGTGTGAATTGGCGTGCTCTGGCGTGCTCTGGCGTGCACTTGCGTGCCCAAGTATGCACTGGCGTGCTTTGGCTTGCATTGACGTGCATTGACGTGCTCTGGCGTGCTCTGGCGTGCACTGGCGTGCTCTGGCGTGCACTGGCGTGCTCTGGCGTGCACTGGCGTGCTCTGGCGTGCACTGTCGTGCTCTGGCGTGCTCTGGTATGAATTGGCGTACTCTGGAGTGCACTGGCGTGCACTTGCGTGCACTGGCGTGCCCAAGTGTGCACTGGCATGCTCTGGCGTGCACTGGCGTGCTCTGGCGTGCACTGGCATGCTCTGGTGTGAATTGGCGTTCTCTTGAGTGCTTTGGCGTTCACTGCGTGCTCTGGATTGCAATGGCGTGCACTGGTTTGCTCTGGTGTGAATTGGCGTGCTCTGGCTTGCTCTCGCGTGCATTGACGTGCTCTGGCGTGCTCTGGCGTGCATTGACGTGCTCTGCTGTGAATTGGCGTGCTCTGGCGTGCACTGGCGTGCTCTGCCGTGCACTGGCTTGCTCTGGCGTGCACTGGCGTGCTCTGGCGTGCATTGACGTGCTCTGGCGTGCACTGGCGTGCTCTGGCGTGCACTGGCGTGCTCTGGTGTGAATTGACGTGCACTGGCGTGCACTGGCGTGCTCTGGCGTGCACTGGCATGCTCTGCTAAGCAGAACTCAAGTGCTTGACAATAGAAATCCACTACCCGACAGGCATTGACGTGCTCTGGCGTGCACTGGCGTGCTCTGGCGTGCACTGGCGTGCTCTGGCGTGCACTGGCGTGCTCTGGCGTGCACTGGCGTGCTCTGGCGTGCACTGGCGTGCTCTGGCGTGCACTGGCGTGCTCTGGCGTGCACTGGCGTGCTCTGGCGTGCACTGGCGTGCTCTGGCGTGCACTGGCGTGCTCTGGCGTGCATTGAAGTGCTCTGGCGTGCGCTGGCATGCTCTGGCGTTTACTGGCGTGCTCTGGTGTGAATTGGCGTGCTCTGGCGTGCACTGGCGTGCTTTGGCGATCATTGACGTGCTCTGGCTTGCTCTCGCGTGCATTGACGTTCTCTGGCGTGCTCTGGCGTGCACTGGCGTGCTCTGGTGTGAATTGGCGTGCTCTGGCGTGCACTGGCGTTCTCTGGCGTGCACTGGCGTTCTCTGGCGTGCACTGGCGTGCTCTGGCGTGCACTGGCGTGCTCTGGCGTGCACTGGCGTGCTCTGGCGTGCACTGGCGTGCTCTGGCGTGCACTGGCGTGCTCTGGCGTGCACTGGCGTGCACTGGCGTGCACTGGCGTGCACTGGCGTGCTCTGGCGTGCACTGGCGTGCTCTGGCGTAAACTGGTGTGCTCTGGTGTGAATTGGCATAATCTGGCGTGCACTGGCGTAATCTGGCGTGCATTGACGTGCTCTGGCTTTCTCTGGCGTGCATTGGCGTTCTCTGGCGTGCACTGGCGTGCTCTGGCGTTCTCTGGCGTGCTCTGGCAACCACTGGCGTGCTCTGCCTTAAACTGGCGCGCTCTGGTGTGAATTGGCGTGCTCTGGCGTGCACTGGCGGGCTCTGGCGTGCACTGGCGTGTTCTGTCGTGCATTGAAGTGCTCTGGAGTGCACTGGCACGCTCTGGCGTATACTGGCGTTCTCTGGTGTAAATTGGCGTTCTCTGGCGTACACTGGCTTGCTCTGGCGTGCAATGACGTGCTCTGGCGTGCGCTGGCGTGCTCTGGGGTGCACTGGCGTGCATTGGCGTGCTCTGGTGTGAATTGGCGTGCTCTGGTGGCGTGCACTGGCGTGCTTTGGCGTGCATTGACGTACTCTTGCTTGCTCTCGCGTGCATTGACGTGCTCTGGCGTGCTCTGGCGTGCACTGGCGTGCTTTGGTGTGAATTGGCGTGCTCTGGCGTGCACTGGCGTGCTCTGGCGTAAACTGGCGTTCTCTGGCGTGCACTGGCGTGCTCTGGCGTACATTGACGTGCTCTGGCGTGCACTGGCGTGCTCTGGCGTGCACTGGCTTGCTCTGGTGTGAATTGGCTTGCTCTGGCGTGCACTGGCGTGCTCTGGTGTGAATTGACGTGCTCTGGCGTGCCCAAGCTTGCACTGGCGTGCTCTGGCGTGCTCTGGCGTGCCCTGGCGTGCATTGACGTGCTCTGGCGTGCACTGGCGTGCTCTGGCGTGCACTTGCGTGCACTGGCGTGCTCTGGCGTGCTCTGGCGTGCTCTGGCGTGCACTGACGTTCTCTGGCGTGCACTTCCGTGCTCTGGTGTGAATTGGCGTGCTCTGGCGTGCACTGGCGTAATCTGGCGTGAATTGGCGTGCTCTGGCGTGCACTGGCGTACTCTGGCGTGCACTGACGTGCTCTGGCGTGCACTTCCGTGCTCTGGTGTGAATTGGCGTGCTCTGGCGTGCACTGGCGTGCTCTGGTGTGAATTGGCGTGCTCTGGCGTGCACTGGCGTGCTTTGGCGTGCATTGACGTGCTCTGGCTTGCTCTCGCGTGCATTGACGTGCTCTGGCGTGCTCTGGCGTGCACTGGCGCGCTCTGGCGTGCACTGGCGTGCTCTGGCGTGCACTGGCGTGCTCTGGCGTGCACTGGCGTGCTCTGGCGTGCACTGGCGTGCTCTGGCGTGCACTGTCGTGCTCTGGCGTGCACTGGCGTTCTCTGGCGTGCACTGGCGTGCTCTGGCGTACATTGACGTGCTCTTGCGTGCACTGGCGTGCTCTGGTGTGAATTGGCTTGCTCTGGCGTGCACTGGCGTGCTCTGGTGTGAATTGGCGTGCTCTGGCGTGCTCTGGCGTGCACTTGCGTGCCCAAGCATGCACTGGCGTGCTTTGGCTTGCATTGACGTGCATTGACGTGCTCTGGCGTGCTCTGGCGTGCACTGGCGTGCTCTGGCGTGCACTGGCGTGCTCTGGCGTTCACTCGCGTGCTCTGGCGTGCACTGGCGTTCTCTGGCGTGCACTGGCGTGCTCTGGCGTACATTGACGTGCTCTGGCGTGCACTGGCGTGCTCTGGTGTGAATTGGCTTGCTCTGGCGTGCACTGGCGTGCTCTGGTGTGAATTGGCGTGCTCTGGCGTGCTCTGGCGTGCACTTGCGTGCCCAAGCATGCACTGGCGTGCTTTGGCGTGCATTGACGTGCTCTGGCGTGCACTGGCGTGCTCTGGCGTGCACTGGCGTGCTCTGGCGTGCACTGGCGTGCTCTGGCGTGCACTGGCGTGCTCTGGCGTGCACTGGCGTGCTCTGGCGTGCACTGGCGTGCTCTGGCGTGCACTGGCGTGCTCTGGCGTGCACTGGCGTGCTCTTGCGTGCACTGGCGTGCTCTTGCGTGCACTGGCGTGCACTGGCGTGCACTGGCGTGCTCTGGCGTGCACTGGCGTGCTCTGGCGTGCACTGGCGCGCTCTGGTGTGAATTGGCGTGCTCTGGCGTGCTCTGGCGTGCACTGGCGTGCTCTGGATTGCACTGGCGTGCACTGGTGTGCTCTGGTGTTAATTGGCGTGCTCTGGCGTGCACTGGCGTGCTCTGGCATGCTCTTGCGTGCATTGACGTGCTCTGGCGTGCACTGGCGTGCTCTGGTGTGAATTGGCGTGCTCTGGCGTGCACTGGCGTGCTCTGGCGTGCTCTGGCGTGCACTGGCGTGCTCTGGCGTGCACTGGCGTGCTCTGGCGTGCAGTGGCGTGCTCTGGCGTGCACTGGCGTGCTCTTGCGTGCACTGGCGTGCTCTTGCGTGCACTGGTGTGCACTGGCGTGCACTGGCGTGCTCTGGCGTGCACTTGCGTGCTCTGGCGTGCACTGGCGCGCTCTGGTGTGAATTGGCGTGCTCTGGCGTGCTCTGGCGTGCACTGGCGTGCTCTGGATTGCACTGGCGTGCACTGGTGTGCTCTGGTGTTAATTGGCGTGCTCTGGCGTGCACTGGCGTGCTCTGGCATGCTCTTGCGTGCATTGACGTGCTCTGGCGTGCACTGGCGTGCTCTGGTGTGAATTGGCGTGCTCTGGCGTACACTGGCGTGCTCTGGCGTGCACTGGCGTGCTCTGGCGTGCACTGGCGTGCTCTGGCGTGCACTGGCATTCTCTGCTAAGCAGAACTCAAGTGCTTGACAATAGAAATCAACTACCCGACAATAGAACTCAAATAACTTGAATAATTTTTAAAAATTCAAGTGCTGTGATGTGCGTTTTTCTTAAACTTTTTGTTCATGATTTGCTCTATACATTTATTGATTCAATAGACTTGAAATGGTGTATTGGAGATTGATTTACACAACCTGTAATTAAAAAATGGTTTTAACAAGTGAAAAAAATATTATAGCCACTTCAAGTGCTGAGCTGTTCTCTGCTGTGCTCTACCATGCTCTGGCGTATTCTGGCGTGCTCTGGCTTGCTCTGGCGTGCATTGACGTGCTCTAGCTTTCTCTCGCGTGCATTGACGTGCTCTGGCGTGCTCTGGCGTGCACTGGCGTGCTCTGGCGTGTACTGGCGTGCTCTGGCGTGCACTGGCGTGCTCTGGTGTGAATTGGCGTGCTCTGGCTTGCACTGGCGTTCTCTGGCGTGCATTGACGTGCTCTGGCGTGCACTGGCGTGCTCTGGCGTGCACTGGCGTGCTCTGGCGTGCACTGGCGTGCTCTGGCGTGCACTGGCGTGCTCTGGCGTGCACTGGCGTGCTCTGGCGTGCACTGGCGTGCTCTGGCGTGCACTGGCGTGCTCTGGCGTGCACTGTTGTGCTCTGGCGTGCACTGGCGTGCTCTGGCGTGCTCTGGCGTGCTCTGGAATGCACTGGCGTTCTCTGGTGTGAATTGGCGTGCTCTGGCGTGCACTGGCGTTCTCTGGTGTGAATTGGCGTTCTCTGGCGTGCTCTGGCGTGCACTTGCCTTCCCAAGCGTGCACTGGCGTGCTTTGGCGTGCACTGGCATGCTCTGGTGTGAATTGGCGTGCTCTGGCGTGCACTGGCGTGCTCTGTATTGCACTGGCGTGCACTGGTGTGCTCTGGTGTCAATTGGCGTGCTCTAGCGTGCGTTGGCGTGCTCTGGCATGCTCTTGCGTGCATTGACGTGCTCTGGCGTGCACTGGCGTGCTCTGGTGTGAATTGGCGTGCTCTGGCGTGCACTGGCGTGCTCTGGCGTGCACTGGCGTGCTCTGGAATGCTCTGGCGTACATTGACGTGCTCTGGCGTGCAACTGCGTGCTCTGGTGTGAATTGGCTTGCTCTGGCGTGCACTGGCGTGCTCTGGTGTGAATTGGCGTGCTCTGGCGTGCTCTGGCGTGCACTTGCGTGCCCAAGCATGCACTGGCGTGCTTTGGCGTGCATTGACGTGCTCTGGCGTGCACTGACGTGCTCTGGCGTGCACTGGCGTGCTCTGGCGTGCACTGGCGTGCTCTGGCGTGCACTGGCGTGCTCTGGCGTGCATTGGCGTGCTCTGGCGTGCACTGGCGTGCTCTGGTGTGAATTGGCGTGCTCTGGCGTGCTCTGGCGTGCACTGGCGTGCTCTGGATTGCACTGGCGTGCACTGGTGTGCTCTGGTGTTAATTGGCGTGCTCTGGCGTGAACTGGCGTGCTCTGGCATGCTCTTACGTGCATTGACGTGCTCTGGCGTGCACTGGCGTGCTCTGGTGTGAATTGGCGTGCTCTGGCGTGCACTGGCGTGCTCTGGCGTGCACTGGCATTCTCTGCTAAGCAGAACTCAAGTGCTTGACAACAGAAATCCACTACCCGACAATAGAACTCAAATAACTTGAAAAATTTTTAAAAATTCAAGTGCTGTGATGTGCGTTTTTCTAAAACGCATGATTGTGTTCATGATTTGCTCTATACATTTATTGATTCAATAGACTTGAAATGGTGTATTGGACATTGATTTACACATCCTGTAATTAAAAAATGGTTTTAACAAGTGAAAAAAATATTATAGCCACTTCAAGTGCTGAGCTGTTCTCTGCTGTGCTCTACCGTGCTCTGGCGTATTCTGGCGTACTCTGGCTTGCTCTGGCGTGCATTGACGTGCTCTGGCTTGCTCTCGCGTGCATTAACGTGCTCTAGCGTGCTCTGGCGTGCACTGGCGTGCTCTGGCGTGCACTGGCGTGCTCTGGCGTGCACTGGCGTGCACTGGCGTGCTCTGGCGTGCACTGGCGTGCTCTGGCGTGCACTGGCATTCTCTGGCGTGCACTGGCGTGCTCTGGCGTACATTGACGTCCTCTGGCGTGCACTGGCGTGCTCTGGAATGCACTGGCGTGCTCTGTCGTGCTCTTGCGTGCTCTTCTAATCAGAACTCAAGTGCTTGATAATTGAAATCCACTACCTGACAATAGAACTCAAATAACTTGAATAATTTTTAAAAATTCAAGTGCTGTGATGTGCGTTTTTCTAAAACTTTTTGTTCATGATTTGCTCTATACATTTATTCATTCAATAGACTTGAAATGGTGTATTGGACATTGATTTACACATCCTGTAATTAAAAAATGGTTTTAACAAGTGAAAAAAATATTATAGCCACTTCAAGTGCTGAGCTGTTCTCTGCTGTGCTCTACCGTGCTCTGGCGTATTCTGGCGTACTCTGGCTTGCTCTGGCGTGCATTGGCGTGCTTTGGCTTGCTCTCGCGTGCATTAACGTGCTCTGGCGTGCTCTGGCGTGCACTGGCGTGCTCTGGCGTGCACTGGCGTGCTCTGGCGTGCACTGGCGTGCTCTGGCGTGCACTGGCGTGCTCTGGCGTGCACTGGCGTGCTCTGGCGTGCACTGGCGTTCTCTGGCGTGCACTGGCATTCAATGGCGTGCACTGGCGTGCTCTGGCGTACATTGACGTCCTCTGTCGTGCACTGGAGTGCTCTGGAATGCACTGGAGTGCTCTGGTGTGAATTGGCGTGCTCTGGCGTGCACTGGCGTTCTCTAATGTGAATTGGCGTGCTCTGGCGTGCTCTGGCGTGCACTTGCCTGCCCAAGCGTGCACTGGCGTGCTTTGGCGTGCACTGGCGTGCTCTGGTGTGAATTGGCGTGCTCTGGCGTGCTCTGGCGTGCTCTGGCGTGCACTGGGGTGCTCTGGCGTGCTTTGGCGTGCTCTGGTGTGAATTGGCGTGCTTTGGCGTGCACTGGCGTGCTCTGGTATGAATTTGCGTGCTCTGGCGTGCACTGGCGTGGTCTGGCGTGCACTGGCGTGCTCTGGCGTGCACTGGCGTTCTTTGGCGTGCACTGGCGTGCTCTGGTGTAATTGGCGTGCTCTGGCGTGCACTGGCGTGCTCTGGCGTTTACTGGCGTGCTCTGGCGTTTACTGGCGTGCTCTGGCGTGCACTGGCGTGCTCTGGCGTGCATTGACGTGTTCTGGCTTGCTCTGGCGTGCATGGACGTGCTCTGGCGTGCACTGGGGTGCTCTGGCGTGCTCTGGCGTGCACTGGGGTGCTCTGGCGTGCTTTGGCGTGCTTTGCGTGCACTGGCGTGGTCTGGCGTGCACTGGCGTGCTCTGGCGTGCACTGGCGTTCTTTGGCGTGCACTGGCGTGCTCTGGTGTAATTGGCGTGCTCTGGCGTGCACTGGCGTGCTCTGGCGTTTACTGGCGTGCTCTGGCGTGCACTGGCGTGCACTGGCGTGCTCTGGCGTGCACTGGCGTGCTTTGGTGTGCACTGGCGTGCACTGGCGTGCACTGGCGTGCTCTGGTGTGAATTGGCGTGCTCTGGCGTGCACTGGCGTGCTCTGGCGTGCACTGGCGTGCTCTGGCGTGCACTGGCGTGCTCTGGTGTGCATTGACGTGCTCTGGCTTGCTCTGGCGTGCATTGACGTGCTCTGGCGGGCACTGTCGTGCTCTGGCGGGCACTGTCGTGCTCTGGCGTTCTCTGGCGTGCTCTGGTGAAAATTGGCGTGCTTTGGCGTGCACTGGCGTGCTCTGGTATGAATTGGCGTGCTCTGGCGTGCACTGGCGTGCTCTGAGGTGCATTGACGTGCTCTGGCGTGCACCGGCGTGCTCTGGCGTGAACTGGCGTGCTCTGGTGTAATTGGCGTGCTCTGGCGTGCTCTGGCGTGCTTTGGCGTGCACTGGCGAGCACTGGCGTGCTCTGGCGTGCACTGGGGTGCTCTGGTGTGAATAGGGTTGGTGCATGAATAAGGGATTCGTTTGAAAAAAATACCATTAGAATCAGTTTTTCACGCTGATTCTCATGGTTTTTTTTTATATTTTTAAAATAATAATTTCCCCCCATAATCTCACTTCAAAGTTGAGATTAGCTCCCCCCATTTTAAAACGGACCCCACGCCATTTTTGGTGGGCGGTCCTTAAAATCTGATAAATTTTTCTCTTTTTCCCCCCTTTTCCCCCTTTTTCGTGCTGCCTATACTACCTAATTTGCACTTAGGGCCGAAAGGCGAAAGACGAAAAGGGTGAAAAGGGGGGAAATTTATCAGATTTTAAGGACCGCCCACTACCTGACAATAGAACTTAACTAACTTGAATAATTTTTAAAAATTCAAGTGCTGTGATGTGCGTTTTTCTAAAACTTTTTGTTCATGATTTGCACTATAAATTTATTGATTCAATAATCTTGAAATGGTGTATTGGACATTGATTTACACATCCTGTAATTAAAATATGGTTTTAAAGTGAAAAAAATATTATAGCAACTTCAAGTGCTGAGCTGTTCTCTGCTGTGCTCTACCGTGCTCTGGCGTGCACTGACGTACTCTGGCGTGCTCTGGCTTGCTCTGGCGTGCATTGACGGTCTCTGGCGTGCACTGGCGTGCTCTGGCGTGCACTGGCGTGCTCTGGCGTGCACTGGCGTTCTCTGGTGTGAATTGGCGTGCACTGGCGTGCATTGACGTGCTCTGGCGTGCTCTGGCGTGCACTGGCGTGCTCTGGCGTGCACTGGCGTGCTCTGGCGTGCACTGGCGTGCTCTGGCGTGCACTGGCGTGCACTAGCGTGCTCTGGCTTGCACTGGCGTGCTCTGGTGTGAATTGGCGTGCTCTGGCGTGCACTGGCGTGCTCTGGCGTGCACTGGCGCGCACTGGCGTGCATAGACGTGCTCTGGCGTGCACTGGCGTGCTCTGGTGTGAATTGGCGTGCTCTGGCGTGCACTGGGGTGCTCTGGCGTGCACTGGCGTGCTCTGGCGTTTACTGGAGTGTTCTGGCGTGCACTGGCGTGCTCTGGCGTGCTCTGGTGTGCACTGGCGTGCTCTGGCTTGCTCTGGCGTGCATTGACGTTCTCTGGCGTGCACTGGCGTGCTCTGGCGTCCACTGGCGTGCTTTGGTGTGAATTAGCGTGCTCTGGCGTGCACTGGCGTGCTCTGGCGTGCATTGACGTGCTCTGCATTGCTCTGGCGTGTATTGACGTGCTCTGGCGTGCTCTGGTGTTTATTGGCGTGCACTGGCGTGCTCTGGCGTGCTCTGGTGTTTATTGGCGTGCACTGGCGTGCTCTGGCGTGCTCTGTCGTGCTCTGGCGTGCTCTGCTATGCAGAACTCAAGTGCTTGACAATAGAAATCCTCTACCCGACAATAGAACTCAGATAACTTGAATAATTTTTAAAAATTCAAGTGCTGTGATGTGCGTTTTTCTAAAACTTTTTGTTCATGATTTGCTCTATAAATTTATTGATTGAATAGACTTGAAATGGTGTATTGGACATTGATTTACACATCCTGTAATTAAAAAATGGTTTGAACAAGTGAAAAAAATATTATAGCAATTTCAAGTGCTGAGCTGTTATCTGCTGTGCTCTACCGTGCTCTGGCATGCACTGGCGTGCTCTGGCGTGCACTGGCGTCCTTTGGCGTGCATTGACGTGCTTTGGCGTGCACTGGCGTGCTCTGGTATGAATTGTCGTGCTTTGGCGTGCATTGACGTGCTCTGGCGTGCACTGGCGTGCTCTGGCGTGCACTGGCGTGCTTTGGCGTGCACTGGCGTGCTCTGGTGTAATTGGCGTGCTCTGGCGTGCACTGGCGTGCTCTGGCGTGCTCTGGCGTGCTCTGGCGTGCTCTGGCGTGCACTGGCGTGCTTTGGTGTGCACTGGCGTGCTCTGGCGTGCACTGGCGTGCTCTGGTGTGAATTGGCGTGCTCTGGCGTGCACTGGCGTGCTCTGGCGTGCATTGACGTGTTCTGGCTTGCTCTGGCGTGCATGGAAGTGCTCTGGCGTGCACTGGGGTGCTCTTGCGTGCTCTGGCGTGCACTGGGGTGCATTGACGTGCTCTGGCGGGCACTGTCGTGCTCTGGCGGGCACTGTCGTGCTCTGGCGTTCTCTGGCGTGCTCTGGTGAAAATTGGCGTGCTTTGGCGTGCACTGGCGTGCTCTGGTATGAATTGGCGTGCTCTGGCGTGCACTGGCGTGCTCTGAGGTGCATTGACGTGCTCTGGCGTGCACCGGCGTGCTCTGGCGTGAACTGGCGTGCTCTGGTGTAATTGGCGTGCTCTGGCGTGCTCTGGCGTGCTTTGGCGTGCACTGGCGAGCACTGGCGTGCTCTGGCGTGCACTGGGGTGCTCTGGTGTGAATAGGGTTGGTGCATGAATAAGGGATTCGTTTGAAAAAAATACCATTAGAATCAGTTTTTCACGCTGATTCTCATGGTTTTTTTTTATATTTTTAAAATAATAATTTCCCCCCATAATCTCACTTCAAAGTTGAGATTAGCTCCCCCCATTTTAAAACGGACCCCACGCCATTTTTGGTGGGCGGTCCTTAAAATCTGATAAATTTTTCTCTTTTTCCCCCCTTTTCCCCCTTTTTCGTGCTGCCTATACTACCTAATTTGCACTTAGGGCCGAAAGGCGAAAGACGAAAAGGGTGAAAAGGGGGGAAATTTATCAGATTTTAAGGACCGCCCACTACCTGACAATAGAACTTAACTAACTTGAATAATTTTTAAAAATTCAAGTGCTGTGATGTGCGTTTTTCTAAAACTTTTTGTTCATGATTTGCACTATAAATTTATTGATTCAATAATCTTGAAATGGTGTATTGGACATTGATTTACACATCCTGTAATTAAAATATGGTTTTAAAGTGAAAAAAATATTATAGCAACTTCAAGTGCTGAGCTGTTCTCTGCTGTGCTCTACCGTGCTCTGGCGTGCACTGACGTACTCTGGCGTGCTCTGGCTTGCTCTGGCGTGCATTGACGGTCTCTGGCGTGCACTGGCGTGCTCTGGCGTGCACTGGCGTGCTCTGGCGTGCACTGGCGTTCTCTGGTGTGAATTGGCGTGCACTGGCGTGCATTGACGTGCTCTGGCGTGCTCTGGCGTGCACTGGCGTGCTCTGGCGTGCACTGGCGTGCTCTGGCGTGCACTGGCGTGCTCTGGCGTGCACTGGCGTGCACTAGCGTGCTCTGGCTTGCACTGGCGTGCTCTGGTGTGAATTGGCGTGCTCTGGCGTGCACTGGCGTGCTCTGGCGTGCACTGGCGCGCACTGGCGTGCATAGACGTGCTCTGGCGTGCACTGGCGTGCTCTGGTGTGAATTGGCGTGCTCTGGCGTGCACTGGGGTGCTCTGGCGTGCACTGGCGTGCTCTGGCGTTTACTGGAGTGTTCTGGCGTGCACTGGCGTGCTCTGGCGTGCTCTGGTGTGCACTGGCGTGCTCTGGCTTGCTCTGGCGTGCATTGACGTTCTCTGGCGTGCACTGGCGTGCTCTGGCGTCCACTGGCGTGCTTTGGTGTGAATTAGCGTGCTCTGGCGTGCACTGGCGTGCTCTGGCGTGCATTGACGTGCTCTGCATTGCTCTGGCGTGTATTGACGTGCTCTGGCGTGCTCTGGTGTTTATTGGCGTGCACTGGCGTGCTCTGGCGTGCTCTGGTGTTTATTGGCGTGCACTGGCGTGCTCTGGCGTGCTCTGTCGTGCTCTGGCGTGCTCTGCTATGCAGAACTCAAGTGCTTGACAATAGAAATCCTCTACCCGACAATAGAACTCAGATAACTTGAATAATTTTTAAAAATTCAAGTGCTGTGATGTGCGTTTTTCTAAAACTTTTTGTTCATGATTTGCTCTATAAATTTATTGATTGAATAGACTTGAAATGGTGTATTGGACATTGATTTACACATCCTGTAATTAAAAAATGGTTTGAACAAGTGAAAAAAATATTATAGCAATTTCAAGTGCTGAGCTGTTATCTGCTGTGCTCTACCGTAATCTGGCATGCACTGGCGTGCTCTGGCGTGCACTGGCGTCCTTTGGCGTGCATTGACGTGCTTTGGCGTGCACTGGCGTGCTCTGGTATGAATTGTCGTGCTTTGGCGTGCATTGACGTGCTCTGGCGTGCACTGGCGTGCTCTGGCGTGCACTGGCGTGCTTTGGCGTGCACTGGCGTGCTCTGGTGTAATTGGCGTGCTCTGGCGTGCACTGGCGTGCTCTGGCGTGCTCTGGCGTGCTCTGGCGTGCTCTGGCGTGCACTGGCGTGCTTTGGTGTGCACTGGCGTGCTCTGGCGTGCACTGGCGTGCTCTGGTGTGAATTGGCGTGCTCTGGCGTGCACTGGCGTGCTCTGGCGTGCATTGACGTGTTCTGGCTTGCTCTGGCGTGCATGGAAGTGCTCTGGCGTGCACTGGGGTGCTCTTGCGTGCTCTGGCGTGCACTGGGGTGCTCGAGCGTGCTTTGGCGTGCTCTGGTGTGAATTGGCGTGCTTTGGCGTGCATTGGCGTGCTCTGGTATGAATTGGCGTGCTCTGGCGTGCACTGGCGTGGTCTGGCGTGCACTGGCGTGCTCTGGCGTGCACTGGCTTTCTTTGGCGTGCACTGGCGTGCTCTGGCGTGCACTGGCGTGCTCTGGCGTTTACTGGCGTGCTCTGGCGTGCACTGGCGTGCTCTGGCGTGCACTGGCGTGCTTTGGTGTGCACTGGCGTGCACTGGCGTGCACTGGCGTGCTCTGGTGTGAATTGGCGAGCTCTGGCGTGCACTTGCGTGCTCTGGCGTGCATTGACGTGCTCTGGCTTGCTCTGGCGTGCATTGACGTGCTCTGGCGGTTACTGTCGTGCTCTGGCGGGCACTGTCGTGCTCTGGCGTGCTCTGGCGTGCTCTGGCGTGCACTGGCGTGCTCTGGTGTAAATTGGCGTGCTTTGGCGTGCACTGGCGTGCTCTGGTATGAATTGGCGTGCTCTGGCGTGCACTGGCGTGCTCTGAGGTGCATTGACGTGCTCTGGCGTGCACCGGCGTGCTCTGGCGTGAACTGGCGTGCTCTGGTGTAATTGGCGTGCTCTGGCGTGCTCTGGCGTGCGCTGGCGTGCGCTGGCATGCTCTGGCGTGCACTGGCGTGCTCTGGCGTGCGCTGGCATGCTCTGGCGTGCACTGGCGTGCTTTGGTGTGAATTAGCGTGCTCTGGCGTGCACTGGCGTGCTCTGGCGTGCATTGACGTGCTCTGCATTGCTCTGGCGTGTATTGACGTGCTCTGGCGTGCTCTGGTGTTTATTGGCGTGCACTGGCGTGCTCTGGCGTGCTCTGTCGTGCTCTGGCGTGCTCTGCTATGCAGAACTCAAGTGCTTGACAATAGAAATCCTCTACCCGACAATAGAACTCAGATAACTTGAATAATTTTTAAAAATTCAAGTGCTGTGATGTGCGTTTTTCTAAATCTTTTTGTTCATGATTTGCTCTATAAATTTATTGATTGAATAGACTTGAAATGGTGTATTGGACATTGATTTACACATCCTGTAATTAAAAAATGGTTTGAATAAGTGAAAAAAATATTATAGCAACTTCAAGTGCTGAGCTGTTATCTGCTGTGCTCTACCGTGCTCTGGCGTGCACTGGCGTGCTCTGGTATGAATTGTCGTGCTTTGGCGTGCATTGACGTGCTCTGGCGTGCAATGGCGTGCTCTGGCGTGCACTGGCGTGCTTTGGCGTGCACTGGCGTGCTCTGGTGTAATTGGCGTGCTCTGGCGTGCACTGGCGTGCTGTGGCGTGCTCTGGCGTGCTGTGGCGTGCTCTGGCGTGCACTGGCGTGCTTTGGTGTGCACTGGCGTGCTCTGGCGTGCACTGGCGTGCTCTGGTGTGAATTGGCGTGCTCTGGCGTGCACTGGCGTGCACTGGCGTGCATTGACGTGTTCTGGCTTGCTCTGGCGTGCATGGACGTGCTCTGGCGTGCACTGGGGTGCTCTGGCGTGCTCTGGCGTGCACTGGGGTGCTCGAGCGTGCTTTGGCGTGCTCTGGTGTGAATTGGCGTGCTTTGGCGTGCACTGGCGTGCTCTGGTATGAATTGGCGTGCTCTGGCGTGCACTGGCGTGGTCTGGCGTGCTCTGGCGTGCACTGGCTTTCTTTGGCGTGCACTGGCGTGCATTGGTGTAATTGGCGTGCTCTGGCGTGCACTGGCGTGCTCTGGCGTGCACTGGCGTGCTCTGGCGTTTACTGGCGTGCTCTGGCGTGCACTGGCGTGCTCTGGCGTGCACTGGCGTGCTTTGGTGTGCACTGGCGTTTTCTGGCGTGCACTGGCGTGCTCTGGTGTGAATTGGCGTGCTCTGGCGTGCACTTGCGTGCTCTGGCGTGCATTGACGTGCTCTGGCTTGCTCTGGCATGCATTGACGTGCTCTGGCGGGCACTGTCGTGCTCTGGCGGGCACTGTCGTGCTCTGGCGTGCTCTGGCGTGCTCTGGCGTGCACTGGCGTGCTCTGGTGTAAATTGGCGTGCTTTGGCGTGCACTGGCGTGCTCTGGTATGAATTGGCGTGCTCTGGCGTGCACTGGCGTTCTCTGAGGTGCATTGACGTGCTCTGGCGTGCACCGGCGTGCTCTGGCGTGAACTGGCGTGCTCTGGTGTAATTGGCGTGCTCTGGCGTGCTCTGGCGTGCTCTGGCGTGCGCTGGCATGCTCTGGCGTGCACTGGAGTGCTCTGGCGTGCACTGGCATGCTCTGGTGTGAATAGGGTTGGTGCATGAATAATCGATTCGTTTGAAAAAAATACCATTAGAATCAGTTTTTCACGCTGATTCTCATGGTATTTTTTTATATTTTTAAAATAATAATTTCCCCCCATAATCTCACTTCAAAGTTGAGATTAGCTCCCCCCATTTAAAAACGGACCCCACGCCATTTTTGGTGGGCGGTCCTTAAAATCTGATAAATTTTGCTCTTTTTCCCCCCTTTTCCTCCTTTTTCGTGCTGCCTATACCCCTTCATTTGCCCTTACGGCCGAAAGACGAAAGACGAAAAGGGTGAAAAGGGGGGAAATTTATCAGATGTTAAGGACCGCCCACCAAAAATGGCGTGGGGTCTGTTTTAAAATGGGGGAAGCTAATCTCAACTTTGAAGTGAGATTACGGGAGGAAATTATTATTTTAAAACTATAAAAAAAATACCATGAGAATCAGCGTGAAAAACTGATTCTAATGGTATTTTTTTCAAACGAATCCCTTATTCATGCACCAACCCTATTGGCGTGCTCTGGTATGAATTGGCGTGCTCTGGCGTGCATTGACGTGCTCTGGCGTGCACTGGCGTGCTCTGGCGTGCACTGGCGTGCTCTGGCGTGCACTGGGGTGCTCTGGCGTGCACTGGCGTGCTCTGGTGTGAATTGGCGTGCTCTGGTATGAATTGGCGTTCTCTGGCGTGCACTGGCGTGCACTGGCGTGCACTGGCGTGCTCTGGCGTGCATTCACGTGCTCTGGCGTGCAATGGCGTGCTCTTGCGTGCACTGGCGTGCTCTGGCGTGCACTGGCGTGCTCTGGCGTGCACTGGCGTGCTCTGGCATTTACTGGCGTTTACTGGCGTGCACTGTCGTGCTTTGGTGTGCACTGGCGTGCTCTGGCGTGCACTGGCGTGCTCTGGTGTGAATTGGCGTGCTCTGGCGTGCACTGGCGTGCTCTGGCGTGCATTGACGTGCTCTGGCTTACTCTGGCGTGCATTGACGTAATCTGGCGTGCACTGGCGTGCTCTGGTGTGAATTGGCGTGCTCTTGCGTGCACTGGCTTGCTTTGGCGTGCACTGACGTGCACTGGCGTGCTCTGGCGTGCTCTGGCATGCACTGGCGTGCACTGGCGTGCTCTGGCGTGCACTGGCGTGCTCTGGCGTGCACTGGCGTGCACTGGCGTGCACTGGCGTGCTCTGGCGTGCTCTGGCGTGCACTGGCGTGCTCTGGCGTAAACTGGTGTACTCTGGTGTGAATTGGCGTTCTCCGGCGTGCACTGGCCTGCTCTTTCGTGCACTGGCGTGCTCTGGTGTAAATTGGCGTGCTCTGGCGTGCTCTGTCGTGCTCTGTCGTGCTCTGATATGCAGAACTCAAGTTCTTGACAATAGAAATCCACTACCCGACAATAGAACTCAAATAACTTGAATAATTTTTAAAAATTCTGCAAGTGCTGTGATGTGCGTTTTTCTAAAACTGCTCTATAAATTTATTGATTAATAGACTTGAAATGGTGTATTGGACATTGATTTACACATCCTGTAATAAAAAAATAGTTTTAACAAGTGAAAAAAATATTAGAGCAACTTCAAGTGCTGAGCTGTTCTCTGCTGTGCTCTACCGTGCTCTGGCGTGCTCTGGCTTGCTCTGGCCTGCTTTGACGTGCTCTGGCCTGCACTGGCGTGCTCTGGCGTGCACTGGCGTGCTCTGGTGTGAATTGGCGTGCTCTGGCGTGCACTGGCGTGCTCTGGCGTGCTCTGGCGTGCTCTGGCGTGCTCTGGAGTGCTCTGGCTTTCTCTGGCGTGCATTGACGTGCTCTGGCGTGCACTGGCGTGCTCTGGCGTGCTTTGGTGTTCACTGGCGTGCTCTGGTGTTCACTGGCGTGCTCTGGCGTGCACTGGCGTTCTCTGGCGTGCAGTGGCGTGCTCTGGCGTGCACTGGCGTGCTCTGGCGTGCACTTGCTTGCTCTGGCGTGCACTGGCGTAATCTGGCGTGCTCTTTCGTGCTCTGGCGTGCTCTGCTATACAGAACTCAAGTGCTTGACAATAGAAATCCACTACCCGACAATAGAACTCAAATAACTTGAATAATTTTTAAAAATTCAAGTGCTGTGATGTGCGTTTTTCTAAAACTTTTTGTTCATGATTTGCTCTATAAATTTATTGATTCAATAGACTTGAAATGGTGTATTGGACATTGATTTACACATCCTGTAATTAAAATTTGGTTTTAAAGTGAACAAAATATTATAGCAACTTCAAGTGCTGAGCTGTTCTCTGCTGTGCTCTACCGTGCTCTGGCGTGCTCTGGCTTGCTCTGGCGTGCATTGACGTGCTCTGGCGTGCACTGGCGTGCTCTGGCGTGCACTGGCGGGCTCTGGCGTGCACTGGCTTAATCTGGCGTGCACTGGCGTGCTCTGGTGTGAATTGACGTTCTCTGGCGTGCACTGGCGTGCTCTGGCAGGCACTGACGTGCACTGGCGTGCTCTGGCGTGCATTGACGTGCTCTGGCTTGCTCTGGCGTGCACTGGCGGGCTCTGGCGTGCACTGGCGTGCTCTGGCGTGCATTGACGTGCTCTGCCGTGCACTGGCGTGCTCTGGCGTGCACTGGCTTGCTCTGGCGTGCACTGGCGTGCTCTGGCGTGCACTAGCGTGCTCTGGCGTGCACTTGCGTGCTCTGTGAATTGGCTTGCTCTGGCGTGCACTGGCGTGCTCTGGTGTGAATTGACATGCTCTGGCGTGCTCTGGTGTGAATTGGCGTGCTCTGGCGTGCACTGGCGTGCTCTGGCATGCACTGGCGTGCTCTGTTGTGCATTGACGTGCTCTGGCTTGCTCTCGCGTGCATTGACGTGCTCTGGCTTGCTCTGGCGTGCACTGGCGTGCTCTGGCGTGCACTGGGGTGCTCTGGCGTGCACTGGCGTGCTCTGGCGTGCACTGGCGTGCTTTGGCGTGCTCTGGCGTGCACTGGCGGGCTCTGGTGTGAATTTGCGTGCTCTGGCGTGCACTGGCGTAATCTGGCGTGCATTGACGTGCTCTGGCTTGCTCTGGCGTGTATTGACGTGCTCTGGCGTGCACTGGCGTGCTCTGGCGTGCATTGGCATGGTCTGGCGTGCACTGGCGTGCTCTGGCGTGCACTGGCGTGCTCTGGCGTGCACTGGCGTGCTCTGGCGTGCATTGACGTGCTCTGGCGTGCACTGGCATGCTCTGGCGTGCACTGGCGTGCTTTGGCGTGCTCTGTCGTGCCCTGCTATGCAGAACTAAAGTGCTTGACAATAGAAATCCACTAACCTACAACAATAGAACTCAAATAACTTGAATAATTTTTAAAAATTCAAGCGCTGTGATGTGCGTTTTTCTAAAACTTTTTGTTCATGATTTGCTCGATACATTTATTGATTCAATAGACTTGAAATGGTGTATTGGACATTGCTCTGGCGTGCATTGACGTGCTCTGGCTTGCTCTGGCGTGCATTGACGTGCTCTGGCGTGCGCTGGCGTGCTCTGGTGTGAATTGGCGTGCTCTGGCGTGCATTGAGTTGCTCTGGCTTGCTCTCGCGTGCATTGACGTGCTCTGGCGTGCTCTGGCGTGCACTGGCGTGCTCTGGCGTGCACTGGCGTGCTCTGGTGTGAATTGGCGTGCTCTAACGTGCACTGGCGTGCTCTGGCGTGCACTGGCGTTCTCTGGCGTGCACTGGCGTGCTCTGGCGTGCACTGGCGTTCTCTGGCGTGCACAGGCGTGCTCTGGCGTACATTGACGTGCTCTGGCGTGCACTGGCATGCTCTGGCGTGCACTGGCGTGCTCCGGCGTGCACTGGCGTGCTCTGGTGTGAATTGGCGTGCTCTGGCGTGCTCTGGAGTGCACTGGCGTGCACTGGCGGGCCCAAGCGTGCACTGGCGTGCTTTTGCGTGCACTGGCGTGCTCTGGCGTGCTCTGGCGTGCTCTGGCGTGCTCTGGTGTGAATTGGCGTGCTCTGGAGTGCTCGGGCGTGCACTGCGTGCTCTGGATTGCAATGGTGTTCACTGGTGTGCTCTGGTGTGAATTGGCGTGCTCTGGCTTGCTTTCGCGTGCATTGACGTGCTCTGGCGTGCTCTGGCGTGCATTGACGTGCTCTGGCGTGCACTGGCGTGATCTGCTGTGAATTGGCGTGCTCTGGCGTGCACTGGCGTACCCTCTGGCGTGCACTGGCTTGCTCTGGCGTGCACTGGCTTGCTCTTGCGTGCATTGACGTTCTCTGGCGTGCGCTGGCGTGCTCTGGCGTGCAATGGCGTGCTCTGGGGTGAATTGGCGTGCTCTGGCGTGCACTGGCGTGCTTTGGCGTGCATTGACGTGCTCTGGCTTGCTCTTGCGTGCATTGACGTGCTCTGGCGTGCTCTGGTGTTCACTGGCGTGCTCTGGCGTGCACTGGCGTGCACTGGCGTGCACTGGCGTGCACTGGCGTGCACTGGCGTGCTCTGGCGTGCACTAGCGTGCTCTGGCGTGCACTGGCGTGCTCTGGCGTGCACTGGCGTGCTTTGGTGTGAATTGACGTGCTCTGGCGTGCACCGGCGTGCTCTGGCGTGCACTTGCGTGCCCAAGCATGCACTGGCGTGCTTTGGCGTGCACTGGCGTGCTCTGGTGTAAATTGGCGTGCTCTGGCGTGCACTGGCGTGCTCTGGCGTGCACTGGCATGTTCTGCTAAGCTTAACTTAAGTGCTTGACAATAGAAATCTACTACCCGACAATAGAACTCAAATTCAAGTGCTGTGATGTGCATTTTTCTAAAACTTTTTGTTCATGATTTGCTTTATACATTAGTTGATTCAATAGACTTGAAATGGTGTATTGGACATTGATTTACACATCCTGTAATTAAAAAATGCTTTTAACAAGTGAAAAAAATATTATAGCCCCTTCAAGTGCTGAGCATTTCTCTGCTGTGCTCTACCGTGCTGTGGCGTATTCTGGCGTGCTCTGGCTTGCTCTGGCGTGCATTGACGGGCTCTGGCTTGCTCTCGCGTGCATTAACGTGCTCTGGCGTGCTCTGGCTTGCACTGGCGTGCTCTGGCTTGCATTGACGTGCTCTGGCGTGCACTGGCGTGCTCTGGCGTGCACTGGCGTGCACTGGCGTGCTCTGGCGTGCACCGGCGTGCTCTGGTGTGAATTGGCGTGCTCTGGCGTGCACTGGCGTAATCTGGCGTGCATTGACGTGCTCTGGCATGCACTGGCGTGCTCTGGCGTGCAATGGCTTGCTCTGGAGTGAATTGGCGTGCACTGGCGTGCACTGGCGTGCTCTTGCGTGCACTGTTGTGCTCTGGCGTGCACTGGCGTGATCTGGCGTGCATTGACGTGCTCTGGCGTGCATTGACGTGCTCTGGGTTGCTCTGGCGTGCATTGACGTGCTCTGGCGTGCACTGGCGTGCACTGGTGTGCTCTGGTTTGAATTGGCGTGCTCTGGCGTGCACTAGCGTGCTCTGGCTTGCACTGTTGTGCACTGGCGTGCTCCGACGTGCTTTGACGTGCTCTGGAGTGCACTGGCGTGCTCTGGCGTGCATTGACGTTCTCTGGCGTGCACTGGCGTGCTCTGGTGTGAATTGGCGTGCTCTGGCGTGCATTGACGTGCTCTGGCGTGCACTTGCGTGCTCTGGTGTGAATTGGCGTGCTCTGGCGTGCACTGGCGTGCTCTGTCGTGCACTGGCGTGCTGTGGCGTGCACTGGCGTGCTCTGGTGTGAATTGGCGTGCTCTGGCGTGCACTGGCGTGCTCTGGCTTGCTCTGGCGTGCATTGACTTGATCTTGCGTGCACTGGCGTGCTCTGGCGTAAACTGGCGTGCTCTGGCGTGCATTGACATGCTCTGGCGTGCACTGGCGTGCACTGGCGTGCTCTGGCGTGCACTGGCGTGCTCTGGCGTGCACTGGCGTTCTCTGGCGTGCACTGGCGTGCTCTGGCGTGCATTGACGTGCTCTGGATTGCTCTGGCGTGCATTGCCGTGCTCTGGCGTGCTCTGGCGTGCTCTGGCGTGCACTGGCGTGCTCTGGCGTGCACTGGCGTGCTCTGGCGTGCACTGGCGTGCTCTGGCGTGCACTGGCGTGCTCTGGCGTGCTCTGGCGTGCTCTTGCGTCATTGACGTGCTCTAACTTGCTCTGGCGTGCATTGACGTGCTCTGGCGTGCACTGGCGTAAAATGGCGTGCTCTGGCGTGCACTAGCGTGCTCTGTCGTGCACTGGCGTGCAATGGCGTGCTCTGGTGTGCATTGACGTGCTCTGGCGTGCACTGGCGTGCTCTGGTGTGAATTGGCGTGCTCTGGCGTGCATTGACCTGCTCTGGCGTGCACTGGCGTGCTCTGGCGTGCACTGGCGTGCTCTGGCATGCACTGGGGTGCTCTTGCGTGCATTGACGTGCTCTGGCTTGCTCTGGCGTGCATTGCCGTGCTCTGGCGTGCACTGTCGTGCTCTGGCGTGCTCTGGCGCACAGTAATTGTTCAAACTCGGAGATGAATACTAAAAAAGACTGTTGCCGAGGGTGCTCAGGTGGGCGATATATCACCATTAACCTGCAGTGTTTTGTAGAGGAGGAAATCATGAGATCCAGTAATTCGAAGGACGTTAGGTTTAGGTTAGATGGCTGCTGCATTCGGTTGACGGTAAAGGCATCACTGTAAATAAGGCCGAGACCTCCACCCCCCTTCTTTGAAACTGATTGTGGGCGTGGTAGATGCACGGCAGTAAAACCAGCAGGGCAGGCCGACTTAAGGATGTGATTGCCATGCGTCATATTTAGCCAGGTCTCAGTCAGAGCTAAAAAATCAATCTTCAGGGAGACAATGAGGTCAGCAATCAGATCTTTTCTCTTGCTGACAGAACGGGCATTCAGCAGGCCCAGTTGGGGTAGACTCGGTTGGTGGGATGATCCGTGACCATGATTTATCCTCTTATCCTTGGAAAAAAGAGGCGGAGAGACGGACGTCCAGTCACCACAGCAACTGTCGAGCCGGAAACGTTGGCGCAGGCCAGCCAGCCGTCCACCTCGATAGCTTCTCCTAGTTGGTAGTCGAGCAGGCAGATCCAGGAGCTTTAGTGTGTGGTAAACAGCTTTCGAAGTCCAGTCAGTAATGAGCTGATTTTGGCCCAAAGGCCTGCAGGCCCAAATTTCTTCCATGGTGTAAAGCGGAAGAGGCATTTCAGTACGTCCACTTTGGCAGATAAGAGCGAGGCAAAAATTCTTAAAGAAAAAATTCAAAGTCTCAAGTATCTTTACCAAAGACGGTATGGTGGCAGGCCCGCGCCACCATAATCCGTTATGGGCCTTTAGAAAAAGACAGCCAATCCCGAAACAGCCGCGGCCGATGCCGAAAACTGTATTCTCCTTGGCTGGCCAGCGAGAAAACTAGATGTAGAATGAGCAGGAATGGATGGAATGCCACAGGCAGTGTTCAAGTGGCGACACCAAGCGGAAAAAATTGGAAAAAACTTGACAGCGACGGGGTGATTCAGATCATCAGAAAACACAAACAGTTCGGAAAAAGACTAGAAGTTGTGTGGAAAAAGCCACAACACGAGAACCACCACAAAAAATAGTTCAAGAAACTTGCAAACTAAGGTTGCAGAAAGCAAAACTCCAAAGCGGAAAATGAAATGTAAGTAGAGCAAGTGACAGGTGCAGCCTTCCTTGGCGCGACTCAGCAGACGACGGCGGACGACGGACGGCGTGCACTGGCGAGCTCTGGCGTGCACTGGCTTGCTCTGGCGTGCACTGGCGTGCTCTGGCGTGCATTGACGTACTCTGGCTTGCTCTGGCGTGCATTGCCGTGCTTTGGCGTGCTTTGGCGTGCTCTGGCGTGCTCTGGCGTGCACTGGCGTGCTCTGGCGTGCACTGGCGTGCTCTGGCGTGCACTTGCGTGCATTGACGTGCTCTGGCGTGCACTGTCGTGCTCTGGCGTGCACTGGCGTGCTCTGGCGTGCTCTGGCGTGCACTGGCGTGCTCTGGCGTGCTCTGGCGTGCTCTGGCGTGCTCTGGCGTGCACTGGCGTGCTCTGGCGTGCACTGGCGTGCTCTGGCGTGCACTGGCGTGCTCTGGCGTGCACTGGCGTGCTCTGGCGTGCACTGGCGTGCTCTGGCGTGCATTGACGTGCTCTAACTTGCTCTGGCGTGCATTGACGTGCTCTGGCGTGCACTGGCGTGCAATGGCGTGCTCTGGCGTGCACTGGCGTGCAATGGCGTGCTCTGGTGTGCATTGACGTGCTCTGGCGTGCACTGGCGTGCTCTGATGTGAATTGGCGTGCTCTGGCGTGCATTGACCTGCTCTGGCGTGCACTGGCGTGCTCTGGCGTGCACTGGCGTGCTCTGGCTTGCACTGGGGTGCTCTGGCGTGCATTGACGTGCTCTGGCTTGCTCTGGCGTGCATTGCCGTGCATTGCCGTGCTCTGGCGTGCACTGGCGTGCTCTGGCGTGCTCTGGCGTGCACTGGCGTGCTCTGGTGTGATTTGGCGTGCTCTGGCGTGCACTGGCGTGCTCTTGCGTGCACTGGCGTGCTCTGGTGTGCACTGGCGTGCTCTGGCGTGCACTGGCGTGCTCTGGCTTGCATTGACGTGCTCTTGCTTGCTCTGGCGTGCATTGACGTGCTCTGGCGTGCACTGGCGTGCACTGGGGTGCTCTGGCGTGCACTGGCGTGCACTGGCGGGCTCTGGTGTGAATTGGCGTGCTCTGGCGTGCACTAGCGTGCTCTGGCGTGCACTGGCGTGCACTGGCGTGCTCTGGCGTGCATTGACATGCTCTGGCGTGCACTGGCGTGCACTGGCGTGCATTGACGTGCTCTGGCGTGTACTTGCGTGCATTGACGTGCTTTGGCGTGCTCTGGCGTGCACTGGCGTGCTCTGGCGTGTACTGGCGTGCATTGACGTGCTTTGGCGTGCTCTGGCGTGCACTGGCGTGCTCTTGCGTGCACAGGCGTGTTCTGGCGTACACTGGCGTGCTCTGGTGTGAATTGCCGTGCTCTGGCGTGCACTGGCGTGCACTGGCGTGCATTGGCGTGCATTGGCGTGTTCTGGCGTGCACTGGCGTGCTCTGGCGTGCATTGACGTGCTCTGGCGTGCACTGGCGTGCTCTGGCGTGCACTGGCGTGTTCTAGTGTGAATTGGCGTGCTCTGGCGTGCACTGGCGTGCTCTGGTGTGAATTGGCGTGCTCTGGCGTGCACTGGAGTGCTCTGGCGTGCATTGACGTGCTCTGGCTTAATCTGGCGTGCATTGCCGTGCTCTGGCGTGCACTGGCGGGCTCTGGCATGCTCTGGCGTGCACTGGCGGGCTCTGGCATGCTCTGGCGTGCACTGGCGTGCTCTGGAGTGCACTGGCGTGCTCTGGCGTGAACTGGCGTGCTCTGGAGTGCATTGACGTGCTCTGGCTTGCTCTGGCGTGAATTGACGTGCTCTGGCGTGCACTGGCGTGCAATGGCGTGCTCTGGCGTGCACTGGCGTGCTCTGGTGTGAATTGGCGTGCTCTGGCGTGCACTAGCGTGCTCTGGCGTGCAATGGCGTGCTCTGGCGTGCATTTACGTGCTCTGGCGTGCATTTACGTGCTCTGGCGTGCACTGGCGTGCTCTGGCGTGCACTGGCGTTTTCTGCCGTGCACTGGCGTGCTCTGGTGTGAATTGGCGTGCTCTGGCGTGCATTGACGTGCTCTGGCGTGCATTGACGTGCTCTGGCTTGTTCTGGCGTGCATTGCCTTGCTCTGGCGTGCACTGGCGTTCTCTTGCGTGCCCTTGCGTGCTCTTGCGTGCTCTTGCGTGCTCTGTCTTGCTCTTGCGTTCATTGACGTTCTCTGGCGTGCAATGGCGTGCTCTGGCGTGTATTGACGTGCTCTGGCTTGCTCTGGCGTGCATTGCCGTGCTCTGGCGTGCACTGGCGTGCTCTGGCGTGCACTGGCGTGCTCTGGCGTGCTCTGGCGTGCTCTGGCTTGCTCTGGCGTGCATTGACGTTCTCTGGCGTGCACTTGCGTGCTCTGGCGTGCTCTGGCGTCCACTGGCGTGCTTTGGTGTGAATTGGCGTGCTCTGGCGTGCACAGGCGTGCTCTGGCGTGCACTGGCGTGCTCTGGCGTGCATTGACGTCCTCTGCCTTGCTCTGGCGTGTATTGACGTGCTCTTGCGTGCACTGGCGTGCTCTGCTATGCAGAACTCAAGTGCTTGACAATAGAAATCCACTACCCGACAATAGAACTCAGATAACTTGAATAATTTTTAAAAATTCAAGTGCTGTGATGTGCGTTTTTCTAAAACTTTTTGTTCATGATTTGCTCTATAAATTTATTGATTCAATAGACTTGAAATGGTGTATTGGACATTGATTTACACATCCTTAATTAAAAAATGGTTTTAAAGTAAAAAAAAAAATTATAGCAACTTCAAGTGGTGAGCTGTTCTCTGCTGTGCTCTACCGTGCTCTGGCGTGCACTGGCGTTCTCTGGCGTGCACTGGCGTGCTCTGGCGTGCATTGACGTGCTCTGGCGTGCATTGAAGTGGTCTGGCGTGCACTGGCGTGCTTTGGTGTGAATTGGCGTGCTCTGGCGTGCATTGACGTTCTCTGGCGTGCACTGGCGTGCTCTGGTGTGAATTGGCGTGCTCTGGCGTGCATTGACGTGCTCTGGCTTGCTCTGGCGTGAATTGACGTGCTCTGGCGTGCACTGGCGTGCAATGGCGTGCTCTGGCGTGCACTGGCGTGCTCTGGTGTGAATTGGCGTGCTCTGGCGTGCACTAGCGTGCTCTGCCGTGCAATGGCGTGCTCTGGCGTGCAATTACGTGCTCTGGCGTGCATTTACGTGCTATGGCGTGCACTGGCGTGCTCTGGCGTGCACTGGCGTTCTCTGTCGTGCACTGGCGTGCTCTGGTGTGAATTGGCGTGCTCTGGCGTGCATTGACGTGCTCTGGCGTGCATTGACGTGCTCTGGCTTGTTCTGGCGTGCATTGCCTTGCTCTGGCGTGCACTGGCGTTCTCTTGCGTGCTCTTGCGTGCTCTGACGTGCTCTGTCTTGCTCTTGCGTGCATTGACGTTCTCTGGCGTGCAATGGCGTGCTCTGGCGTGTATTGACGTGCTCTGGCTTGCTCTGGCGTGCATTGCCGTGCTCTGGCGTGCACTGGCGTGCTCTGGCGTGCTCTGGCGTGTTCTAGTGTGAATTGGCGTGCTCTGGCGTGCACTGGCGTGCTCTGGCGTGCACTGGCGTGCTCTGGCGTGCACTGGCGTGCTCTGGCGTGCTCTGGCGTGCTAAGGCTTGCTCTGGCGTGCATTGACGTTCTCTGGCGTGCACTTGCGTGCTCTGGCGTGCTCTGGCATGCACTGGCGTGCTTTGGTGTGAATTGGCGTGCTCTTGCGTGCACAGGCGTGCTCTGGCGTGCACTGGCGTGCTCTGGCGTGCATTGACGTCCTCTGCCTTGCTCTGGCGTGTATTGACGTGCTCTTGCGTGCATTGGCGTGCTCTGGCGTGCTCTGTCTTGCTCTGGCGTGCTCTGCTATGCAGAACTCAAGTGCTTGACAATAGAAATCCACTACCCGACAATAGAACTCAGATAACTTGAATAATTTTTAAAAATTCAAGTGCTGTTATGTGCGTTTTTCTAAAACTTTTTGTTCATGATTTGCTCTATAAATTTATTGATAGACTTGAAATGGTGTATTGGACATTGATTTACACATCCTGTAATTAAAAAATGGTTTTAAAGTAAAAAAAAAATATTATAGCAACTTCAAGTGCTGAGCTGTTCTCTGCTGTGCTCTACCGTGCTCTGGCGTGCACTGGCGTTCTCTGGCGTGCACTGGCGTGCTCTGGCGTGCATTGACGTGCTCTGGCGTGCATTGAAGTGGTCTGGCGTGCACTGGCGTGCTTTGGTGTGAATTGGCGTGCTCTGGCGTGCATTGACGTTCTCTGGCGTGCACTGGCGTGTTCTGGTGTGAATTGGCGTGCTCTGGCGTGCATTGACGTGCTCTGGCTTGCTCTGGCGTGAATTGACGTGCTCTGGCGTGCACTGGCGTGCACTGGCGTGCTCTGGCGTGCACTGGCGTGCTCTGGCGTGCACTGGCGTGCTCTGGTGTGAATTGGCGTGCTCTGGCGTGCACTAGCGTGCTCTGGCGTGCAATGGCGTGCTCTGGCGTGCATTTACGTGCTCTGGCGTGCATTTACGTGCTCTGGCGTGCACTGGCGTGCTCTGGCGTGCACTGGCGTGCTCTGGCGTGCACTGGCGTGCTCTGGCGTGCACTGGCGTTCTCTGTCGTGCACTGGCGTGCTCTGGTGTGAATTGGCGTGCTCTGGCGTGCATTGACGTGCTCTGGCGTGCATTGACGTGCTCTGGCTTGTTCTGGCGTGCATTGCCTTGCTCTGGCGTGCACTGGCGTTCTCTTGCGTGCTCTGGCGTGCTCTGTCTTGCTCTTGCGTGCATTGACGTTCTCTGGCGTGCAATGGCGTGCTCTGGCGTGTATTGACGTGCTCTGGCTTGCTCTGGCGTGCATTGCCGTGCTCTGGCGTGCACTGGCGTGCTCTGGCGTGCACTGGCGTGTTCTAGTGTGAATTGGCGTGCTCTGGCGTGCACTGGCGTGCTCTGGCGTACACTGGCGTGCTCTGGTGTGAATTGGCGTGCACTGGCGTGCACTGGCGTGCTCTGGCGTGCTCTGGCGTGCACTGGCGTGCTCTGGCGTGCTCTGGCGTGCTCTGGCTTGCTCTGGCGTGCATTGACGTTCTCTGGCGTGCACTTGCGTGCACTTGCGTGCTCTGGCGTGCTCTGGCGTGCACTGGCGTGCTTTGGTGTGAATTGGCGTGCTTTGGCGTGCACAGGCGTGCTCTGGCGTGCACAGGCGTGCTCTGGCGTGCATTGACGTCCTCTGCCTTGCTCTGGCGTGTATTGACGTGCTCTTGCGTGCACTGGCGTGCTCTGGTGTTTATTGGCGTGCTCTGGCGTGCTCTGGCGTGCACTGGCGTGCTCTGTCTTGCTCTGTCTTGCTCTGGCGTGCTCTGCTATGCAGAACTCAAGTGCTTGACAATAGAAATCCACTACCCGACCATAGAACTCAGATAACTTGAATAATTTTTAAAAATTCAAGTGCTGTGATGTGCGTTTTTCTAAAACTTTTTGTTCATGATTTGCTCTATAAATTTATTGATTCAATAGACTTGAAATGGTGTATTGGACATTGATTTACACATCCTGTAATTAAAAAATGGTTTTAAAGTGAAAACAAAATATTATAGCAACTTGCAACAAGTGCTGAGCTGTTCTCTGCTGTGCTCTACCGTGCTTTGGCGTGCACTGGCGTTCTCTGGCGTGCACTGGCGTGCTCTGGCGTGCATTGACGTGCTCTGACGTGCATTGAAGTGGTCTGGCGTGCACTGGCATGCTTTGGTTTGAATTGGCGTGCTCTGGCGTGCTCTGGCGTGCTCTGGCGTGCATTGACGTTCTCTGGCGTGCACTGGCGTGCTCTGGTGTGAATTGGCGTGCTCTGGCGTGCATTGACGTGCTCTGGCTTGCTCTGGTGTGAATTCGCGTGCTCTGGCGTGCAATGGCGTGCTCTGGCGTGCACTGGCGTGCTCTAGCGTACACTGGCGTGCTCTGGTGTGAATTGGCGTGCTCTGGCGTGCACTGGCGTGCTCTGGTGTGAATTGGCGTGCTCTGGCGTGCACTGGCGTGCTCTGGCGTACACTGGCGTGCTCTGGTGTGAATTGGCGTGCTCTGGCGTTCACTGGCATGCTCTGGCGTTTACTGGCGTGCTCTGGCGTGCACTGGCGTGCTCTGGCGTGCTCTTGCGTGCTCTGGCTTGCTCTGGCATGCATTGACGTTCTCTGGCGTGCACTGGCGTGCAATGGCGTGCTCTGGCGTGCACTGGCGTGCTCTGGCGTGCATTGACGTGCTCTGGCGTGCACTGGCGTGTTCTGGCGTTTACTGGCGTGCTCTGGCGTGCACTGGCGTGCTCTGGCGTGCTCTGGCGTGCTCTGGCTTGCTCTGGCGTGCATTGACGTTCTCTGGCGTGCACTTGCGTGCTCTGGCGTTCACTTGCGTGCTTTGGTGTGAATTGGCGTGCTCTGGCGTGCACTGGCGTGCTCTGGCGTGCATTGACGTCCTCTGCCTTTCTCTGGCGTGTATTGACGTGCTCTGGCGTGCACTGGCGTGCACTGGCGTGCTCTGGCGTGCTCTGTCTTGCTCTGGCGTGCTCTGCTATGCAGAACTCAAGTGCTTGACAATAGAAATCCACTACCCGACAATAGAACTCAGATAACTTGAATAATTTTTAAAAATTCAAGTGCTGTGATGTGCGTTTTTCTAAAACTTTTTGTTCATGATTTGCTCTATAAATTTATTGATTTAATAGACTTGAAATGGTGTATTGGACATTGATTTACACATCCTGTAATTAAAAAATGGTTTTAAAGTGAAAAAAAATATTATAGCAACTTCAAGTGCTGAGCTGTTCTCTGCTGTGCTCTACCGTGCTCTGGCAAGCACTGGCGTTCTCTGGCGTGCACTGGCGTGCTCTGGCGTGCACTGGCGTGCTCTGGCGTGCATTGACGTGCTCTGGCATGCATTGAAGTGCTCTGGCGTGCACTGGCGTGCTCTGGTGTGAATTGGCGTGCTCTGGCGTGCATTGACGTGCTCTGGCTTGCTCTGGTGTGAATTCGCGTGCTCTGGCGTGCTCTGGTGTGCACTGGCATGCTCTTGCGTACACTGGCGTGCTCTGGTGTGAATTGGCGTGCTCTGGCGTGCACTGGCGTGCACAAGCGTGCTCTGGCGTGCACTGGCGTGCTCTGGTGTTAATTGGCGTGCTCTGGCGTGCACTGGCGTGCTCTGGCGTACAATGGCGTGCTCTGGTGTGAATTGGCGTGCTCTGGCGTGCACTGGCATGCTCTGGCGTTTACTGGCGTGCTCTGGCGTGCACTGGCGTGCTCTGGCGTGCTCTGGCGTGCTCTGGCTTGCTCTGGCGTGCATTGACGTTCTCTGGCGTGCACTGGCGAGCAATGGCGTGCAATGGCTTGCTCTGGTGTTCACTGGCGTGCTCTGGCGTGCATTGACGTGCTCTGCTGTGCTCTACCGTGCTCTGGCGTGCACTTGCGTTTTCTGGCGTGCACTGGCGTGCTCTGGCGTGCATTGACGTGCTCTGGCGTGCATTGAAGTGCTCTGGCGTGCACTGGCGTACTTTGGTGTGAATTGGCGTGCTCTGGCGTTTATTGACGTTCTCTGGCGTGCACTGGCGTTCTCTGGTGAGAATTGGCGTGCTCTGGCGTGCATTGACGTGCTCTGGCTTGCTCTGGTGTGAATTCACGTGCTCTGGCGTGCAATGGCGTGCTCTGGCGTGCACTGTCGTGCTCTGGCGTACACTGGCGTGCTCTGGTGTGAATTGGCGTGCTCTGGCGTGCACTGGCGTGCACAAGCGTACTCTGGCGTGCACTGGCGTGCTGTGGTGTGAATTGGCGTGCTCTGGCGTGCACTGGCGTGCTCTGGCGTACACTGGCGTGCTCTGGTGTGAATTGGCGTGCTCTGGCGTGCACTGGCATGCTCTGGCGTGCACTGGCGTGCTCTGGCGTGCAGTGGCGTGCTCTGGCGTGCTCTGGCGTGCTCTGGCTTGCTCTGGCGTGCATTGACGTTCTCTGGCGTGCACTGGCGTGCAATGGCGTGCTCTGGCGTGCACTGGCGTGCTCTGGCGTGCATTGACGTGCTCTGGCGTGCACTGGCGTGCTCTTGCGTGCACTTGCGTGTTCTAGTGTGAATTGGCGTGCACTGGCGTGCACTGGCGTGCTCTGGCGTACACTGGCGTGCTCTGGTGTGAATTGGCGTGCTCTGGCGTGCACTGGCGTGCTCTGGCGTACTGTGGCGTGCTCTGGCTTGCTCTGGCGTGCATTGACGTTCTCTTGCGTGCACTTTTGTGCTCTGGCGTGCACTGGCGTGCTCTGGCGTGCACTGGCGTCCTTTGGTGTGAATTGTCGTGCTCTGGCGTGCACAGGCGTGCTCTGGCGTGCACTGGCGTGCTCTGGCGTGCATTGACGTCCTCTGCCTTGCTCTGGCGTGTATTGACGTGCTCTGGCGTGCACTGGCGTGCTCTGGTGTTTATTGGCGTTCTCTGGCGTGCTCTGGCGTGCACTGGCGTGCTCTGGCGTGCTCTGTCTTTCTCTGGCGTGCTCTGCTATGCAGAACTCAAGTGCTTGACAAAAAAAATCCACTACCCGACAATAGAACTCAGATAACTTGAATAATTTTTAAAAATTCAAGTGCTGTGATGTGCGTTTTTCTAAAACTTTTTGTTCATGATTTGCTCTATAAATTTATTGATTCAATATACTTGAAATGGTGTATTGGACATTGATTTACACATCTTGTAAATAAAAAATGGTTTGAACAAGTGAAAAAAATATTATAGCAACTTCAAGTGCTGAGCTGTTCTCTGCTGTGCTCTACCGTGCACTGGCGTGCTCTGGCGTGCTCTGGCGTGCTCTGGCTTTGTCTGGCGTGCATTGACGTGCTTTTGCATGCACTGGCGTGCTCTGGCGTGCACTGGCGTGCTCTGGTGTGAATTGACGTGCTCTGGCGTGCACTGGCGTGCTCTTGCTAGCACTGGCGTGCTCTGGCGTGCTCTGGCGTGCTCTGGCGTGCATTGACGTGCTCTGGCTTGCTCTGGCGTGCATTGACGTGCTCTTGCGTGCACGGGCGTGCACTAGCGTGCTCTGGCGTGCACTGGCGTGCTCTGGTGTGAATTGGCGTGCTCTGGCGTGCACTAGCGTGCTCTGGCGTGCATTGACGTGCACTGGCGTGCTCTTGCGTGCATTGACGTGCTCTGGAGTGCACTGGCGTTCTCTGGCGTGCATTGACGTTCTCTGTCGTGCACTGGCGTGCTCTGGTGTGAATTGGCGTGCTCTGGCGTGCATTGACGTGCTCTGGCGTGCTCTGGTGTGAATTGGCGTGCTCTGGTGTGCAATGGCGTGCTCTGGCGTGCACTGGCGTGCTCTGGCGTGCACTGGCGTGCTCTGGCGTGCACTGGCGTGCTCTAGCGTGCACTGGCGTGCTCTGGCGTGCACTGGCGTGCTCTGGCGTGCACTGGCGTGCTCTGGCGTGCACTTGCGTGCTCTGGCGTGCATTGACGTGCTCTAGCTTTCTCTGGCGTGCACTGGCGTGCTCTGGCGAGCACTGGCGTACTCTGGTGTGCACAGGCGTGCTCTGGCGTGCACTGGCGTGCTCTGGTGTGAATTGGCGTGCTCTGGCGTGCACTGGCGTGCTCTGGCGTGCATTGACATGCTCTTGCGTGCACTGGCGTGCTCTGGCGTGCACTGGCGTGCACTGGCGTGCACTGGCGTGCACTGGCGTGCTCTGGCGTGCACTGGCGTGCTCTGGCGTGCTCTGGCGTGCACTGGCGTGCACTGGCATGCTCTGGCGTGCACTGGCGTGCTCTGGCGTGCACTGGCGTGCTCTGGCGTTTTCTGGTGTTCACTTAAGTGCTCTGGTGTTCACTGGCGTGCTCTGTTGTTCACTGGCGTGCTCTGGTGTGAATTGGCGTGCTCTGGCGTGCACTGGCGTGCTCTGGCGTGCACTGGCGTGCTCTGGCGTGCACTGGCGTGCACTGGCGTGCACTGGCGTGCACTGGCGTGCTCTGGCGTGCACTGGCGTGCTCTGGCGTGCACTGGCATGCTCTGGCGTGCTCTCCCGTACAAAAATGATAGCAAGTTACCAAGCAGTAACTTTCTTGCTGTCTACTGTCATGCTTGCTAGTTGCATGAAAGTTTTTTCCTAATAAGGGTTTTCTCTCAAACATACTAGTCCCTTACTGCTATGGGGTTATTAGTTTTAAACTAGCATGAACTCACTTCCGTCAGAGGAATATATAAAACAGATTACCGCGCGTACCCTTCCTAGCTCGATAGCAAGCTTCACTTGCTTTACCCCTCCTAGCTAGTAATTAGCAAGCTTCACTTGTTTATGTTAGCTAGTGTCACACTTATTAGTTATTTTTATGCTCTGAATTTTTATATTATTGGGTCACCCATCCAAGTACTGTTGGCTTTTCCGATGGCTGCTTCTGCTGATATAGTGGGATGCTGCTGCTGCTGATGTGGCACTCTAAATTTTATATTACTTAAATATTTCAAGACCTAAAATAATTGTATTTTGTCTGTCATATTTTGAGTTACAGTCAGAAATTTCATCACCACAAGATGGAACAATTAAATGAAATAAAGCACCTTTAATAAAAGATGCATTATTTACTGTATTGTATATATCTAAATAAAACAATTTTTTTTTTGCCGCTATTGGAATTTAACCAATTAGTTTGCTAAATTAATAGCTGAAGAAATCTTTGTACAGAGTGTACTTTTTTAAAATACGCCTATGAATGAGCTAATGCATTAAAATTTAATACTAACTTTATTTAATCACAAAATAATAGTAGCCTTTATATGATACATAGCCCGTACGAAACTTCTAGCTAATTCCGTGCTAGAATTAGCTACGAAGTTAGGTGGTTTTAGTTAGAAATTTTCATGTCAAAATTTTTAAATTTCATATTGGGAAATTTAGGGTAGTGTCAGCTTTGTTTTTCATAGCTAAAATTAGCTTAACATCTTAGATTTAAGGTAGCTTGAAACTTATAAGCTTGGATATCTTAGATTATTGGTAGCTTGAAATTTATAAGCTTGGAATCTTTAGACTAAATGTAGCTTGAAATCTATTAGCTTTAAAGGAACTGAAATCTTTGTATTGAAATTAAACCATCATTGGTTTAATCAAATTCTTTTCCATGTTACAAGTAGGCC
The DNA here is from genome assembly GCF_021234035.1 of Daphnia pulicaria. Lineage (NCBI taxonomy): Eukaryota > Metazoa > Arthropoda > Branchiopoda > Diplostraca > Daphniidae > Daphnia > Daphnia pulicaria. The sequence continues at coordinate 5,324,997 of NC_060920.1, forward strand.
TTGGAGGGACATCGATTAAAATACACCACACATACATTTTTACATTTAAAATGAACACAATAAGAATACGAGCAATATCTAAGTTCAATGTTGGCCACTTCCGCGTTAATTCAATTTAACACCAATAAAAAACGACAATTTTCAGCAACGGCAATTCGTCGGAGGTGTCGTCGACGAGCAAATGGACAGACTGCCCGACATTTAAACTTTACAGTCAACCTGTATTACAAATGAGGAAAATGTAGGAGGGGAGTTTTCTCGTCAACACACTGAACTCTTGCTCGAGAGTTTTCACGGCAACATGGACTCGAAACTCAATCAATTACGACACGATTCTATGTTTTTGAAATGACGTTAACTAAAACGTAACGAATATACGTACAATCCGGTACAATCAACTTTGAATTAGAAGAGAGAAACGGCAGGGAAAAAAATGACCTCTTAAGAAGCTGAAAGGATGATAGAGAGAGGATGGGATCGGAAATCGGAAAAGAGCAAATAACGTTGTGTCGAGGTGACCATGCTGCGCGATGGAGGAGATTATTCAAAGAAGTTGAAAATGAAACATAAAAAAAGTAGAAAATTGAAAAAGAAAAGAATGAATGACTGAAAGAACAGGAAATCTGTTGAACTCGAAAGTGGGGCTGCACATAAACGTCGTCTTGAACGTCAGCATTAACTGGCTCCGTCAATGGTTCGTCCTTAAACGGAAAATACAAATTAAATAAAGAAATAATTCTTACAATCATGTTGCATTTATTACCAGCACACGCTTCGGGTTTTCTTTTGTTGTGGAACTTGGGGGGGGGGGTGTCAAAAATGTTGAAGTCCAAAGAAGTAAGAATCTGAGAGTCAGAATTCTTCGCTGATGACTTTTCGTTTCTTTTTGGTGTGACAAATGAATTTTCCTTGTTGTGACTTGAATTTCTCTATAAAATAAAAATCAATTATGAATGTGAGGTTACGTTTTTTACCATAAAACAAAAAAAAAACCTTGGATTTGGTGTTGCCCAATGATTTGACAGACTGATTGCTACGTTTTCTCTTCGTTGGAGGCGGAGGAATCAAATCTTCGTCAGACTCTGATTCTGAAGAAAAAATTCCTTGCTGATCATCATCATGATGAAGGCTGCTGTCAGCAGATGTATCGGACTTTTCTTCATTTTTCATGACTTCGGGGCTGATTTTTTGGCTACTGGCTTTTGGACACTGATAGGAGGCACCATGGCATCTCGTACTGCCACCACCACATCTCTGTCCTCTGCACAACAAAAACTTTAAGAAAAAGAACACGTGTAGTAATATGAAGTTTTACTACCTGAGTACGAGATAACTTTACATGATCTCATGTCATGTTGAATTTGGGATCTAGATTTGGTAGTCAACTCAACGGGTAGGTTCCAACCAGGATTGCTGGGAAACTTGGGCCAACTAAATACATCAGAATTTAGAACAATAACAATAACTAATAAAACGTGTGTGCTTACTTGATCCCAATAACTTTTTTTGTTCCAACAAAACCTTTTAATTGCTCGAGCTGATCATCGAAACTATGGTCATGGAAATCTTTCGGCACTTCTATGGCCTCCAATGTGCCAATGCCCAATTCTCCACTTTTAGTAAAAGTGACAAGTATGTAGATCAGTGGGTCTGCCATTACAAATATGTACGTACTGACATTAAATGTAAAAGAAAAGTCAGTGAAGAAACAGACAGCCAGACATCTTTACTTAGACCAAGCTTAGACTTACACCACAGACTCAGTCTGTGCTAACATTCGAGCGCGAAAATTCAGTGCATAGCTGCCAAATTTCAATCGATTAAAAAATTAAGGCGTAGCTTCCAAATTTCGATCGATGATTTTTTCTTTGATTTGAGTTTCTATAATTTTGAAACATTAGCAGATTGATGATTTTCATTAATCTGTATTAATCAGTTTCAAGATAATTCTACAATTCAAACAATTCTTTTTCGCACACACAAAATTTTTTTTGACGTCCATTAATAAATGGTCATATTTTTCGACACACTTGGCGACACTTTCTGCTGCGGTTGATTCCGTGGCGATTTGAATTATTTTCAAATTGTAAGCTAGACATAGCATACTAAGGTATGCTGATGATTCATAGTCTTTATCCTGAATTTAAAAGTTCTAATATTAGGAAATTTCAGAAAATAAGAGATAATATAGGTCTAATATACTAACCTCAAAAGTATTTGAATTGTTTTCATTCAAGTTGTATTCTTCATCACTATCACAGGATTCACAGCCTTCTGCAACAGAGTTTTGGCAACAGAATAAATAAATTAAGGGGGGAAAATTCGAGCTGATTTTTAGGTTAATAATTTCAAGCCAGCAGAAAACGCCCTAGCTTAGAAAATAAAAGCTTATAATCTGCTAAAAAAAAGTGGAGCAAAACTCTAGATTAAAAATTCTATACTGGAATTAGCTTATAGTTAGGAAATAAATTTAGGGGGAAAAATTCAAGCTGGTTTTAAGGTTTATTATTTCAAGCAAGATAGGAAAACGCCCTAGCTTGGAAAATAAAAGCTTATAATCTGCTAATAAAAGTGGAGCAAAACTCTAGATTGAAAATTCCATACTGGAATTAGCTTAAAAATAGGAAATAAATTTAGAGGTAAAAATTCAAGCTGTTTTTAAGGTTTATTTTTTCAAGCTAGATAGGAAAACGCCCTAGCTTGGAAAAAAAAGCTGATATCTGCTAACAAAAAGGTGAATGATGTTAACATGAAAAATTTCGAGGTGATTGCAGCATGATAGCTGCTTTGATTTTTTAGCCTAGCACCGCGCGAGCTGTTATTAGCTAACAGTTCAAAATCTAAGCAAAAAGTTTCGTACGGGAGGGATTTATCTTCTTATTTATATGGATTTACATTTTCAGCATATGCTATTTTAATTGAAAAAGAAAGTATCATATGAGGAGAGAGGGAGAGAGAAAATAGGTTTAATGCCGTATAACGCACTAGCTGAATAAAAACTTGTTAAAACAAGTCAGTAGCATGTCCGTTTTTGCTTATCGGACCCCTTTTGTATAAAGAAACGTATTGACCTTACAGGTAATAACAAGCCGCATGCTTGTATTTTACATACAGGTCCGTGCGAACAAGTAAAAAGCTAGCTCTAGCTAGTATTAAACCCCGTCTCGTTCATATTCGTAACGCGCTAGTCAGTTACTAGCGCGTTACGAATATGAACCCCCAAGTCAGTGAAAAACTAACTATCTACGGATATATTGCATAGTCGTTTTTTACTTGCTGGGACATTACTAGTAAGTGCTAGCTAGATCCCTACGCCAGCTGCTTAATTTTTCGTAAGGGCTGGCTAGCTCTGGCGTGCATTGACGTGCTCTGGCGTGCACTGGCGTGCACTGGCGTGCTCTGGCGTGCACTGGCGTGCTCTGGCGTGCACTGGCGTGCTCTGGCGTGCTCTGTCGTGCTCTGGCGTGCTCTGCTATGCAGAACTCAAGTGCTTGACAATAGAAATCCACTACCCCACAATAGAACTTAAATAACTTGAATAATTTTTAAAAATTCAAGTGCTGTGATGTGCGTTTTTCTAAAACTTTTTGTTCATGATTTGCTCTATAAATTTGTTGATTCAATAATCTTGAAATGGTGTATTAAACATTGATTTACACATCCTGTAATTAAAATATGGTTTTAAAGTGAAAAAAATATTATAGCAACTTCAAGTGCTGAGCTGTTCTCTGCTTTGCTCTGCCGTGCTCTGGCGTGCACTGGCGTACTCTGGCGTGCTCTGGCGTGCTCTGGCGTGCACTGGCGTGCTCTGGCGTGCACTGGCGTGCTCTGGCGTGCACTGGCGTGCTCTGGCGTGCACTGGCGTGCTCTGGCGTGCACTTGCGGGCTCTGATGTGAATTGGCGTGCTCTGGCGTGCAATGACGTGCTCTGGCGTGCTCTGGCGTGCACTGGCGTGCACTAGCGTGCTCTGGTGTGAATTGGCATGCTCTGGCGTGCACTGGCGTGCTCTGGCGTGCACTGGCGTGCTCTGGCGTGCACTGGCGTGCTCTGGCGTGCACTGGCGTGCTCTGGCGTGCACTGGCGTGCTCTGGCGTGCACTGGCGTGCTCTGGCGTGCACTGGCGTGCTCTGGCGTGCACTGGCGTGCTCTGGCGTGCACTGGCGTGCTCTGGCGTGCACTGGCGTGCTTTGGCGTGCACTGGCGTGCTCTGGTGTGAATTGGCGTGCTCTGGTATGAATTGGCGTGCTCTGGCTGCACTGGCGTGCTCTGGCGTGCATTAACGTGCTCTGGCGTGCATTGACGTGCTCTGGCGTGTATTGACGTGCTCTGGCTTGCTCTGGCGTGCATTGACGTGCTCTGGCGTGCACTTGCGTGCATTGACGTGCATTGACGTCATCTGGCGTGCACTGGCGTGCTCTGGCATGCACTGGCGTGCTTTGGTGTGAATTGGCGTGCTCTGGCGTGCGCTGGCGTGCACTGGCGTGCTCTGGCGTGCACAGGCATGCTCTGGCGTGCTCTGGCTTGCTCTGGCGTGCATTGACGTTCTCTGGCGTGCACTGGCGTGCTCTGGCGTGTATTGACGTGCTCTGGCGTGCTCTGATATGCAGAACTCAAGTGCTTGACAATAGAAATCCACTACCCCACAATAGAACTTAAATAACTTGAATAATTTTTAAAAATTCAAGTGCTGTGATGTGCGTTTTTCTAAAACTTTTTGTTCATGATTTGCTCTATAAATTTGTTGATTCAATAATCTTGAAATGGTGTATTGGACATTGATTTACACATCCTGTAATTAAAATATGGTTTTAAAGTGAAAAAAATATTATAGCAACTTCAAGTGCTGAGCTGTTCTCTGCTTTGCTCTGCCGTGCTCTGGCGTGCACTGGCGTACTCTGGCGTGCTCTGGCGTGCTCTGGCATGCTCTGGCGTGCATTGACGTGCTCTGGCGTGCACTGGCGTGCTCTGGCGTGCACTGGCGTCCTCTGGCGTGCAATGGCGTGCTCTGGCGTGCACTGGCGTGCTCTGGCGTGCACTGGCGTGCTCTGGTGTAAATTGGCGTGCTCTGGCGTGCAATGACGTGCTCTGGCGTGCTCTGGCGTGCACTGGTGTGCACTAGCGTGCTCTGGTGTGAATTGGCGTGCTCTGGCATGCACTGGCGTGCTCTGGCGTGCACTGGCGTGCTCTGGTAAGAATTGGCGTGCTCTGGCGTGCACTGGCGTGTTCTGGCGTACACTGGCGTGCTCTGGTGTGAATTGGCGTGCTCTGGCGTGCACTGGCGTACTCTGGCGTTTACTGGCGTGCTCTGGCGTGCACTGGCGTGCTCTGGAGTGCACTGGCGTGCTCTGGCGTGCTCTGGCGTGCTCTGGCTTGCTCTGGCGTGCATTGACGTTCTCTGGCGTGCACTGGCGTGCACTGGCGAGCTCTGTTGTGCATTGGCGTGCTCTGGCCAGCACTGGCGTGCTCTGGCGTGCACTGGCGTGCTCTGGCGTGAACTGGCGTGCATTGACGTTCTCTGCCTTGCTCTGGTGTGTATTGATGTGCTCTGGCGTGCACTGGTGTGCTCTGGCGTGCACTGGCGTTCTCTGGTGTGATTTGGCGTGCTCTGGCGTGCACTGGCGTGCTCTGGCGTGCACTGGCGTGCTCTGGCGTGCACTGGCGTGCTCTGGCGTGCACTGGCGTGCTCTGGCGTGCATTGACGTGCTCTGGCTTGCTCTGGCGTGCATTGACGTGCTAAGGCGTTTACTGGCGTGCTCTGGTGTAAATTGGCGTGCACTGGCGTGCACTGGCGTGCTCTGGCGTGCACTAGCGTGCACTGGCGTGCATTGACGTGCATTGACGTGCACTGGCGTGCACTGGCGTGCTTTGGTGTGAATTGGCGTGCTCGGGTGTGAATTGGCGTGCTCTGGCGTGCATTGACGTGCTCTGGTGTGCTCTGGCGTGCACTAGCGTGCTCTGGCGTGCACTGGCGTTCTCTTGCAAGCACTGGCGTGCTCTGGCGTGCGCTGGCGTGCACTGGCGTGCTCGGGTGTGAATTGGCGTGCTCTGGCATGCATTGACGTGCTCTGGCGTGCTCTGGCGTGCACTGGCGTACTCTGGCAAGCACTGGCGTGCTCTGGCGTGCACTGGCGTGCTCTGGCGTGCACTGGCGTGCTCTGGTGTGAATTGACGTGCTCTGGCGTGCACTGGCGTGCTCTGGCGTGCATTGACGTGCTCTGGCTTGCTCTGGCGTGCATTGACGTGATCTGGCGTGCACTGGCGTGCTCTGGCGTGCACTGGCGTGCTCTAATGTGAATTGGCGTGCTCTAGCGTGCACTGGCGTGCTCTAGCGTGCACTGGCGTGCTTTGGCGTGCACTGGCGTTCACTGGCGTGCTCTGGCGTGCTCTGGCGTGCACTGGCGTGCACTGGCGTGCTCTGGCTTGCACTGGCGTGCTCTGGCGTGCGTTGGAAAGCTTTGGTGTGAATTGACGTGCTCTGGCGTGCATTGGCGTGCTCTGGCGTGCACTGGCGTGCATTGACGTGCTCTGGCTTTCTCTGGCGTGCATTGCCGTGCTCTGGCGTGCACTGGCGTGCTCTGGCGTGCACTGGCGTAGTCTGGCATGCACTGGGGTGCTCTGGTGTGCTCTGGCGTGCACTGGCGTGCTCTGGCGTGCACTGGCGTGCTCTGTCGTGTTCTGGCGTGCTCTGCTATGCAGAACTCAAGTGCTTGACAATAGAAATCCACTACCCGACAATAGAACTCAAATAACTTGAATACTTATAAAAAATTCAAGTGCTGTGATGTTTTTTTTTCTAAAACTTTTTGTTCATGGTTTGCTCTATAAATTTATTGATTCAATAGACTTGAAATGGTGTATTGGACATTGATTTACACATCCTGTAATTAAAATTTGGTTTTAAAGTGAAAAAAAAATATTATAGCATTTTATAGTGCTGAGCTGTTCTCTGCTATGCTCTACCGTGCTCTGGCGTGCGCTGGCTTGCTCTGGCGTGCATTGACGTGCACTGGCGTGCACTGGCGTGCTCTGGCGTGCACTGGCGTGCTCTGGCGTGCACTGGCGTGCTCTGGCGTGCACTGGCGTGCTCTGGCGTGCACTGGCGTGCTCTGGCGTGCACTGGCGTGCTCTGGCGTGCACTGGCGTGCTCTGGCGTGCTCTGGCGTGCACTGGCGTGCACTGGCGTGCTCTGGTGTGAATTGGCGTAATCTGGCGTGCACTGGCGTGCTCTGGCGTTCTATGGCGAGGTCTGGCGTGCTTTGGCGTGCACTGGCGTGCTCTGGTGTAATTGGCGTGCTCTGGCGTGCACTGGCGTGCTCTGGCGTTTACTGGCGTGCTCTGGCGTGCACTGGCGTGCTTTGGTGTGCACTGGCATGCTCTGGCGTGCACTGGCGTGCTCTGGTGTGAATTGGCTTGCTCTGGCATGCACTGGCGTGCTCTGGCGTGCATTGACGTGCCCTGGCTTGATCTGGCGTGCATTGACGTGCTCTGGCGGGCACTGTCTTGCTCTGGCGTGCTCTGGCGTGCTCAGGCGTGCACTGGCGTGCTCTGGCGTGCACTGGCGTACTCTGGTGTGAATTGGCCGGCTTTGGCGTGCACTGGCGTGCTCTGGTATGAATTGGCGTGCTCTGGCGTGCACTGGCATGCTCTGGCGTGCATTGACGTGCTCTTGCGTGCACTAGCGTGCTCTGGTGTAATTGGCGTGCTCTGGCGTGCACTGGCGTGCTCTGGCGTGCTCTGGCGTGCTCTGGCGTGCACTGGCGTGCTTTGGTGTGCACTGGCGAGCTCTGGCGTGCACTGTCGTGCTCTGGCGTGCAATGGCGTGCTCTGGCGTGCACTGGCGTGCTCTGGCGTGCACTGGCGTGCTCTGGCGTGCACTGTCGTGCTATGGCGTGCTCTGGCGTGCACTGGCGTGCTATGGCGTGCACTGCTCTGGCGTGCACTGGCGAGCACTGGCGTGCTCTGGCGTGCACTGGTGTGCTCTGGCGTGCACTGGCGTTCTCTGACTTGCTCTGGCGTGCACTGGCGTGCTCTGGTGTGAATTGGCGTGCTCTGGCGTGCAATGACGTGCTCTGGCGTGCTCTGGCGTGCACTGGCGTGCTCTGGCGTGCACTGGCGTGCTCTGGCGTGCACTGGCGTGAATTGGCGTGATCTGGCGTGCACTGGCGTGCTCTTTCGTGCACTTGCGTGCTCCGGTGTGAATTGGCGTGCTCTGGCTTGCTCTGGCGTGCATTGACGTGCTCTGGCGTGCACTGGCGTGCATTGACGTGCATTGACGTGCTCTGACGTGCACTGGCGTGCACTGGCGTGCACTGGCGTGCTCTGGCGTGCACTGGCGTGCTTTGGTGTGAATTGGCGTGCTCTGGCGTGCACTGGCGTGCACTGGCGTGCACTGGCGTGCACTGGCGTGCACTGGCGTGCTCTGGTGTGAATTGGCGTGCTCTGGCAAGCAATGACGTGCTCTGGCGTACTCTGGCGTGCACTGGCGTGCACTAGCGTCCTCTGGTGTGAATTGGCGTGCTCTGGCGTGCACTGGCGTGCGCTGGCGTGCACTGGCGTGCGCTGGCGTGCTCTGGCGTGCACTGGCGTGCTTTCGCTTGCACTGGCGTGCTCTGGCGTGCACTGGGGAGCTTTGGTGTAAATTAACGTGCTCTGGCGTGCATTGGCGTGCTCTGACGTGCACTGTCGTGCATTGACGTGCTCTGGCTTGCTCTGGCGTGCATTGCCGTGCTCTGGCGTGCACTGGCGTGCTCTGGCGTGCACTGGCGTGCTCTGGCATGCACTGGGGTGCTCTGGTGTGCTCTGGCGTGCTCTGATATGCAGAACTCAAGTGCTTGACAATAGAAATCCACTACCCGACAATAGAACTCAAATAACTTGAATAATTTTTAAAAATTCAAGTGCTGTGATGTGCGTTTTTCTGAAACTTTTTGTTCATGATTTGCTCTATAAATTTATTGATTCAATAAACTTGAAATGGTGTATTGGACATTGATTTACACATCCTGTAACTAAAATTTGGTTTTAAAGTGAAAAAAAATATTATAGCAACTTAAAGTGCTGAGCTGTTCTCTGCTATGCTCTACCGTGCTCTGGCGTGCTCTGGCTTGCTCTGGCGTGCATTGACGTGCACTGGCGTGCACTGGCGTGCTCTGGCGAGCACTTGCGTGCTCTGGCGTGCACTGGCGTGCTCTAACGTGCACATGCGTGCTCTGGCGTGCACTGGCGTGTTCTGGCGTGCTTTGGCGTGCACTGGCGTGATCTGGTGTGAATTGGCGTGCTCTGGCGTGCACTGGCGTGCTCTGGTATGAATTGGCGTGCTCTGGCTGCACTGGCGTGCTCTGGCGTGCATTGACGTGCTCTGGCGTGCATTGACGTGCTCTGGCGTGTATTGACGTGCTCTGGCTTGCTCTGGCGTGCATTGACGTTCTCTGGCGTGCACTGGCGTGCATTGACGTGCATTGACGTAATCTGGCGTGCACAGGCGTGCTCTGGCGTGCACTGGCTTGCTTTGGTGTGAATTGGCGTGCTCTTGCGTGCACTGGCGTGCACTGGCGTGCTCTGGCGTGCACAGGCATGCTCTGGCGTGCTCTGGCTTGCTCTGGCGTGCATTGACGTTCTCTGGCGTGCACTGGCGTGCTCTGGCGTGTATTGACGTGCTCTGGCTTGCTCTGGCGTGCATTGCCGTGCTCTGGCGTGCACTGGCGTGCTCTGGCATGCACTGGGGTGCTCTGGCGTGCTCTGGCGTGCTCTGCTATGCAGAACTCAAGTGCTTGACAATAGAAATCCACTTCCCGACCATAAAACTCAGTTAACTTGAATAATTGTTAAAAATTCAAGTGCAGTGATGTGCGTTTTTCTAAAACTTTTTGTTCATGATTTGCTATATAAATTTGTTGATTCAATAATCTTGAAATGGTGTATTGGACATTGATTTACACATCCTGTAATTAAAATATGGTTTTAAAGTAAAAAAAATATTATAGCAACTTCAAGTGCTGAGCTGTTCTCTGCTGTGCTCTACCGTGCTCTGGCGTGCTCTGGCGTGCTCTGGCTTGCTCTGGCGTGCTCTGTCGTGCTCTGGCGTGCTCTGATATGCAGAACTCAAGTGCTTGACAATAGAAATCCACTACCCCACAATAGAACTTAAATAACTTGAATAATTTTTAAAAATTCAAGTACTGTGATGTGCGTTTTTCTAAAACTTTTTGTTCATGATTTGCTCTATAAATTTGTTGATTCAATAATCTTGAAATGGTGTATTGGACATTGATTTACACATCCTGTAATTAAAATATGGTTTTAAAGTGAAAAAAATATTATAGCAACTTCAAGTGCTGAGCTGTTCTCTGCTTTGCTCTGCCGTGCTCTGGCGTGCACTGGCGTACTCTGGCGTGCTCTGGCGTGCTCTGGCATGCTCTGGCGTGCATTGACGTACTATGGCGTGCACTGGCGTGCTCTGGCGTGCACTGGCGTCCTCTGGCGTGCAATGGCGTGCTCTGGCGTGCACTGGCGTGCACTGGCGTGCACTGGCGTGCTCTGGTGTAAATTGGCGTTCTCTGGCGTGCAATGACGTGCTCTGGCTTGCTCTGGCGTGCACTGGTGTGCACTAGCGTGCTCTGGTAAAAATTGGCGTGCTCTGGCATGCACTGGCGTGCTCTGGCGTTCACTGGCGTGCTCTGGCGTGCATTGACGTTCTCTGGCGTGCACTGGCGTGCTCTGGCGTGCACTGGCGTGCTCTGGTATGAATTGGCGTTCTCTGGCTTGCACTGGCGTGTTCTGGCGTACACTGGCGTGCTCTGGTGTGAATTGGCGTGCTCTGGCGTGCACTGGCTTACTCTGGCGTTTACTGGCGTGCTCTGGCGTGCACTGGCGTGCTCTGGAGTGCACTGGCGTGCTCTGGCGTGCTCTGGCGTGCTCTGGCTTGCTCTGGCGTGCATTGACGTTCTCTTGCGTGCACTGGCGTGCACTGGCGAGCTCTGTTGTGCATTGGCGTGCTCTGGCCAGCACTGGCGTGCTCTGGCGTGCACTGGCGTGCTCTGGCGTGAACTGGCGTGCATTGACGTTCTCTGCCTTGCTCTGGCGTGTATTGATGTGCTCTGGCGTGCACTGGTGTGCTCTGGCGTGCACTGGCGTTCTCTGGTGTGATTTGGCGTGCTCTGGCGTGCACTGGCGTGCTCTGGCGTGCACTGGCGTGCTCTGGCGTGCATTGACGTGCTCTGGCTTGCTCTGGCGTGCATTGACGTGCTCTGGTGTAAATTGGCGTGCACTGGCGTGCACTGGCGTGCTCTGGCGTGCACTGGCGTGCTCTGGCGTGCACTGGCGTGCTCTGGCGTGCACTGGCGTGCTCTGGCGTGCACTGGCGTGCTCTGGCGTGCACTGGCGTGCTCTGGCGTGCACTGGCGTGCTCTGGCGTGCACTGGCGTGCTCTGGCGTGCACTGGCGTGCTCTGGCGTGCACTGGCGTGCTCTGGCGTGCATTGACGTGCTCTGGCGTGCACTGGCGTGCATTGACGTGCATTGACGTGCACTGGCGTGCACTGGCGTGCTTTGGTGTGAATTGGCGTGCTCGGGTGTGAATTGGCGTGCTCTGGCGTGCATTGACGTGCTCTGGTGTGCTCTGGCGTGCACTGGCGTGCTCTTGCAAGCACTGGCGTGCTCTGGCGTGCACTGGCGTGCACTGGCGTGCTCGGGTGTGAATTGGCGTGCTCTGGCGTGCATTGACGTGCTCTGGCGTGCTCTGGCGTGCACTAGCGTGCTCTGGCGTGCACTGGCGTACTCTGGCAGCACTGGCGTGCTCTGGCGTGCTCTGGCGTGCTCTGGCGTGCACTGGCGTGCTCTGGTGTGAATTGACGTGCTCTGGCGTGCACTGGCGTGCTCTGGCGTGCATTGACGTGCTCTGGCTTGCTCTGGCGTGCATTGACGTGATCTGGGGTGCACTGGCGTGCTCTGGCGTGCACTGGCGTGCTCTAATGTGAATTGGCGTGCTCTGGCGTGCACTGGCGTGCTTTGGCGTGCACTGGCGTTCACTGGCGTGCTCTGGCGTGCTCTGGCGTTCACTGGCGTGCACTGGGGTGCTCTGGCGTGCACTGGCGTGCTCTGGCGTGCACTGGCGAACTCTGGCTTGCACTGGCGTGCTCTGGCGTGCACTGGGGAGCTTTGGTGTGAATTGACGTGCTCTGGCGTGTATTGGCGTGCTCTGGCGTGCACTGGCGTGCATTGACGTGCTCTGGCTTTCTCTGGCGTTCATTGCCGTGCTCTGGCGTGCACTGGCGTGCTCTGGCGTGCACTGGCGTGCTCTGGCATGCACTGGGGTGCTCTGGTGTGCTCTGGCGTGCACTGGCGTGCTCTGGCGTGCACTGGCGTGTTCTGTCGTGTTCTGGCGTGCTCTGCTATGCAGAACTCAAGTGCTTGACAATAGAAATCCACTACCCGACAATAGAACTCAAATAACTTGAATACTTATAAAAAATTCAAGTGCTGTGATGTGCGTTTTTCTAAAACTTTTTGTTCATGATTTGCTCTATAAATTTATTGATTCAATAGACTTGAAATGGTGTATTGGACATTGATTTACACATCCTGTAATTAAAATTTGGTTTTAAAGTGAAAAAAAAATATTATAGCATTTTATAGTGCTGAGCTGTTCTCTGCTATGCTCTACCGTGCTCTGGCGTGCTCTGGCGTGCTCTGGCTTGCTCTGGCGTGCATTGACGTGCACTGGCGTGCACTGGCGTGCTCTGGCGTGCACTGGCGTGCACTGGCTTGCACTGGCGTGCTCTGGCGTGCACTGGCGTGCTCTGGTGTGCTCTGGCGTGCACTGGCGTGCACTGGCTTGCTCTGGTGTGAATTGGCGTAATCTGGCGTGCACTGGCGTGCTCTGGCGTTCTCTGGCGTGGTCTGGCGTGCTTTGGCGTGCACTGGCGTACTCTGGTGTAATTGGCGTGCTCTGGCGTGCACTGGCGTGCTCTGGCGTTTACTGGCGTTTACTGGCGTGCACTGGCGTGCTTTGGTGTGCACTGGCGTGCTCTGGCGTGCACTGGCGTGCTCTGGCGTGCATTGACGTGCTCTGGCGTGCATTGACGTGCTCTGGCGTGTATTGACGTGCTCCGGCTTGCTCTGGCGTGCATTGACGTGCTCTGGCGTGCACTGGCGTGCATTGACGTGCATTGACGTGCTCTGGCGTGCACTGGCGTGCTCTGGCGTGCTCTGGCGTGCACTGGCGTGCTCTGGCGTGCACTGGCGTGCATTGACGTGCATTGACGTGCACTGGCGTGCACTGGCGTGCTTTGGTGTGAATTGGCGTGCTCGGGTGTGAATTGGTGTGCTCTGGCGTGCATTGACGTGCTCTGGTGTGCTCTGGCGTGCACTAGCGTGCTCTAGCGTGCACTGGCGTGCTCTTGCAAGCACTGGCGTGCTCTGGCGTGAACTGGCGTGCACTGGCGTGCTCGGGTGTGAATTGGCGTGCTCTGGCGTGCATTGACGTGCTCTGGCGTGCTCTGGCGTGCACTAGCGTGCTCTGGCGTGCACTGGCGTACTCTGGCAAGCACTGGCGTGCTCTGGCGTGCTCTGGCGTGCTCTGGCGTGCACTGGCGTGCTCTGGTGTGAATTGACGTGCTCTGGCGTGCACTGGCGTGCTCTGGCGTGCATTGACGTGCTCTGGCTTGCTCTGGCGTGCATTGACGTGATCTGGCGTGCACTGGCGTGCTCTGGCGTGCACTGGAGTGCTCTAATGTGAATTGGCGTGCTCTGGCGTGCACTGGCGTTCTTTGGCAGCACTGGCGTGCACTGGCGTGCTCTGGCGTGCATTGACGTGCTCTGGCGTGCACTGGCGTGCTCTGGTGTAATTGGCGTGCTCTGGCGTGCACTGGCGTGCTCTGGCGTTTACTTGCGTGCTCTGGCGTGCACTGGCGTTCTTTGGTGTGCACTGGCGAGCTCTGGCGTGCACTGCCGTGCTCTGGCGTGCAATGGCGTGCTCTGGCGTGCACTGGCGTGCTCTGGCGTGCACTGGAGTGCTCTGGCGTGCACTGGCTTGCTCTGGCGTGCACTGGCGTGCTCTGGCGTGCACTGTCGTGCTATGGCGTGCTCTGGTGTGCACTGGCGTGCTATGGCGTGCGCTGGCGTGCGCTGGCGTGCACTGCTCTGGCGTGCACTGGCGAGCACTGGCGTGCTTTGGCGTGCACTGGTGTGCTCTGGCGTGCACTGGCGTGCTCTGGTGTGAATAGGGTTGGTGCATGAATAAGGGATTCGTTTGAAAAAAATACCATTAGAATAAGTTTTTCACGCTGATTCTCATGGTATTTTTTTATATTTTTAAAAAAATAATTTCCCCCCATAATCTCACTTCAAAGTTGAGATTAGCTCCCCCCATTTTAAAACGGACCCCACGCCATTTTTGGTGGGCGGTCCTTAAAATCTGATAAATTTTGCTCTTTTTCCCCCCTTTTCCCCCTTTTTCGTGCTGCCTATACCCCCTCATTTGCCCTTAGGGCCGAAAGGCGAAAGACGAAAAGGATGAAAAGGCGGGAAATTTATCAGATTTTCAGGACCGCCCACTACCTGATAAAAGAACTTAAATAACTTGAATAATTTTTAAAAATTCAAGTGCTGTGATGTGCGTTTTTCTAAAACTTTTTGTTCATGATTTGCTCTATAAATTTATTGATTCAATAATCTTGAAATGGTGTATTGGACACTGATTTACACATCCTGTAATTAAAATATGGTTTTAAAGTGAAAAAAATATTATAGCAACTTCAAGTGCTGAGCTGTTCTCTGCTGTGCTCTACCGTGCTCTGGCGTGCACTGACGTACTCTGGCGTGCTCTGGCGTGCTCTGGCTTGCTCTGGCATGCATTGACGTGCTCTGGCGTGCACTGGCGTGCTCTGGCGTGCTCTGGCCTGCTCTGGTGTGCTCTGGCGTGCACTGGCGTGCTCTGGCGTGCACTGGCGTGCTCTGGTGTGAATTGGCGTTCTCTGGCGTGCAATGACGTGCTCTGGCGTGCTCTGGCGTGCACTGGCGTGCTCTGGAGTGCACTGGCGTGCTCTGGCGTGCACTGGCGTGCACTAGCGTGCTCTGGCGTGCAATGGCGTGCTCTGGTGTGCATTGGCGTGCTCTGGCGTGCACTGGCGTGCTCTGGCGTGCATTGACGTGCTCTGGCGTGCACTGGCGTGCTCTGGCGTTCACTGGGGTGCTCTGGCGTGCACTGGCGTGCTCTGGTGTGAATTGGCGTGCTCTGGCGTGCACTGGCGTGCTCTGGTGTGAATTGGCGTGCTCTGGCGTGAATTGGCGTGCTCTGGCGTGCACTGGCGTGCTTTGGCGTGCACTGGCGTGCTCTGGCGTGCATTGACGTGCTCTGCCTTGCTCTGGCGTGTATTGACGTGCTCTGGCGTGCACTGGCGTGCTCTGGCGTGCACTGGCGTGCTCTGGTGTTTATTGGCGTGCTCTGGCGTGCTCTGGCGTGCTCTGGCGTGCTCTGGCGTGCTCTGTCGTGCTCTGTCGTGCTCTGCTATGCAGAACTCAAGTGCTTGACAATAGAAATCCACTACCCGACAATAGAACTCAGATAACTTGAATAATTTTTAAAAATTCAAGTGCTGTGATGTGCGTTTTTCTAAAACTTTTTGTTCATGATTTGTTCTATAAATTTATTGATTAAATATACTTGAAATGGTGTATTGGACATTGATTTACACATCCTGTAATTAAAACATGGTTTGAACAAGTGAAAAAAATATTATAGCCCTTTCAAGTGCTGAGCTGTTCTCTGCTGTGCTCTACCGTGCTCTGGCGTTCTCTGGCGTGCTCTGGCTTGCTCTGGCGTGCATTGACGTGCTCTGGCGTGCACTGGCGTGCTCTGGCGTGCACTGGCTTGCTCTGTCGTGCACTGGCGTGCTCTGGCGTGCACTGGCGTGCTCTGGCATGCATTGACGTGCTCTGGCGTGCATTGACGTGCTCTGGCGTGTATTGACGTGCTCCGGCTTGCTCTGGCGTGCATTGACGTGCTCTGGCGTGCAATGGCGTGCATTGACGTGCATTGACGTGCTCTGGCGTGCACTGGCGTGCTCTGGCGTGCTCTGGCGTGCACTGGCGTGCTCTGGTATGAATTGGCGTGCTCTGGCGTGCACTTGCGTGCTTTGGTGTGAATTGGAGTGCACTGGCGTGCACTGGCGTGCTCTGGCGTGCTCTGGCGTGCACTGGCGTGCTCTGGCGTGCACTGGCGTGCACTGGCGTGCTCTGGCGTGCACTGGTGTGCTCTGGCGTGCACTGGCGTGCTCTGGCGTGCACTGGCGTAATCTGGCGTGCACTGGCGTGCTCTGGTGTGAATTGGCGTGCTCTGCCGTGCACTGGCGTGCACTGGCGTGCTTGGCGTGCACTGGCGTGCTCTGGCGTGCACTGGCGTGCTCTGGTGTGAGATGGCGTGCTCTGGCGTGCATTGACGTGCTCTGGCGTGCACTGGCGTGCTCTGGCGTGCACTGGCGTGCTCTGGCGTGCACTGGCGTGCTCTGGCGTGCACTGGCGTGCTCTGGCGTGCACTGGCGTGCTCTGGCGTGCACTGGCGTGCTCTGGCGTGCTTTGGCGTGCACTGGCGTGCTCTGGTGTGAATTGGCGTGCTCTGGCGTGCACTGGCGTGCTCTGGTATGAATTGGCGTGCTCTGGCGTGAACTGGCGTGCTCTGGCGTGCATTGACAAGCTCTGGCGTGCATTGACGTGCTCTTGCGTGTATTGACGTGCTCCGGCTTGCTCTGGCGTGCATTGACGTGCTCTGGCGTGCACTGGCGTGCATTGACGTGCATTGACGTGCTCTGGCGTGCTCTGGCGTGCTCTGGCGTGCTCTGGCGTGCACTGGCGTGCTCTGGCGTGCACTGGCGTGCTCTGGTGTGAATTGGCGTGCTTTGGCGTGCAATGACGTGCTCTGGCGTGCACTAGCATGCTCTGGTGTGAATTGGCGTGCTCTGGCGTGCACTTGCGTGCTCTGGCGTTCACTGGCGTGCTCTGGCGTGCATTGACGTGCTCTGGCGTTCACTGGCGTTCACTGGCGTGCTCTGGCGTGCACTGGCGTGCTCTGGTATGAATTGGCGTGATATGGCGTGAACTGGCGTGCACTGGCGTGCTCTGGCGTTTACTGGCGTGCTCTGGCGTGCACTGGCGTGCTTTGGAGTGCACTGGAGTGCTCTGGCGTGCTCTGGCGTGCTCTGGCTTGCTCTGGCGTGCTCTGGCTTGCTCTGGCGTGCACTGGCGTGCACTGGCGAGCTCTGGCGTGCACTGGCGTCCTCTGGCCTGCACTGGCGTGCTCTGGCGTGCACTGGCGTGCTCTGGCGTGAACTGGCGTGCTTTGGTGTGAATTGGCGTTCTCTGGCGTGCACTGGCGTGCTCTGGCGTGCATTGACGTTCTCTGCCTTGCTCTGGCGTGTATTGATGTGCTCTGGCGTGCACTGGTGTGCTCTGGCGTGCACTGGCGTGCTCTGGTGTGATTTGGCGTGCTCTGGCATGCTCTGGCGTGCTCTGGCGTGCACTGGCGTGCTCTGGCGTGCATTGACGTGCTCTGGCTTGCTCTGGCGTGCATTGACGTGCTCTGGCGTGCATTGGCGTGCACTGGCGTGCTCTGGCGTGCTCTGGCGTGCACTGGTGTGCTCTGGCGTGCACTGGCGTGCTCTGGCGTGCATGGACGTGCTCTGGCGTGCACTGGCGTGCATTGACGTGCATTGACGTGCTCTGGCGTGCACTGGCGTGCTTTGGTTTGAATTGGCGTGCTCGGGAGTGAATTGGCGTGCTCTGGCGTGCATTGACGTGCTCTGGCGTGCTCTGGCGTGCACTAGCGTGCTCTGGCGTGCTCTGGCGTGCTCTGGCGTGCACTGGCGTGCTCTGGCGTGCTCTGGCGTGCTCTGCTATGCAGAACTCAAGTAATTGACAATAGAAATCCACTACCCGACAATAGAACTCAGATAATTTGAATAATTTTTGCAAATTCAAGTGCTGTGATGTGCGTTTTTCTTAAACTTTTTGTTCATAATTTGCTCTATAAATTTATTGATTCAATAGACTTGAAATGGTGTATTGGACATTGATTTACACATCCTGTAATTAAAACATGGTTTGAACAAGTGAAAAAAATATTATAGCCCTTTCAAGTGCTGAGCTGTTCTCTGCTGTGCTCTACCGTGCTCTGGCGTGCTCTGGCGTGCTCTGGCTTGCTCTGGCGTGCATTGACGTGCTCTGGCGTGCACTGGCGTGCTCTGGCGTGCACTGGCTTGCTCTGTCGTGCACTGGCTTGCTCTGGCGTGCATTGACGTGCTCTGGCTTGCTCTGGCGTGCATTGCCGTGCTCTGGCGTGCTCTGGCGTGCTCTGGCGTGCACTGGCGTGCTCTGGTGTGATTTGGCGTGCTCTGGCGTGCACTGGCGTGCTCTGGCGTGCACTGGCGTGCTCTTGCGTGCACTGGCGTGCTCTTGCGTGCACTGGCGTGCTCTGGTGTGCACTGGAGTGCACTGGCGGGCTCTGGTGGGAATTGGCGTGCTCTGTCGTGCACTAGCGTGCTCTGGCGTGCATTGACATGCTCTGGCGTGCACTGGCGTGCTCTGGCGTGTACTGGCGTGCTCTGGCGTGCACTGGCGTGCATTGACGTGCTCTGGCGTGCATTGACGTTCTCTGCCTGTCTCTGGCGTGTATTGACGTGCTCTGGCGTGCACTGGTATGCTCTGGCGTGAACTGGCGTGCTCTGGTGTGATTTGGCGTGCTCTGGCATGCTCTGGTGTGCTCTGGCGTGCACTGGCGTGCTCTGGCGTGCATTGACGTGCTCTGGCTTGCTCTTGCGTGCATTGACGTGCTCTGGCGTGCACTGGCGTGATCTGGTGTGAATTGGCGTGCTCTGGCGTGCACTGGCGTGCACTGGCGTGCTTGGCATGCACTGGCGTGCTCTGGCGTGCACTAGCGTGCTCTGGCGTGCACTGGCGTGCTCTGGCGTGCTCTGTCGTGCTCTGGTGTGCTCTGCTATGCAGAACTCAAGTGCTTGACAATAGAAATCCACTACCCGACAATAGAACTCAGATAACTTATAATTTAAATAATTTATATTTGAATAATTTTTAAAAATTCAAGTGCTGTGATGTGCGTTTTTCTAAAACTTTTTGTTCATGATTTGCTCTATAAATTGATTGATTCAATAGACTTGAAATGGTGTATTTGACATTGATTTACACATCCTGTAATTAAAAAATGGTTTGAACAAGTGAAAAAAAATATTATAGCAACTTCAAGTGCTGAGCTGATATCTGCTGTGCTCTACCGTGCTCTGGCGTGCACTGGCGTGCACTGGCGTGCTCTGGCGTGAACTGGCGTCCTTTGGCGTGCATTGACGTGCTTCGGCGTGCACTGGCGTGCTCTGGTATGAATTGGCGTGCTCTGGCGTGCACTGGCGTGCTCTGGCATGCATTGCGTGCTCTGGCGTGCACTGGCGTGCTCTGGCGTGCACTGGCGTGCACTGGCGTGCACTGGCGTGCTCTGGCATGCACTGGCGTGCTTTGGCATGCACTGGCGTTCTCTGGTGTAATTGGCGTGCTCTGGCGTGCACTGGCGTGCTCTGGCGTTTACTGGCGTGCTCTGGCGTTCACTGGCGTGCTTTCGTGTGCACTGGCGTGCACTGGCGTGCTCTGGTGTGAATTGGCGTGCTCTGGCATGCACTGGCGTGCTCTGGCGTGCATTGACGTGCCCTGGCTTGCTCTGGCGTGCATTGACGTGCTCTGGTGGGCACTGTCGTGCTCTGGCGTGCTCAGGCGTGCACTGGCGTGCTCTTGCGTGCACTGGCGTGCTCTGGTGTGAATTGGCCGGCTTTGGCGTGCACTGGCGTGATCTGGTATGAATTGGCGTGCTCTGGCGTGCACTGGCGTGCTCTGGCGTGCATTGACGTGCTCTGGCGTGCACTGGCGTGCTCTGGTGTAATTGGCGTGCTCTGGCGTGCACTAGCGTGCTCTGGTGTTTACTGGCGTGCTCTGGCGTTTACTGGCGTGCTCTGGCGTGCACTGGCGTGCTTTGGTGTGCACAGGCGAGCTCCGGCGTTCACTGGCGTGCTCTGGCGTGCACTGGCGTGCTCTGGCGTGCACTGGCGTACTCTGGTGTGAATTGGCGTGCTCTGGCGTGCTCTGGCGTGCATTGCCGTGCTCTGGCTTGCTCTTGCGTGCATTGACGTGCTCTGGTGTGCACTGGCGTGCTCTGGCGTGCTCTGGCGTGCACTGGCGTGCTATGGCGTTCGCTGGCGTGCTCTGGCGTGCACTGCTCTGGCGTGCACTGGCGAGCACTGGCGTGCTCTGGCGTGCACTGGTGTGCTCTGGCGTGCACTGGCGTCCTCTGGTGTGAATAGGGTTGGTGCATGAATAAGGGATTCGTTTGAAAAAAATACCATTAGAATCAGTTTTTCACGCTGATTCTCATGGTATTTTTTTTATATTAAAAAAAAAAATAATTTCCCCCCATAATCTCACTTCAAAGTTGAGATTAGCTCCCCCCATTTCAAAACGGACCCCACGCCATTTTTGGTGGGCGGTCCTTAAAATCTGATAAATTTTGCTCTTTTTCCCCCCTTTTCTCCCTTTTTCGTGCTGCCTATACCCCCTCATTTGCCCTTAGGGCCGAAAGGCGAAAGACGAAAAGGATGAAAAGGTGGGAAATTTATCAGATTTTAAGGACCGCCCACTACCTGATAATAGAACTTAAATAACTTTAAAAATTTTTAAACATTCAAGTGCTGTGATGTGCGTTTTTCTAAAACTTTTTGTTCATGATTTGCTCTATAAATTTATTGATTCAATAATCTTGAAATGGTGTATTGGACATTGATTTACACATCCTGTAATTAAAATATGGTTTTAAAGTGAAAAAAATATTATAGCAACTTCAAGTGCTGAGCTGTTCTCTGCTGTGCTCTACCGTGCTCTGGCGTGCACTGACGTACTCTGGCGTGCTCTGGCGTGCTCTGGCTTGCTCTGGCGTGTATTGACGTGCTCTGGCGTGCACTGGCGTGCTCTGGCGTGCTCTGGCGTGCACTGGCGTGCTCTGGTTTGAATTGGCGTGCTCTGGCGTGCAATGACGTGCTCTGGCGTGCTCTGGCGTGCACTGGCGTGCTCTGGCGTGTACTGGCGTGCTCTGGCGTGCACTGGCGTGCTCTGGTGTGAATTGGCGTGCTCTGGCGTGCATTGACGTGCTCTGGCGTGCACTGGCGTGCTCTGTCGTTCACTGGGGTGCTCTGGGGTGCACTGGCGTGCTCTGGCGTTTACTGGCGAGCTCTGGCGTGCACTGGCGTGCTCTGGCGTACACTGGCGTGCTCTGGTGTGAATTGGCGTGCTCTGGCGTGAACTGGCGTGCTCTGGCGTTTACTGGCGTGCTCTGGCGTGCACTGGCGTTCTTTGGCGTGCACTGGCGTGCTCTGGCGTGCACTGGCGTGCTCTGGCGTGCACTGGCGTGCTCTGGCGTGCACTGGCGTGCTCTGGCGTGCACTGGCGTGCTCTGGCGTGCACTGGCGTGCTCTGGCGTGCACTGGCGTGCTCTGGCGTGCACTGGCGTGCTCTGGCGTGCACTGGCGTGCTTTGGCGTGCACTGGCGTGCTCTGGCGTGCACTGGCGTGCTCTGGTGTGCTCTGGCGTGCTCTGGCTTGCTCTGGCGTGCATTGACGTTCTCTGGCGTGCACTGGCGTGCTTTAGTGTGAATTAGCGTGCTCTGGCGTGCACTGGCGTGCTCCGGCGTGCATTGACGTGCTCTGCCTTAATCTGGCGTGTATTGACGTGCTCTGGCGTGCACTGGCGTGCTCTGGCGTGCACTGGCGTGCTCTGTCGTGCTCTGTCGTGCTCTGGCGTGCTCTGCTATGCAGAACTCAAGTGCTTGACAATAGAAATCCACTACCCGACAATAGAACTCAGATAACTTGAATAATTTTTAAAAATTCAAGTGCTGTGATGTGCGTTTTTCTAAAACTTTTTGTTCATGATTTGCTCTATAAATTGATTGATTCAATAGACTTGAAATGGTGTATTGGACATTGATTTACACATCCTGTAATTAAAAAATGGTTTGAACAAGTAAAAAAAAATATTATAGCAACTTCAAGTGCTGAGCTGATATCTGCTGTGCTCTACCGTGCTCTGGCGTGCACTGGCTTGCACTGGCGTGCTCTGGCGTGAACTGGCGTCCTTTGGCGTGCATTGACGTGCTTCGGCGTGCACTGGCGTGCTCTGGTATGAATTGGCGTGCTCTGGCGTGCACTGGCGTGCTCTGGCATGCATTGCGTGCTCTGGCGTGCACTGGCGTGCACTGGCGTGCACTGGCGTGCTCTGGCATGCACTGGCGTGCTTTGGCATGCACTGGCGTGCTCTGGTGTAATTGGCGTGCTCTGGCGTGCACTGGCGTGCTCTGGCGTTTACTGGCGTGCTCTGGCGTTCACTGGCGTGCTTTCGTGTGCACTGGCGTGCACTGGCGTGCTCTGGTGTGAATTGGCGTGCTCTGGCATGCACTGGCGTGCTCTGGCGTGCATTGACGTGCCCTGGCTTGCTCTGGCGTGCATTGACGTGCTCTGGCAGGCACTGTCGTGCTCTGGCGTGCTCTGGCGTGCTCAGGCGTGCACTGGCGTGCTCTTGCGTGCACTGGCGTGCTCTGGTGTGAATTGGCCGGCTTTGGCGTGCACTGGCGTGATCTGGTATGAATTGGCGTGCTCTGGCGTGCACTGGCGTGCTCTGGTGTAATTGGCGTGCTCTGGCGTGCACTAGCGTGCTCTGGCGTTTACTGGCGTGCTCTGGCGTGCACTGGCGTGCTCTGGCGTGCACTGGCGTGCTTTGGTGTGCACAGGCGAGCTCCGGCGTTCACTGGCGTGCTCTGGCGTGCACTGGCGTGCTCTGGCGTGCTCTGGCGTGCACTGGCGTGCACTGGCGTACTCTGGTGTGAATTGGCGTGCTCTGGCGTGCTCTGGCGTGCATTGCCGTGCTCTGGCTTGCTCTTGCGTGCATTGACGTGCTCTGGTGTGCACTGTCGTGCTCTGGCGTGCTCTGGCTTGCACTGGCGTGCTATGGCGTTCGCTGGCGTGCTCTGGCGTGCACTGCTCTGGCGTGCACTGGCGAGCACTGGCGTGCTCTGGCGTGCACTGGTGTGCTCTGGCGTGCACTGGCGTCCTCTGGTGTGAATAGGGTTGGTGCATGAATAAGGGATTCGTTTGAAAAAAATACCATTAGAATAAGTTTTTCACGCTGATTCTCATGGTATTTTTTTATATTTTTAAAAAAATAATTTCCCCCCATAATCTCACTTCAAAGTTGAGAATAGCTCCCCCCATTTTAAAACGGACCCCACGCAATTTTTGGTGGGCGGTCCTTAAAATCTGATAAATTTTGCTCTTTTTCCCCCCTTTTCCCCCTTTTTCGTGCTGCCTATACCCCCTCATTTGCCCTTAGGACCGAAAGGCGAAAGACGAAAAGGATGAAAAGGCGGGAAATTTATCAGATTTTCAGGACCGCCCACTACCTGATAAAAGAACTTAAATAACTTGAATAATTTTTAAAAATTCAAGTGCTGTGATGTATGTTTTTCTAAAACTTTTTGTTCATGATTTGCTCTATAAATTTATTGATTCAATAATCTTGAAATGGTGTATTGGACATTGATTTACACATCCTGTAATTAAAATATGGTTTTAAAGTGAAAAAAATATTATAGCAACTTCAAGTGCTGAGCTGTTCTCTGCTGTGCTCTACCGTGCTCTGGCGTGCACTGACGTACTCTGGCGTGCTCTGGCGTGCTCTGGCTTGCTCTGGCATGAATTGATGTGCTCTGGCGTGCACTGGCGTGCTCTGGCGTGCTCTGGCGTGCTCTGGTGTGCTCTGGTTTGAATTGGCGTGCTCTGGCGTGCAATGACGTGCTCTGGCGTGCTCTGGCGTGCACTGGCGTGCTCTGGCGTGTACTGGCGTGCTCTGGCGTGCACTGGCGTGCTCTGGTGTGAATTGGCGTGCTCTGGCGTGCATTGACGTGCTCTGGCGTGCACTGGCGTGCTCTGTCGTTCACTGGGGTGCTCTGGGGTGCACTGGCGTGCTCTGGCGTTTACTGGCGTGCTCTGGCGTGCACTGGCGTGCTCTGGCGTACACTGGCGTGCTCTGGTGTGAATTGGCGTGCTCTGGCGTGAACTGGCGTGCTCTGGCGTTTACTGGCGTGCTCTGGCGTGCACTGGCGTTCTTTGGCGTGCACTGGCGTGCTCTGGCGTGCACTGGCGTGCTCTGGCGTGCACTGGCGTGCTCTGGCGTGCACTGGCGTGCTCTGGCGTGCACTGGCGTGCTCTGGCGTGCACTGGCGTGCTCTGGCGTGCACTGGCGTGCTCTGGCGTGCACTGGCGTGCTCTGGCGTGCACTGGCGTGCTTTGGCGTGCACTGGCGTGCTCTGGCGTGCACTGGCGTGCTCTGGTGTGCTCTGGCGTGCTCTGGCTTGCTCTGGCGTGCATTGACGTTCTCTGGCGTGCACTGGCGTGCTTTAGTGTGAATTAGCGTGCTCTGGCGTGCACTGGCGTGCTCCGGCGTGCATTGACGTGCTCTGCCTTAATCTGGCGTGTATTGACGTGCTCTGGCGTGCACTGGCGTGCTCTGGCGTGCACTGGCGTGCTCTGTCGTGCTCTGTCGTGCTCTGGCGTGCTCTGCTATGCAGAACTCAAGTGCTTGACAATAGAAATCCACTACCCGACAATAGAACTCAGATAACTTGAATAATTTTTAAAAATTCAAGTGCTGTGATGTGCGTTTTTCTAAAACTTTTTGTTCATGATTTGCTCTATAAATTGATTGATTCAATAGACTTGAAATGGTGTATTGGACATTGATTTACACATCCTGTAATTAAAAAATGGTTTGAACAAGTAAAAAAAAATATTATAGCAACTTCAAGTGCTGAGCTGATATCTGCTGTGCTCTACCGTGCTCTGGCGTGCACTGGCTTGCACTGGCGTGCTCTGGCGTGAACTGGCGTCCTTTGGCGTGCATTGACGTGCTTCGGCGTGCACTGGCGTGCTCTGGTATGAATTGGCGTGCTCTGGCGTGCACTGGCGTGCTCTGGCATGCATTGCGTGCTCTGGCGTGCACTGGCGTGCACTGGCGTGCACTGGCGTGCTCTGGCATGCACTGGCGTGCTTTGGCATGCACTGGCGTGCTCTGGTGTAATTGGCGTGCTCTGGCGTGCACTGGCGTGCTCTGGCGTTTACTGGCGTGCTCTGGCGTTCACTGGCGTGCTTTCGTGTGCACTGGCGTGCACTGGCGTGCTCTGGTGTGAATTGGCGTGCTCTGGCATGCACTGGCGTGCTCTGGCGTGCATTGACGTGCCCTGGCTTGCTCTGGCGTGCATTGACGTGCTCTGGCAGGCACTGTCGTGCTCTGGCGTGCTCTGGCGTGCTCAGGCGTGCACTGGCGTGCTCTTGCGTGCACTGGCGTGCTCTGGTGTGAATTGGCCGGCTTTGGCGTGCACTGGCGTGATCTGGTATGAATTGGCGTGCTCTGGCGTGCACTGGCGTGCTCTGGTGTAATTGGCGTGCTCTGGCGTGCACTAGCGTGCTCTGGCGTTTACTGGCGTGCTCTGGCGTGCACTGGCGTGCTCTGGCGTGCACTGGCGTGCTTTGGTGTGCACAGGCGAGCTCCGGCGTTCACTGGCGTGCTCTGGCGTGCACTGGCGTGCTCTGGCGTGCTCTGGCGTGCACTGGCGTGCACTGGCGTACTCTGGTGTGAATTGGCGTGCTCTGGCGTGCTCTGGCGTGCATTGCCGTGCTCTGGCTTGCTCTTGCGTGCATTGACGTGCTCTGGTGTGCACTGTCGTGCTCTGGCGTGCTCTGGCTTGCACTGGCGTGCTATGGCGTTCGCTGGCGTGCTCTGGCGTGCACTGCTCTGGCGTGCACTGGCGAGCACTGGCGTGCTCTGGCGTGCACTGGTGTGCTCTGGCGTGCACTGGCGTCCTCTGGTGTGAATAGGGTTGGTGCATGAATAAGGGATTCGTTTGAAAAAAATACCATTAGAATAAGTTTTTCACGCTGATTCTCATGGTATTTTTTTATATTTTTAAAAAAATAATTTCCCCCCATAATCTCACTTCAAAGTTGAGAATAGCTCCCCCCATTTTAAAACGGACCCCACGCAATTTTTGGTGGGCGGTCCTTAAAATCTGATAAATTTTGCTCTTTTTCCCCCCTTTTCCCCCTTTTTCGTGCTGCCTATACCCCCTCATTTGCCCTTAGGACCGAAAGGCGAAAGACGAAAAGGATGAAAAGGCGGGAAATTTATCAGATTTTCAGGACCGCCCACTACCTGATAAAAGAACTTAAATAACTTGAATAATTTTTAAAAATTCAAGTGCTGTGATGTATGTTTTTCTAAAACTTTTTGTTCATGATTTGCTCTATAAATTTATTGATTCAATAATCTTGAAATGGTGTATTGGACATTGATTTACACATCCTGTAATTAAAATATGGTTTTAAAGTGAAAAAAATATTATAGCAACTTCAAGTGCTGAGCTGTTCTCTGCTGTGCTCTACCGTGCTCTGGCGTGCACTGACGTACTCTGGCGTGCTCTGGCGTGCTCTGGCTTGCTCTGGCATGAATTGATGTGCTCTGGCGTGCACTGGCGTGCTCTGGCGTGCTCTGGCGTGCTCTGGTGTGCTCTGGCGTGCACTGGCGTGCTCTGGCGTGCACTGGCGTGCTCTGGTGTGAATTGGCGTTCTCTGGCGTGCAATGACGTGCTCTGGCGTGCTCTGGCGTGCACTGGCGTGCTCTGGAGTGCACTGGCGTGCTCTGGCGTGCACTGGCGTGCTCTGGCGTGCACTGGCGTGCTCTGGCGTGCACTGGCGTGCTCTGGCGTGCACTGGCGTGCACTAGCGTGCTCTGGCGTGCAATGGCGTGCTCTGGTGTGCATTGGCGTGCTCTGGCGTGCACTGGCGTGCTCTGGCGTGCATTGACGTGCTCTGGCGTGCACTGCCGTGCTCTGGCGTTCACTGGGGTGCTCTGGCGTGCACTGGCGTGCTTTGGTGTGAATTGGCGTGCTCTGGCGTGCACTGGCGTGCTCTGGTGTGAATTGGCGTGCTCTGGCGTGAATTGGCGTGCTCTGGCGTGCACTGGAGTGCTTTGGCGTGCACTGGCGTGCTCTGGCGTGCATTGACGTGCTCTGCCTTGCTCTGGCGTGTATTGACGTGCTCTGGCGTGCACTGGCGTGCTCTGGCATGCACTGGCGTGATCTGGTGTTTATTGGCGTGCTCTGGCGTGCTCTGGCGTGCTCTGCTATGCAGAACTCAAGTGCTTGACAATAGAAATCCACTACCCGACAATAGAATTCAGATAACTTGAATAATTTTTAAAAATTCAAGTGCTGTGATGTGCGTTTTTCTAAAACTTTTTGTTCATGATTTGTTCTATAAATTTATTGATTCAATATACTTGAAATGGTGTATTGGACATTGATTTACACATCCTGTAATTAAAACATGGTTTGAACAAGTGAAAAAAATATTATAGCCCTTTCAAGTGCTAAGCTGTTCTCTGCTGTGCTCTACCGTGCTCTGGCGTGCTCTGGCGTGCTCTGGCTTGCTCTGGCGTGCATTGACGTGCTCTGGCGTGCACTGGCGTGCTCTGGCGTGCACTGGCTTGCTCTGTCGTGCACTGGCGTGCTCTGGCGTGCACTGGCGTGCTCTGGCATGCATTGACGTGCTCTGGCGTGCATTGACGTGCTCTGGCGTGTATTGACGTGCTCCGGCTTGCTCTGGCGTGCATTGACGTGCTCTGGCGTGCAATGGCGTGCATTGACGTGCATTGACGTGCTCTGGCGTGCACTGGCGTGCTCTGGCGTGCTCTGGCGTGCACTGGCGTGCTCTGGCGTGCACTGGCGTGCTCTGGCGTGCACTGGCGTGCTCTGGCGTGCACTGGCGTGCTCTGGTGTGAATTGGCGTGCTCTGCCGTGCACTGGCGTGCACTGGCGTGCTCTGGCGTGCACTGGCGTGCTCTGGTGTGAGATGGCGTGCTCTGGCGTGCACTGGCGTGCTCTGGCGTGCATTGACGTGCTCTGGCGTGCACTGGCGTGCTCTGGCGTGCACTGGCGTGCTCTGGCGTGCACTGGCGTGCTCGTGCGTGCACTGGCGTGCTCTGGCGTGCTTTGGCGTGCACTGGCGTGCTCTGGTGTGAATTGGCGTGCTCTGGCGTGCACTGGCGTGCTCTGGTATGAATTGGCGTGCTCTGGCGTGAACTGGCGTGCTCTGGCGTGCATTGACAAGCTCTGGCGTGCATTGACGTGCTCTTGCGTGTATTGACGTGCTCCGGCTTGCTCTGGCGTGCATTGACGTGCTCTGGCGTGCACTGGCGTGCATTGACGTGCATTGACGTGCTCTGGCGTGCTCTGGCGTGCTCTGGCGTGCTCTGGCGTGCACTGGCGTGCTCTGGCGTGCACTGGCGTGCTCTGGTGTGAATTGGCGTGCTTTGGCGTGCAATGACGTGCTCTGGCGTGCACTAGCATGCTCTGGTGTGAATTGGCGTGCTCTGGCGTGCACTTGCGTGCTCTGGCGTTCACTGGCGTGCTCTGGCGTGCATTGACGTGCTCTGGCGTTCACTGGCGTGCTCTGGCGTGCACTGGCGTGCTCTGGTATGAATTGGCGTGCTATGGCGTGCACTGGCGTGCACTGGCGTGCTCTGGCGTTTACTGGCGTGCTCTGGCGTGCACTGGCGTGCTCTGGAGTGCACTGGAGTGCTCTGGCGTGCTCTGGCGTGCTCTGGCTTGCTCTGGCGTGCACTGGCGTGCACTGGCGAGCTCTGGCGTGCACTGGCGTCCTCTGGCCTGCACTGGCGTGCTCTGGCGTGCACTGGCGTGCTCTGGCGTGAACTGGCGTGCTTTGGTGTGAATTGGCGTTCTCTGGCGTGCACTGGCGTGCTCTGGCGTGCATTGACGTTCTCTGCCTTGCTCTGGCGTGTATTGATGTGCTCTGGCGTGCACTGGTGTGCTCTGGCGTGCACTGGCGTGCTCTGGTGTGCACTGGCGAGATCTGGTGTTAATTGGCGTGCACTGGCGTGCACTGGCGTGCTCTGGCGTGCATTGGCGTGCACTGGCGTGCTCTGGCGTGCTCTGGCGTGCACTGGTGTGCTCTGGCGTGCACTGGCGTGCTCTGGCGTGCATTGACGTGCTCTGGCGTGCACTGGCGTGCATTGACGTGCATTGACGTGCTCTGGCGTGCACTGGCGTGCTTTGGTTTGAATTGGCGTGCTCGGGAGTGAATTGGCGTGCTCTGGCGTGCATTGACGTGGTCTGGCGTGCTCTGGCGTGCACTAGCGTGCTCTGGCGTGCTCTGGCGTGCTCTGGCGTGCACTGGCGTGCTCTGGCGTGCTCTGGCGTGCACTGGCTTGCTCTGTCGTGCACTGGCTTGCTCTGGCGTGCATTGACGTGCTCTGGCTTGCTCTGGCGTGCATTGCCGTGCTCTGGCGTGCTCTGGCGTGCTCTGGCGTGCACTGGCGTGCTCTGGTGTGATTTGGCGTGCTCTGGCGTACACTGCAAGTAATTGACAATAGAAATCCACTACCCGACAATAGAACTCAGATAATTTGAATAATTTTTGCAAATTCAAGTGCTGTGATGTGCGTTTTTCTTAAACTTTTTGTTCATAATTTGCTCTATAAATTTATTGATTCAATAGACTTGAAATGGTGTATTGGACATTGATTTACACATCCTGTAATTAAAAAATGGTTTGAACAAGTGAAAAAAAATATTATAGCAACTTCAAGTGCTGAGCTGATATCTGCTGTGCTCTACCGTGCTCTGGCGTGCACTGGCGTGCACTGGCGTGCTCTGGCGTGAACTGGCGTCCTTTGGCGTGCATTGACGTACTTCGGCGTGCACTGGCGTGCTCTGGTATGAATTGGCGTGCTCTGGCGTGCAATGGCGTGCTCTGGCATGCATTGCGTGCTCTGGCGTGCACTGGCGTGCTCTGGCGTGCACTGGCGTGCACTGGCGTGCACTGGCGTGCTCTGGCATGCACTGGCGTGCTTTGGCATGCACTGGCGTGCTCTGGTGTAATTGGCGTATTCTGGCATGCACTGGCGTGCTCTGGCGTGCATTGACGTGCCCTGGCTTGCTCTGGCGTGCATTGACGTGCTCTGGCGGGCACTGTCGTGCTCTAACGTGCTCTGGCGTGCTCAGGCGTGCACTGGCGTGCTCTTGCGTGCACTGGCGTGCTCTGGTGTGAATTGGCCGGCTTTGGCGTGCACTGGCGTGATCTGGTATGAATTGGCGTGCTCTGGCGTGCACTGGCGTGCTCTGGCGTGCATTGACGTGCTCTGGCGTGCACTGGCGTGCTCTGGTGTAATTGGCGTGCTCTGGCGTGCACTAGCGTGCTCTGGCGTTTACTGGCGTGCTCTGGCGTTTACTGGCGTGCTCTGGCGTGCACTGGCGTGCTTTGGTGTGCACAGGCGAGCTCCGGCGTTCACTGGCGTGCTCTGGCGTGCACTGGCGTGCTCTGGCGTGCACTGGCGTACTCTGGTGTGAATTGGCGTGCTCTGGCGTGCTCTGGCGTGCATTGCCGTGCTCTGGCTTGCTCTTGCGTGCATTGACGTGCTCTGGTGTGCACTGTCGTGCTCTGGCGTGCTCTGGCGTGCACTGGCGTGCTATGGCGTTCGCTGGCGTGCTCTGGCGTGCACTGCTCTGGCGTGCACTGGCGAGCACTGGCGTGCTCTGGCGTGCACTGGTGTGCTCTGGCGTGCACTGGCGTCCTCTGGTGTGAATAGGGTTGGTGCATGAATAAGGGATTCGTTTGAAAAAAATACCATTAGAATAAGTTTTTCACGCTGATTCTCATGGTATTTTTTTTATATTAAAAAAAAAATAATTTCCCCCCATAATCTCACTTCAAAGTTGAGATTAGCTCCCCCCATTTCAAAACGGACCCCACGCCATTTTTGGTGGGCGGTCCTTAAAATCTGATAAATTTTGCTCTTTTTCCCCCCTTTTCTCCCTTTTTCGTGCTGCCTATACCCCCTCATTTGCCCTTAGGGCCGAAAGGCGAAAGACGAAAAGGATGAAAAGGTGGGAAATTTATCAGATTTTAAGGACCGCCCACTACCTGATAATAGAACTTAAATAACTTTAAAAATTTTTAAACATTCAAGTGCTGTGATGTGCGTTTTTCTAAAACTTTTTGTTCATGATTTGCTCTATAAATTTATTGATTCAATAATCTTGAAATGGTGTATTGGACATTGATTTACACATCCTGTAATTAAAATATGGTTTTAAAGTGAAAAAAATATTATAGCAACTTCAAGTGCTGAGCTGTTCTCTGCTGTGCTCTACCGTGCTCTGGCGTGCACTGACGTACTCTGGCGTGCTCTGGCGTGCTCTGGCTTGCTCTGGCGTGTATTGACGTGCTCTGGCGTGCACTGGCGTGCTCTGGCGTGCTCTGGCGTGCACTGGCGTGCTCTGGTTTGAATTGGCGTGCTCTGGCGTGCAATGACGTGCTCTGGCGTGCTCTGGCGTGCACTGGCGTGCTCTGGCGTGTACTGGCGTGCTCTGGCGTGCACTGGCGTGCTCTGGTGTGAATTGGCGTGCTCTGGCGTGCATTGACGTGCTCTGGCGTGCACTGGCGTGCTCTGTCGTTCACTGGGGTGCTCTGGGGTGCACTGGCGTGCTCTGGCGTTTACTGGCGTGCTCTGGCGTGCACTGGCGTGCTCTGGCGTACACTGGCGTGCTCTGGTGTGAATTGGCGTGCTCTGGCGTTTACTGGCGTGCTCTGGCGTGCACTGGCGTTCTTTGGCGTGCACTGGCGTGCTCTGGCGTGCACTGGCGTGCTCTGGCGTGCACTGGCGTGCTCTGGCGTGCACTGGCGTGCTCTGGCGTGCACTGGCGTGCTCTGGCGTGCACTGGCGTGCTCTGGCGTGCACTGGCGTGCTCTGGCGTGCACTGGCGTGCTCTGGCGTGCACTGGCGTGCTCTGGCGTGCACTGGCGTGCTCTGGCGTGCACTGGCGTGCTCTGGTGTGCTCTGGCGTGCTCTGGCTTGCTCTGGCGTGCATTGACGTTCTCTGGCGTGCACTGGCGTGCTTTAGTGTGAATTAGCGTACTCTGGCGTGCACTGGCGTGCTCCGGCGTGCATTGACGTGCTCTGCATTGCTCTGGCGTGTATTGACGTGCTCTGGCGTGCACTGGCGTGCTCTGGCGTGCACTGGCGTGCTCTGTCGTGCTCTGTCGTGCTCTGGCGTGCTCTGCTATGCAGAACTCAAGTGCTTGACAATAGAAATCCACTACCCGACAATAGAACTCAGATAACTTGAATAATTTTTAAAAATTCAAGTGCTGTGATGTGCGTTTTTTTAAAACTTTTTGTTCATGATTTGCTCTATAAATTGATTGATTCAATAGACTTTAAATGGTGTATTGGACATTGATTTACACATCCTGTAATTAAAAAATGGTTTGAACAAGTGAAAAAAATTATTATAGCAACTTCAAGTGCTGAGCTGATATCTGCTGTGTTCTACCGTGCTCTGGCGTGCACTGGCGTGCACTGGCGTGCTCTGTCGTTCACTGGGGTGCTCTGGGGTGCACTGGCGTGCTCTGGTGTGAATTGGCGTGCTCTGGCATGCACTGGCGTGCTCTGGCGTGCATTGACGTGCCCTGGCTTGCTCTGGCGTGCATTGACGTGCTCTGTCGGGCACTGTCGTGCTCTTGCGTGCTCTGGCGTGCTCAGGCGTGCACTGGCGTGCTCTTGCGTGCACTGGCGTGCTCTGGTGTGAATTGGCCGGCTTTGGCGTGCACTGGCGTGATCTGGTATGAATTGGCGTGCTCTGGCGTGCACTGGCGTGCTCTGGCGTGCATTGACGTGCTCTGGCGTGCACTGGCGTGCTCTGGTGTAATTGGCGTGCTCTGGCGTTTACTGGCGTGCTCTGGCGTTTACTGGCGTGCTCTGGCGTGCACTGGCGTGCTTTGGTGTGCACAGGCGAGCTCCGGCGTTCACTGGCGTGCTCTGGCGTGCCCTGGCGTGCTCTGGCGTGCACTGGCGTACTCTGGTGTGAATTGGCGTGCTCTGGCGTGCTCTGGCGTGCATTGCCGTGCTCTGGCTTGCTCTTGCGTGCATTGACGTGCTCTGGTGTGCACTGTCGTGCTCTGGCGTGCTCTGGCGTGCACTGTGTGCTATGGCGTTCGCTGGCGTGCTCTGGCGTGCACTGCTCTGGCGTGCACTGGCGAGCACTGGCGTGCTCTGGC
Source organism: Daphnia pulicaria (assembly GCF_021234035.1). Lineage (NCBI taxonomy): Eukaryota > Metazoa > Arthropoda > Branchiopoda > Diplostraca > Daphniidae > Daphnia > Daphnia pulicaria. The sequence continues at coordinate 5,358,221 of NC_060920.1, forward strand.
GTGCACTGGTGTGCTCTGGCGTGCACTGGCGTCCTCTGGTGTGAATAGGGTTGGTGCATGAATAAGGGATTCGTTTGAAAAAAATACCATTAGAATAAGTTTTTCACGCTGATTCTCATGGTATTTTTTTTATATTAAAAAAAAAATAATTTCCCCCCATAATCTCACTTCAAAGTTGAGATTAGCTCCCCCCATTTCAAAACGGACCCCACGCCATTTTTGGTGGGCGGTCCTTAAAATCTGATAAATTTTGCTCTTTTTCCCCCCTTTTCTCCCTTTTTCGTGCTGCCTATACCCCCTCATTTGCCCTTAGGGCCGAAAGGCGAAAGACGAAAAGGATGAAAAGGTGGGAAATTTATCAGATTTTAAGGACCGCCCACTACCTGATAATAGAACTTAAATAACTTTAAAAATTTTTAAACATTCAAGTGCTGTGATGTGCGTTTTTCTAAAACTTTTTGTTCATGATTTGCTCTATAAATTTATTGATTCAATAATCTTGAAATGGTGTATTGGACATTGATTTACACATCCTGTAATTAAAATATGGTTTTAAAGTGAAAAAAATATTATAGCAACTTCAAGTGCTGAGCTGTTCTCTGCTGTGCTCTACCGTGCTCTGGCGTGCACTGACGTACTCTGGCGTGCTCTGGCGTGCTCTGGCTTGCTCTGGCGTGTATTGACGTGCTCTGGCGTGCACTGGCGTGCTCTGGCGTGCTCTGGCGTGCTCTGGCGTGCACTGGCGTGATCCGGCGTGCATAAGCGTGCTCTGGTGTGAATTGGCGTGCTCTGGCGTGCAATGACGTGCTCTGGCGTGCTCTGGCGTGCACTGGCGTGCTCTGGCGTGTACTGGCGTGCTCTGGCGTGCACTGGCGTGCTCTGGTGTGAATTGGCGTGCTCTGGCGTGCATTGACGTGCTCTGGCGTGCACTGGCGTGCTCTGTCGTTCACTGGGGTGCTCTGGGGTGCACTGGCGTGCTCTGGCGTTTACTGGCGTGCTCTGGCGTGCACTGGCGTGCTCTGGCGTACACTGGCGTGCTCTGGTGTGAATTGGCGTGCTCTGGCGTGCACTGGCGTGCTCTGGCGTTTACTGGCGTGCTCTGGCGTGCACTGGCGTTCTTTGGCGTGCACTGGCGTGCACTGGCGTGCTCTGGCGTGCACTGGCGTGCTCTGGTGTGCTCTGGCGTGCTCTGGCTTGCTCTGGCGTGCATTGACGTTCTCTGGCGTGCACTGGCGTGCTTTAGTGTGAATTAGCGTGCTCTGGCGTGCACTGGCGTGCTCCGGCGTGCATTGACGTGCTCTGCCTTGCTCTGGCGTGTATTGACGTGCTCTGGCGTGCACTGGCGTGCTCTGGCGTGCACTGGCGTGCTCTGGCGTGCACTGGCGTGCTCTGTCGTGCTCTGTCGTGCTCTGGCGTGCTCTGCTATGCAGAACTCAAGTGCTTGACAATAGAAATCCACTACCCGACAATAGAACTCAGATAACTTGAATACTTTTTAAAAATTCAAGTGCTGTGACGTGCGTTTTTCTAAAATTTTTTGTTCATGATTTGCTCTATAAATTTATTGATTCAATAGACTTGAAATGGTGTATTGGACATTGATTTACACATCCTGTAATTAAAAAATGGTTTGAACAAGTGAAAAAAATATTATAGCAACTTCAAGTGCTGAGCTGTTATGTGCTGTGCTCTACCGTGCTCTGAAAAGAACTGGCGTGCAATGACGTGCTCTGGCGTGCTCTGGCGTGCACTGGCGTGCTCTGGCGTGCACTGGCGTGCTCTGGCATGCACTGGCGTCTCTGGCGTGCACTGGCGTGCTCTGGCGTGCATTGACGTGCTCTGCCTTGCTCTGGAGTGTATTGACGTGCTCTGGCGTGCACTGGGGTGCTCTGGCGTTCACTGGCGTGCTGTGGTGTGAATTGGCGTGCTTTGGCGTGTACTGGCGTGCTCTGGTATGAATTGGCGTGCTCTGGCGTGCATTGACGTGCTCTGGCGTGCACTGACGTGCTCTGGCGTGCACTGGCGTGCTCTGGCGTGCACTGGCGTGCTTTGGCGTGCACTGGCGTGCTCTGGTGTAATTGGCGTGCTCTGGCGTGCACTGGCGTTCTCTGGCGTTTACTGGCGTGCATTGACGTGCTCTGGCTTGCTCTGGCGTGCATTGACGTGCTCTGGCGGGCACTGTCGTGCTCTGTCGTGCTCTGGTTTGCTCAGGCGTGCACTAGCGTGCTCTGGCGTGCACTGGCGTGCTCTGGTGTGAATTGGCGTGCTTTTGCGTGTACTGGCGTGCTCTGGTATGAATGGCGTGCTCTGGCGTGCACTGGCGTGCTCTGGCGTGCATTGACGTGCTCTGGCGTCCACTGGCGTGCTCTGGCGTGCACTGGCGTGCTCTGGTGTAATTGGCGTGCTCTGGTGTGCACTGGCGTGCTCTAGCGTGCACTGGCGTGCTCTGGCGTGCACTGGCGTGCTCTGGTGTGAATTGGCGGGCTCTGGCGTGCACTGGCGTGCTCTGGCGTGCATTGGCGTGCTCTTGCTTGCTCTGGCGTGCATTAACGTGCTCTGGTGTGCACTGTCGTGCTCTGGCGTGCACTGGTGTGCTCTGGCGTGCGCTGGCGTGCACTGGCGTGCACTGGCGTGCTCTGGCGTGCACTGGCGAGCACTGGCGTGCTCTGGCGTGCACTGGTGTGCTCTGGCGTGCACTGGCGTGCTCTGGTGTGAATAGGGTTGGTGCATGAATAAGGGATTCGTTTGAAAAAAATACCATTAGAATCAGTTTTTCACGCTGATTCTCATGGTATTTTTTTATATTTTTAAAATAATAATTCCCCCCCCCCCCCATAATCACACTTCAAAGTTGAGATTAGCTCCCCCCATTTTAAAACGGACCCCACGCCATTTTTGGTGCGCGGTCCTTAAAATCTGATAAATTTTGCTCTTTTTCCCCCCTTTTCCCCCTTTTTCGTGCTGCCTATACCCCCTCATTTGCCCTTAGGGCCGAAAGGCGAAAGACGAAAAGGGTGAAAAGGGGGGAAATTTATCAGATTTTAAGGACCGCCCACCAAAAATGGCGTGGGGTCTGTTTTAAAATGGGGGGAGCTAATCTCAACTTTAAAGTGAGATTACGGGAGATTATTAGGAAATTTTTTTTTTTTAAATATAAAAAAAATACCATGAGAATCAGCGTGAAAAACTGATTCTGATGATATTTTTTTCAAACGAATCCCTTATTCATGCACCAACCCTATTGGCGTGCTCTGGTATGAATTGGCGTGCTCTGGCGTGCATTGACGTGCACTGGCGTGCTCTGGCGTGCACTGGCGTGCACTGGCGTGCACTGGCGTGCACTGGCGTGCTCTGGCGTGCACTGGCGTTCTCTGGTGTGAATTGGCGTTCTCTGGCGTGCACTGGCTTGCTTTGGCGTGCTCTGGCGTGCAGTGGCGTGCACTGGCGTGCTCTGGCGTGTAATGGCGTAATCTGGCGTGCTCTGGCGTGCACTGGCGTGCACTAGCGTGCTCTGGCGTGCACTGGCGTGCACTAGCGTGCTCTGGCGTGCACTTGCGTGCTCTGGTGTGAAATGGCGTGCTCTGGCGTCCACTGGCGTGCTCTGGCGTTTACTGGCGTGCTCTGGCGTGCACTGGCGTGCTTTGGCGTGCACTGGCGTGCTCTGGCGTTTACTGGCGTGCTCTGGCGTGCACTGGCGTTCTTTGGCGTGCACTGGCGTGCTCTGGCGTGCACTGGCGTGCTCTGGCGTGCACTGGCGTGCTCTTTTGTGCTCTTTTGTGCTCTGGCTTGCTCTGGCGTGCATTGACGTTCTCTGGTGTGCACTGGCGTGCTTTAGTGTGAATTAGCGTGCTCTGGCGTGCACTGGCGTGCTCCGGCGTGCATTGACGTGCTCTGCCTTGCTCTGGCGTGTATTGACGTGCTCTGGCGTGCACTGGCGTGCTCTGGCGTGCACTGGCGTGCTCTGGTGTTTATTGGCGTGCTCTGTCGTGCTCTGGCGTGCACTGGCGTGCTCTGGCGTGCTCTGTCGTGCTCTGGCGTGCTCTGCTATGCAGAACTCAAGTGCTTGACAATAGAAATCCACTACCCGACAATAGAACTCAGATAACTTGAATAATTTTTAAAAATTCAAGTGCTGTGATGTGCGTTTTTCTAAAACTTTTTGTTCATGATTTGCTCTATAAATTTATTGATTCAATAGACTTGAAATGGTGTATTGGACATTGATTTACACATCCTGTAATTAAAAAATGGTTTGAACAAGTGAAAAAAATATTATAGCAACTTCAAGTGCTGAGCTGTTATCTGCTGTGCTCTACCGTGCTCTGAAGTGCACTGGCGTGCAATGACGTGCTCTGGCGTGCTCTGGCGTGCACTGGCGTGCACTGGCGTGCTCTGGCGTGCACTGGCGTGCTCTGGCATGAACTGGCGTGCTCTGGCGTGCACTGGCGTGCACTAGCGTGCTCTGGCGTGCACTGGCGTGCTCTGGTGTGAATTGGCGTGCTCTGGCGTGCAGTGGCGTTCTCTGGCGTGCACTGGCGTGCTCTGGCGTGCACTGGCGTGCTCTCGCGTGCACTGGGGTGCACTGGCGTGCACTGGCGTGCTCTGGTGTGAATTGGCGTGCTCTGGCGTGCACTGGCGTACTCTGGCGTACACTGGCGTGCTCTGGTGTGAATTGGCGTGCTCTGGCGTGCAGTGGCGTGCTCTGGCGTTTACTGGCGTGCTCTGGCGTGCACTGGCGTGCTTTGGCGTGCTCTGGCGTGCTCTGGCGTGCACTGGCGTGCTCTGGCGTGCACTAGCGTGCTCTGGCGTGCTCTGGCGTGATCTGGCGTTCTCTGGCTTGCTCTGGCGTGCATTGACGTTCTCTGGCGTGCACTGGCGTGCTTTAATGTGAATTAGCGTGCTCTGGCGTGCACTGGCATGCTCTAGCGTGCATTGACGTGCTCTGCCTTGCTCTGGCGTGTATTGACGTGCTCTGGCGTGCACTGGGGTGCTCTGGCGTGCACTGGCGTGCTCTGGTGTGAATTGGCATGCTCTGGCGTGCACTGGCGTGCTCTGGCGTGCACTGGCGTGCTCTGGCGTGCACTGGCGTGCTCTGGCGTGCACTGGCATGCTTTGGCGTGCACTGGCGTGCTCTGGTGTAATTGGCGTGCTCTGGCGTGCACTGGCGTGCTCTGGCGTGCATTGGCGTGCTCTTGCTTGATCTGGCGTGCATTGACGTGCTCTGGCGTGCACTGGTGTGCTCTGGCGTGAGTTGGCGTGCACAGGCGTGCACTGGCGTGCTCTGGCGTGCACTGGCGAGCACTTGCGTGCTCTGGCGTGCACTGGCGTGCTCTGGTGTGAATAGGGTTGGTGCATGAATAAGGGATTCGTTTGAAAAAATACCATTAGAATCAGTTTTTCACGCTGATTCTCATGGTATTTTTTTTATATTTTTAAAATAATAATTCCTCCCCATAATCACACTTCAAAGTTGAGATTAGCTCCCCCCATTTTAAAACGGACCCCACGCCATTTTTGGTGCGCGGTCCTTAAAATCTGATAAATTTTGCTCTTTTTCCCCCCTTTTCCCCCTTTTTCGTGCTGCCTATACCCCCTCATTTGCCCTTAGGGCCGAAAGGCGAAAGACGAAAAGGGTGAAAAGGGGGGAAATTTATCAGATTATAAGGACCGCCCACCAAAAATGGCGTGGGGTCTGTTTTAAAATGGGGGGAGCTAATCTCAACTTTGAAGTGAGATTACGGGAGGAAATTATTTTTTTTTAATATAAAAAAAATACCATGAGAATCAGCGTGAAAAACTGATTCTGATGATATTTTTTTCAAACGAATCCCTTATTCATGCACCAACCCTATTGGCGTGCTCTGGTATGAATTGGCGTGCTCTGGCGTGCATTGACGTGCTCTGGTGTGCACTGGTGTGCTCTGGTGTGCTCTGGCGTGCTCTGGCGTGCACTGGCGTGCACTGGCGTGCTCTGGCGTGCACTGGCGTGCTCTGGTGTGAATTGGCGTTCTCTGGCGTGCACTGGCTTGCTTTGATGTGCTCTGGCGTGCACTGGCGTGCACTGGCGTGCTCTGGCGTGTAATGGCGTGCTCTGGCGTGCTCTGGTGTGAATTGGCGTGCACTGGCGTGCACTGGCGTGCTCTGGTATGAATTGGCGTGCTCTTGCGTGCATTGACGTGCTCTGGCGTGCATTGGCGTGCACTGGCATGCAATGGCGTGCATTAACGTGCTCTGGCGTGCACTGGCGTGCTCTGGCTTGCTCTGGCGTTCTCTGGCGTTCTCTGGCGTGCACTGGCGTGCACTAGCGTGCTCTGGCGTGCACTGGCGTGCTCTGGTTTGAAATGGCGTGCTCTGGCGTGCACTGGCGTGCTCTGGCGTGCACTGGCGTGCTCTGGCGTGCACTGGCGTGCTCTGGCGTGCACTGGCGTGCTCTTTTGTGCTCTGGCGTGCTCTGGTATGAATTAGCGTGCTCTTGCGTGCATTGACGTGCACTGGCGTGCACTGGCGTGCACTGGCATGCACTGGCGTGCTTTGGTGTACACTGGCGTGCTCTGGTGTGAATTGGCGTGCTCTGGCGTGCACTGGCGTGCTCTGGCGTTTACTGGCGTGCTCTGGCGTGCACTGGCGTGCTTCGGCGTGCACTGGCGTGCTCTGGCGTGCACTGGCGTGCTCTGGCGTGCTCTGGCGTGCTCTGGCTTGCTCTGGCGTGCATTGACGTTCTCTGGCGTGCACTGGCGTGCTTTAGTGTGAATAAGCATGCTCTGGCGTGCACTGGCGTGCTCTGGCGTGCATTGACGTGCTCTGCCTTGCTCTGGCGTGTATTGTTGTGCTATGGCGTGCACTGGCGTGCTATGGCGTGCTCTGTCGTGCTCTGGCGTGCTCTGCTATGCAGAACTCAAGTGCTTGACAATAGAAATCCACTACCCGACAATAGAACTCAGATAACTTGAATAATTTTTAAAAATTCAAGTGCTGTGATATGCGTTTTTCTAAAACTTTTTGTTCATGATTTGCTCTATAAATTTATTGATTCAATAGACTTGAAATGGTGTATTTGACATTGATTAATTACACATCCTGTAATTAAAAAATGGTTTGAACACGTGAAAAAAATATTATAGCAACTTCAAGTGCTGAGCTGTTATCTGCTGTGCTCTACCGTGCTCTGGCGTGCTCTGGCGTGCTCTGGCTTGCTCTGGCGTGCATTGAAGTGCACTGGCGTGCACTGGCGTGCTCTGGCGTGCACTGGCGTGCTCTGGCGTTTACTGGCGTGCTCTGGCGTGCACTGGCGTGCTTTGGTGTGCACTGGCGTGCACTGGCGTGCTCTGGCGTGCACTGGCGTGCTCTGGTGTGAATTGGCGTGCTCTGGCGTGAAATGGCGTGCTCTGGCGTGCATTGCCGTGCTCTGGCTTGCTCTGGCGTGCATTGACGTGCTCTGGCGTGCACTGGGGTGCTTTGGCGTGCTCTGGCGTGCACTGGGGTGCTCTGGCGTGCACTGGCGTGCTCTGGTGTGAATTGGCGTGCTTTGGCGTGCACTGGCGTGCTCTGGTGTAATTGGCGTGCTCTGGCGTGCACTGGCGTGCTCTGGCGTTTACTGGCGTGCTCTGGCGTGCTCTGGCGTGCACTGGCGTGCTTTGGTGTGCACTGGCGTGCTCTGGCGTGCACTGGCGTGCTCTGGCGTGCACTGGCGTGCTCTTGTGTGAATTGGCGTGCTCTGGCGTGCACTGGCGTGCTCTGGCGTGCATTGACGTGCTCTGGCTTGCTCTGGCGTGCATTGACGTGCTCTGGCGGGCACTGTCGTGCTCTGGCGTGCTCTGGCGTGCTCTGGCGTGCACTGGCGTGCTCTGGCGTGCACTGGCGTGCTCTGGTGTGAATTGGCGTGCTTTGGCGTGCACTGGCGTGCTCTGGTATGAATTGGCGTGCTCTGGCGTACACTGGCGTGCTCTGGCGTGCACCTGCGTGCTCTGGCGTGCACTGGCGTAATCTGGCGTGCACTGGCGTGCTCTGGCGTGCATTGACGTGCTCTGGCGTCCACTGGCGTGCTCTGGCTTGCACTGGCGTGCTCTGGTGTAATTGGCGTGCTCTGGCGTGCACTGGCGTGCTCTGGCGTGCTCTGGCGTGCACTGGCGTGCTCTGGCGTGCTCTGGCGTGCTCTGGCGTGCTTTGGTGTGCACTGGCGAGCTCTGGCGTGCACTGGCGTGCTCTGGCGTGCACTGGCGTGCTCTGGTGTGAATTGGCGGGCTCTGGCGTGCACTGGCGTGCTCTGGCGTGCATTGGCGTGCTCTTGCTTGCTCTGGCGTGCATTGACGTGCTCTGGTGTGCACTGTCGTGCTCTGGCGTGTTCTGGCGTGCACTGGCGTGCTCTGGCGTGCGCTGGCGTGCTCTGGCGTGCACTGGCGTGCTCTGGCGTGCACTGGCGAGCACTGGCGTGCTCTGGCGTGCACTGGTGTTCTCTGGCGTGCACTGGCGTGCTCTTGTGTGAATAGGGTTGGTGCATGAATAAGGGATTCGTTTGAAAAAAATATCATTAGAATTAGTTTTTCACGCTGATTCTCATGGTATTTTTTTTATATTTTTAAAATAATAATTCCCCCCCCCCATAATCTCACTTCAAAGTTGAGATTAGCTCCCCCTATTTTAAAACGGACCCCACGCCATTTTTGGTGGGCGGTCCTTAAAATCTGATAAATTTTGCTCTTTTTCCCACCTTTTCCCCCTTTTTTGTGCTGCCTATACCCCCTCATTTGCCCTTAGGGCCGAAAGGCGAAAGACGAAAAGGGTGAAAAGGGGGGAAATTTATCAGATTTTAAGAACCACCCACCAAAAATGGCGTGGGGTCTGTTTTAAAATGGGGGGAGCTAATCTCAACTTTGAAGTGAGATTACGGGAGGAAATTATTTTTTTAAAAATATAAAAAAAATACCATGAGAATCAGCGTGAAAAACTGATTCTGATGATATTTTTTTAGAACGAATCCCTTATTCATGCACCAACCCTATTGGCGTGCTCTGGTATGAATTGGCGTGCTCTGGCGTGCATTTACGTGCTCTGGTGTGCACTGGCGTGCTCTGGCGTGCTCTGGCGTGCACTGGCGTGCTTTGGCGTGCACTGGCGTGCTCTGGTGTAAATTGCCGTGCTCTTGCGTGCACTGGCGTGCTCTGGCGTGCATTTACGTGCTCTGGCTTGCTCTGGCGTGCATTGACGTGCTCTGGCGTGATCTGGTGGTCACTGGCGTGCTCTGGCGTGCACTGGCGTGCTCTGGCGTGCTCTGGCGTGCACTGGCGTGCTCTGGCGTGCACTGGCGTGCACTGGCGTGCTCTGGCGTGCTCTGGCGTGCTCTGGCGTGTACTGGCGTGCTCTAGCGTGCACTGGCGTGCTCTGGAGTGCACTGGCGTGCTCTGGCGTTCACTGGCGTGCACTGGCGTGCTCTGGCGTGCACTGGCGTGCATTGACGTGCTCTGGCGTGCACTGGCGTGCTCTGGCGTGCACTGGCGTGCTCTGGAGTGAATTGGCGTGCTCTGACGTGCTCTGTCGTGCTCTGTCGTGCTCTGCTATGCAGAACTCAAGTTCTTGACAATAGAAATCCACTACCCGACAATAGAACTCAAATAACTTGAATAATTTTTAAAAATTCAAGTGCTGTGATGTGCGTTTTTCTAAAACTTTTTGTTCATGATTTGCTCTATAAATTTATTGATTCAATATACTTGAAATGGTGTATTGGACATTGATTTACACATCCTGTAATTAAAAAATGGTTTGAACAAGTGAAAAAAATATTATAGCAACTTCAAGTGCTGAGCTGTTCTCTGCTGTGCTCTACCGTGCTCTGGCGTGCTCTGGCGTGCTCTGGCTTGCTCTGGCGTGCATTGACGTGCTCTGGCGTGCACTGTTGTGCTCTGGCGTGCTCTGGTGTTCACTGGCGTGCTCTGGTGTGAATTGGCGTGCTCTGGCGTGCACTGGCGTGCTCTGCTGAGTGCTGAGCTGTTCTCTGCTGTGCTCTACCGTGCTCTGGCGTGCTCTGGCGTGCTCTGGCTTGCTCTCGCATGCACTGGCATGCTCTGGCGTGCACTTGCGGTATTGTAATGAAATGGTATTGAAAATTGATTTACACATCCTGTAAATAAAATTTGGTTTTAAAGTGAAAAAAATATTATAGCAACTTCAAGTGCTGAGCTGTTCTCTGCTGTGCTCTACCGTGCTCTGGCGTGCACTGGCGTACTCTGGCGTGCTCTGGCATGCTCTGGCTTGCTCTGGCGTGCATTGACGTGCTCTGGCGTGCACTGGCGTGCTCTGGCGTGCACTGGCGTGCTCTGGCGTGCACTGGCGTGCTCTGGCGTGCTCTGGCGTGCACTGGCGTGCTCTGGTATGCACTGGCGTGCTCTGGTGTGAATTGGCTGCTCTGGCGTGCACTGGCGTGCTTTGGCGTGCACTGGCGTGCACTAGCGTGTTCTGGCGTGCACTGGTGTGAATTGGCGTGCTCTAGCGTGCACTGGCGTGCTCTGGCGTGCACTGGCGTTCTCTGGCTTGCACTGGCGTGCTCTGGCGTGCACTGGCGTGCTCTGGTGTGAATTTGCGTGCTCTGGTGTGAATTTGTGTGCTCTGGCGTTTGTTGGCGTGCTTTGGCGTGCACTGGCGTGCACTGGCGTGCTCTGGTGTGAATTGGCGTGCTCTGGTGTGAATTGGCGTGCTCTGGTGTGCTCTGGCGTGCTCTGGCTTGCTCTGGCGTGCATTGACGTGCTCTGGCGTGCACTGGCGTGCTCTGGCGTGCACTGGCGTGCTCTGGTGTAAATTGGCGTGCTCTGGCGGACGTGCTCTTGCGTGCTCTGGCGTGCTCTGGCGTGCACTGGCGTGCTCTGGCGTTCACTGGCGTGCTCTGGATTGCTCTGGCGTGCTCTGGCTTGCTCTGGCGTGCATTGACGTTCTCTGGCGTGCACTGGCGTGCTCTGGCGTGCTCTGGCGTGCTCTGGCGTGCACTGGCGTGCTCTGGCGTGCACTGGCGTGCTCTGGCGTGCACTGGCGTGCTCTGGCGTGCACTGGCGTGCTCTGGCGTGCACTGGCGTGCTCTGGCGTGCACTGGCGTGCTCTGGCGTGCACTGGCGTGCTTTGGTGTCAATTGGCGTGCTCTGGCGTGCACTGGCGTCCTCTGGTGTGCACTGGCGTGCTCTGGCGTGCACTAACGTGCTCTGGCGTGCACTGGCGTGCTCTGGTGTGCACTGGCGTGCTCTGGCAAGCACTGGCGTGCTCTGGTGTGAATTGACGTGATCTGGCGTGCACTGGCGTGCTCTGGCGTGCACTGGCGTGCTCTGGCGTGCACTGGCGTGCTCTGGCGTGCACTGGCGTGCTCTGGCGTGCACTGGCGTGCTCTGGCGTGCACTGGCGTGCTCTGGCGTGCACTGGCGTGCTCTGGCGTGCACTGGCGTGCTCTGGCGTGCACTGGAGTGCTCTGGTGTGAATTGGCTGCTCTGGCGTGCACTGGCGTGCTTTGGCGTGCACTGGCGTGCTCTGGCGTGCTCTGGCGTGCAAAGGCGTGCTCTGGCGTGCACTGGCGTGCTCTGGCTTGCACTGGCGTGCTCTGGCGTGCACTGGGGTTCTTTGGTGTGCTCTGGTGTGCTCTGGCGTGCTCTGCTATGCAGAACTCAAGTTCTTGACAATATAAATCCACTACCCGACAATAGAACTCAAATAACTTGAATAATTTTTAAAAATTCAAGTGCTGTGATGTGCGTTTTTCTAAAACTTTTTGTTCATGATTTGCTCTATAAATTTATTGATTCACTATACTTGAAATGGTGTATTGAACATTGATTTACACATCCTGTAATTAAAAAATGGTTTGAACAAGTGAAAAAAATATTATAGCAACTTCAAGTGCTGAGCTGTTCTCTGCTGTGCTCTACCGTGCTCTGGCGTGCTCTGGCGTGCTCTGGCTTGCTCTGGCGTGCATTGACGTGCTCTGGCGTGCACTGTTGTGCTCTGGCGTGCTCTGGTGTTCACTGGCGTGCTCTGGTGTGAATTGGCGTGCTCTGGCGTGCACTGGCGTGCTCTGGCGTGCACTGGCATTCTCTGGCGTGAACTGGCTTGCTCTGGCGTGCACTTGCTAGCTCTGGCGTGCATTGACGTGCTCTGGCGTGCACTGGCGTGCTCTGGCGTGCACTGGCGTGCTCTGTCGTGCTCTGGCATGCTCTTCTATGCAGGACTCAAGTGCTTGACAATAGAAATCCACTATCCGACAATAGAACTCAAATAACTTGAATAATTTAAAAAAAATTCAAGTGCTGTGATGTGCGTTTTTCTAAAACTTTTAGTTCATGATTTGCTCTATAAATTTATTGATTCAATAGACTTGAAATCGTGTATTGGACATTGATTTACACATCCTGTAATTAAAAAATGGTTTTAACAAGTGAAAAAAATATTAGAGCAACTTCAAGTGCTGAGCTGTTCTCTGCAATGCTCTACCGTGCTCTGGCGTGCACTGGCGTGCTCTGGCATGCTCTGGCGTGCTCTTGCGTGCTCTGGCTTGCTCTGGCGTGCATTGACGTTCTCTGGCGTGCACTGGCATGCTCTTGCGTGCTCTGGCGTGCACTGGCGTGCTTTGGCGTGCACTGGCGTGCTCTGGTGTGAATTGGCGTGCTCTGGCGTGCACTGGCGTGCTCTGGCGTGCATTTACGTGCTCTGGCTTGCTCTGGCGTGCATTGACGTGCTCTGGCGTGCTCTGGCGGTCACTGGCGTGCTCTGGCGTGCTCTGGCGTACTCTGGCGTGCACTGGCGTGCTCTGGCGTGTACTGGCGTGCTCTGGCGTGCTCTGGCTTGCTCTGGCGTGCATTGACGTGATCTGGCGTGCACTGGCGTGCTCTGGCGTGCACTGGCGTGCTCTGGCGTGCACTGGAGTGCTCTGGTGTGAATTGGCTGCTCTGGCGTGCACTGGCGTGCTTTGGCGTGCACTGGCGTGCTCTGGCGTGCTCTGGCGTGCACTGGCGTGCTCTGGCGTGCACTGGCGTGCTCTGGCTTGCACTGGCGTGCTCTGGCGTGCATTGGGGTGCTTTGGTGTGAATTGGCGTGCTCTGGTGTGCTCTGGCGTGCTCTGCTATGCAGAACTCAAGTTCTTGACAATAGAAATCCACTACCCGACAATAGAACTCAAATAACTTGAATAATTTTTAAAAATTCAAGTGCTGTGATGTGCGTTTTTTTTAAACTTTTTTTTCATGATTTGCTCTATAAATTTATTGATTCAATAGACTTGAAATGGTGTATTGAAAATTGATTTACACATCCTGTAAATAAAATTTGGTTTTAAAGTGAAAAAAATATTATAGCAACTTCAAGTGCTGAGCTGTTCTCTGCTGTGCTCTACCGTGCTCTGGCATGCACTGGCGTACTCTGGCGTGCTCTGGCATGCTCTGGCTTGCTCTGGCGTGCATTGACGTGCTCTGGCGTGCACTGGCGTGCTCTAGCGTGCACTGGCGTGCTCTGGTGTGAATTGGCTGCTCTGGCGTGCACTGGCGTGCTTTGGCGTGCACTGGTGTGAATCGGCGTGCTCTAGCGTGCACTGGCGTGCTCTGGCGTGCACTGGCGTTCTCTGGCTTGCACTGGCATGCTCTGGCGTGCTCTGGTGTAAATTTGCGTGCTCTGGTGTGAATTTGCGTGCTCTGGCGTTTGTTGGCGTGCTTTGGCGTGCACTGGCGTGCACTGGCGTGCACTGGCGTGCTCTGGTGTGAATTGGCGTGCTCTGGTGTGAATTGGCGTGCTCTGGCGTGCTCTGGCGTGCTCTGGCTTGCTCTGGCGTGCACTGGCGTGCTCTGGTGTGAATTGGCGTGCTCTGGCGGACGTGCTCTGGCGTGCTCTGGCGTGCTCTGGCGTGCTCTGGCGTGCACTGGCGTGCTCTGGCGTTCACTGGCGTGCTCTGGATTGCTCTGGCGTGCTCTGGCTTGCTCTGGCGTGCATTGACGTTCTCTGGCGTGCACTGGCGTGCTCTGGCGTGCACTGGCGTGCTCTGGCGTGCACTGGCGTGCTCTGGCGTGCACTGGCGTGCTCTGGCGAGCACTGGCGTGCTTTGGTGTCAATTGGCGTGCTCTGGCGTGCACTGGCGTCCTCTGGCGTGCACTGGCGTGCTCTGGCGTGCACTAACGTGCTCTGGCGTGCACTGGCGTGCTCTGGCGTGCACTGGCGTGCTCTGGCTTGCACTGGCGTGCTCTGCCGTGCACGTGCGTGCTCTGGCGTGCACTGGCGTGCTCTGGCAAGCACTGGCGTGCTCTGGTGTGAATTGACGTGATCTGGCGTGCACTGGCGTGCTCTGGCGTGCACTGGCGTGCTCTGGCGTGCACTGGAGTGCTCTGGTGTGAATTGGCTGCTCTGGCGTGCACTGGCGTGCTTTGGCGTGCACTGGCGTGCTCTGGCGTTTTCTGGCGTGCACTGGCGTGCTCTGGCGTGCACTGGCGTGCTCTGGCTTGCACTGGCGTGCTCTGGCGTGCACTGGGGTGCTTTGGTGTGCTCTGGTGTGCTCTGGCGTGCTCTGCTATGCAGAACTCAAGTTCTTGTTAATAGAAATCCACTACCCGACAATAGAACTCAAATAACTTGAATAATTTTTAAAAATTCAAGTGCTGTGATGTGCGTTTTTCTAAAACTTTTTTTTCATGATTTGCTCTATAAATTTATTGATTCAATAGACTTGAAATGGTGTATTGAAAATTGATTTACACATCCTGTAATTAAAAAATGGTTTGAACAAGTGAAAAAAATATTATAGCAACTTCAAGTGCTGAGCTGTTCTCTGCTGTGCTCTACCGTGCTCTGGCATGCACTGGCGTACTCTGGCGTGCTCTGGCATGCTCTGGCTTGCTCTGGCGTGCATTGACGTGCTCTGGCGTGCACTGGCGTGCTCTAGCGTGCACTGGCGTGCTCTGGTGTGAATTGGCTGCTCTGGCGTGCACTGGCGTGCTTTGGCGTGCACTGGTGTGAATCGGCGTGCTCTAGCGTGCACTGGCGTGCTCTGGCGTGCACTGGCGTTCTCTGGCTTGCACTGGCGTGCTCTGGCGTGCACTGGCGTGCTCTGGTGTGAATTTGCGTGCTCTGGTGTGAATTTGCGTGCTCTGGCGTTTGTTGGCGTGCTTTGGCGTGCACTGGCGTGCACTGGCGTGCACTGGCGTGCACTGGCGTGCTCTGGTGTGAATTGGCGTGCTCTGGTGTGAATTGGCGTGCTCTGGTGTGAATTGGCGTGCACTGGCGTGCTCTGGCGTGCACTGGCGTGCTCTGGCGTGCACTGGCGTGCTCTGCCGTGCACTTGCGTGCCCTGGCGTGCACTGGCGTGCTCTGGTGTGAATTGACGTGATCTGGCGTGCACTGGCGTGCTCTGGCGTGCACTGGCGTGCTCTGGCGTGCACTGGAGTGCTCTGGTGTGAATTGGCTGCTCTGGCGTGCACTGGCGTGCTTTGGCGTGCACTGGCGTTCTCTGGCGTGCTCTGGCCTGCACTGGCGTGCTCTGGCCTGCACTGGCGTGCTCTGGCGTGCACTGGGGTGCTTTGGTGTGCTCTGGTGTGCTCTGGCGTGCTCTGCTATGCAGAACTCAAGTTCTTGACAATAGAAATCCACTACCCGACAATAGAACTCAAATAACTTGAATAATTTTTAAAAATTCAAGTGCTGTGATGTGCGTTTTTCTAAAACTTTTTGTTCATGATTTGCTCTATAAATTTATTGATTCACTATACTTGAAATGGTGTATTGAACATTGATTTACACATCCTGTAATTAAAAAATGGTTTGAACAAGTGAAAAAAATATTATAGCAACTTCAAGTGCTGAGCTGTTCTCTGCTGTGCTCTACCGTGCTCTGGCGTGCTCTGGCGTGCTCTGGCTTGCTCTGGCGTGCATTGACGTGCTCTGGCGTGCACTGTTGTGCTCTGGCGTGCTCTGGTGTTCACTGGCGTGCTCTGGTGTGAATTGGCGTGCTCTGGCGTGCACTGGCGTGCTCTGGCGTGCACTGGCGTGCTCTGGCGTGCACTGGCGTGCACTAGCGTGCACTGGCATTCTCTGGCGTGAACTGGCTTGCTCTGGCGTGCACTTGCTAGCTCTGGCGTGCATTGACGTGCTCTGGCGTGCACTGGCGTGCTCTGGCGTGCACTGGCGTGCTCTGTCGTGCTCTGGCATGCTCTTCTATGCAGAACTCAAGTGCTTGACAATAGAAATCCACTATCCGACAATAGAACTCAAATAACTTGAATAATTTAAAAAAAATTCAAGTGCTGTGATGTGCGTTTTTCTAAAACTTTTTGTTCATGATTTGCTCTATAAATTTATTGATTCAATAGACTTGAAATGGTGTATTGGAAATTGATTTACACATCCTGAAATTAAAATTTGGTTTTAAAGTGAAAAAAATATTATAGCAACTTAAAGTGCTGAGCTGTTCTCTGCTATGCTCTACCGTGCTCTGGCGAGAACTGGCGTGCTCTGGCGTGCATTGGCGTTATCTGGCGTGCACTGGCTTGCTCTGCGTGCACTTGCTAGCTCTGGCGTGCACTGGCGTGCTCTGGCGTGCACTGGCGTGCTCTGGCGTGCACTGGCGTGCTCTAGCGTGCACTGGCGTGCTCTGGCGTGCACTGGCGTGCTCTGGCGTGCTCTGGCGTGCACTGGCGTGCTCTGGCGTGCTCTGGCGTGCTCTGGCGTGCACTGGCGTGCTCTGGGATGCACTGGCGTGCTCTGGCGTGCAGTGACGTGCTCTGGCGTGCATTGACGTGCTCTGGCTTGCTCTGGCGTGCATTGCCGTGTTCTGGCGTGCACTGGCGTGCTCTGGCGTGCTTTGGCGTGCACTGGCGTGCTCTGGCATGCACTGGGGTGCTCTGGCGTGCATTGACGTGCTCTGGCTTGTTCTGGCGTGCATTTCCGTGCACTGGCGTGCACTGGCGTGCTCTGGCGTGCTCTGGCGTGCACTGGCGTGCTCTGGTGTGATTTGACGTGCCCTGGCGTGCACTGGCGTGCTCTTGCGTGCACTGGCGTTCTCTGGCGTGCGCTGGCGTGCTTTGGCGTGCACTGGCGTGCTCTGGCGTGCACTGGCGTGCTCTGGCGTGCACTGACGTGCTCTGGCGTGCATTGACGTGCTCTGGCTTGCTCTGGCGTGCATTGACGTGCTCTGGCGTGCACTGTTATGCACTGGCGTGCTCTGGAGTGCACTGGCGGGCTCTGGTGTGAATTGGCGTGCTCTGGCGTGCACTAGCGTGCTCTTGCGTGCATTGACATGCCCTTGCGTGCACTGGCGTGCTCTTGCGTGCTCTTGCGTGCACTGGCATGCTCTGGCGTGCTCTGGCGTGCACTGGCGTGCTCTGGCGTGCACTGGCGTGCTCTGGCGTGCACTGGCGTGCTCTGGCGTGCACTGGCGTGCACTGGCGTGCATTGAAATGCTCTTGCGTGCAATGGCGTGCACTGGCGTGCTCTTGCGTGCACTGGCATGCTCTGGCGTGCACTAACGTGCTCTGGCGTGCACTGGCGTGCTCTGGCGTGCCCTGGCGTGCTCTGGCGTGCTCTGGCAAGCACTGGCGTGCTCTGGTGTGAATTGACGTGATCTGGCGTGCACTGGCGTGCTCTGGCGTGCACTGGCGTGCTCTGGCGTGCACTGGAGTGCTCTGGTGTGAATTGGCTGCTCTGGCGTGCACTGGCGTGCTTTGGCGTGCACTGGCGTGCTCTGGCGTGCTCTGGCGTGCACTGGCGTGCTCTGGCGTGCACTGGCGTGCTCTGGCTTGCAATGGCGTGCTCTGGCGTGCACTGGGGTGCTTTGGTGTGCTCTGGTGTGCTCTGGCGTGCTCTGCTATGCAGAACTCAAGTTCTTGACAATAGAAATCCACTACCCGACAATAGAACTCAAATAACTTGAATAATTTTTAAAAATTCAAGTGCTGTGACGTGCGTTTTTCTAAAACTTTTTGTTCATGATTTGCTCTATAAATTTATTGATTCACTATACTTGAAATGGTGTATTGAACATTGATTTACACATCCTGTAATTAAAAAATGGTTTGAACAAGTGAAAAAAATATTATAGCAACTTCAAGTGCTGAGCTGTTCTCTGCTGTGCTCTACCGTGCTCTGGCGTGCTCTGGCGTGCTCTGGACTGCTCTGGCGTGCATTGACGTGCTCTGGCGTGCACTGTTGTGCTCTGGCGTGCACTGTTGTGCTCTGGCGTGCTCTGGTGTTCACTGGCGTGCTCTGGTGTGAATTGGCGTGCTCTGGCGTGCACTGGTGTGCACTAGCGTGCACTGGCGTGCTCTGGCGTGCACTGGCATTCTCTGGCGTGAACTGGCTTGCTCTGGCGTGCACTTGCTAGCTCTGGCGTGCATTGACGTGCTCTGGCGTGCACTGGCGTGCTCTGGCGTGCACTGGCGTGCTCTGTCGTGCTCTGGCATGCTCTTCTATGCAGAACTCAAGTGCTTGACAATAGAAATCCACTACCCGACAATAGAACTCAAATAACTTGAATAATTTTAAAAAATTCAAGTGCTGTGATGTGCGTTTTTCTAAAACTTTTTGTTCAAGATTTGCTCTATAAATTTATTGATTCAATAGACTTGAAATGGTGTATTGGACATTGATTTACACATCCTGTAATTAAAATTTGGTTTTAAAGTGAAAAAAATATTATAGCAACTTAAAGTGCTGAGCTGTTCTCTGCTATGCTCTACCGTGCTCTGGCGAGAACTGGCGTTATCTGGCGTGCACTGGCGTTCTCTGGCGTGCACTGGCTTGCTCTGGCGTGCACTGGCTTGCTCTGGCGTGCACTTGCTAGCTCTGGCGTGCACTGGCGTGCTCTGGCGTGCACTGGCGTGCTCTGGCGTGCACTGGCGTGCTCTGGCGTGCACTGGCGTTCTTTGGTGTGCTCTGGCGTGCATTGACGTGCTCTGGCGTGCATTGACGTGCTCTGGCGTGCACTGGCGTGCTCTGGCGTGCACTGGCGTGCTCTGGCGTGCTCTGGTGTTCACTGGCGTGCTCTGCTGTGCACTGGCGTGCTCTTGCGTGCACTGGCGTGCTCTGGCGTGCACTGGCGTGCTCTGGCGTGCACTGGCGTGCTCTGGCGTGCACTGGCGTGCTCTGGCGTGCACTGGCGTGCTCTGGCGTGCACTGGCGTGCTCTGGCGTGCACTGGCTTGCTCTGGCGTGCACTGGCTAGCTCTGGCGTGCATTGACGTGCTCTGGCGTGCACTGGCGTGCTCTGGCGTGCACTGGCGTGCTCTGGCGTGCACTGGCGTGCTCTGGCGTGCACTGGCGTGCTTTGGTGTGAATTGGCGTCCTCTGGCGTGCAATGGCGTGCTCTGGCGTGCACTGGCGTGCTCTGGTGTGAATTGGCGTGCTCTGGCGTGCACTGGCGGGCTCTGGCATGCATTGACGTGCTCTGGCTTGCTCTTGCGTGCATTGACGTGCTCTGGCGTTCATCGGGGTGCTCTGGCGTGCTCTGGCGTGCACTGGGGTGCTCTGGCGTGCACTGGCGTGCTCTGGTGTGAATTGGCGTGCTTTGGCGTGCACTGGCGTGCTCTTGTATGAATTGGCGTGCTCTGGCGTGCACTGGCGTGCTCTGGCGTGCATTGACGTGCTCTGGCGTGCACTGGCTCGCTCTGGCGTGCACTGGCTAGCTCTGGCGTGCACTGGCGTGCTCTGGTGTGAATTGACATGCTCTGGCTTGCTCTGGCGTGCATTGACGTGCTCTGGCATTCACTTAGATGCTCTGGCGTGCTCTGGCGTGCACTGGGGTGCTCTGGCGTGCACTGGCGTGCTCTGGTGTGAATTGGCGTGCTCTGGCGTGCACTGGCGTTCTCTGGCGTGCACTGGCTTGCTCTGGCGTGCACTGGCTAGCTCTACCGTGCTCTGGCGTGCACTGGCAAAATCTGGCGTAATCTGGCGTGCACTGGCGTCCTTTGGCGTGCATTGACGTGCTTTGGCGTGCACTGGCGTGCTCTGGTATGAATTGGCGTGCTCTGGCGTGCACTGGCGTGCTCTGAGGTGCATTGACGTGCTCTGGCGTGCACTGGCGTACTTTTGCGTGCACTGGCGTGCTCTGGTGTAATTGACGTGCTCTGGCGTTTACTGGCGTGCTCTGGCGTGCACTGGCGTTCTTTGGTGTGCACTGGCGTGCTCTGGCGTGCACTGGCGTGCTCTGGTGTGAATTGGCGTGCTCTGGCGTGCACTGGCGTGCTCTGGCATGCATTGACGTGCTCTGGCTTGCTCTGGCGTGCATTGACGTGCTCTGGCGTTCACTGGGGTGCTATGGCGTGCTCTGGCGTGCTCTGGGGTGCTCTGGCGTGCACTGGCGTGCTCTGGTGTGAATTGGTGTGCTTTGGCGTGCACTGGCGTGCTCTGGTATGAATTGACTTGCTCTGGCGTGCATTGACGTGCTCTGGCGTGCACTGGCGTGCTCTGGCGTGCACTGGCTTGCTCTGGGGTGCACTGGCTAGCTCTGGCGTGCACTGGCGTGCTCTGGTGTGAATTGACGTGCTCTGGCTTGCTCTGGCGTGCATTGACGTGCTCTGGCGTTCACTGGGGTGCACTGGCGTGCTCTGGCGTGCGCTGGGGTGCTCTGGCGTGCACTGGCGTGCTCTGGTGTGAATTGGCGTGCTCTGGCGTGCACTGGCGTGCTCTGGCGTGCACTGGCTTGCTCTGGCGTTCACTGGCTAGCTCTACCGTGCTCTGGCGTGCACTGGCGTGCACTGGCGTAATCTGGCGTGCACTGGCGTCCTTTGGCGTGCATTGACGTGGTTTGGCGTGCACTGGCGTGCTCTGGTATGAATTGGCGTGCTCTGGCGTGGACTGGCGTGCTCTGGCGTGCACTGGCGTGCTCTGGCGTGCATTGACGTGCTCTGGCGTGCACTGACGTGCTTTGGCGTGCACTGGCGTGCTCTGGTGTAATTGGCGTGCTCTGGCGTTTACTGGCGTGCTCTGGCGTTTACTGGCGTGCTCTGGCGTGCTCTGGCGTTCTTTGGTGTGCACTGGCGTGCTCTGGCGTGCACTGGCGTGCTCTGGTGTGAATTGGCGTGCTCTGGCGTGCACTGGCGTGCTCTGGCATGCATTGACGTGCTCTGGCTTGCTCTGGCGTGCATTGACGTGCTCTGGCGTTCACAGGGGTGCTCTGGCGTGCTCTGGCGTGCACTGGGGTGCTCTGGCGTGCACTGGCGTGCTCTGGTGTGAATTGGCGTGCTTTGGCGTGCACTGGCGTGCTCTTGTATGAATTGGCGTGCTCTGGCGTGCACTGGAGTGCTCTGACGTGCATTGACGTAATCTGGCGTGCACTGGCGTGCTCTGGTGTGAATTGGCGTTTTCTGGCGTGCACTGGCTTGCTTTGGCGTGCACCGGCGTGCTCTGGCGTGCACTGGCGTGCTCTGGCGTGCACTGGCGTACTCTGGCGTGTAATGGCGTGCTCTAGCGTGCACTGGCGTGCTCTGGTGTGAATTGGCGTGCACTGGCGTGCTCTGGTGTGAATTGGCGTGCTCTGGCGTGCACTGGCTTGCTTTGGCGTGCACTGGCGTGCTCTGGCGTGCACTGGCGTGTTCTGGCGTGCACTGGCTTGCTTTGGCGTGCACTGGCGTGCACTGGCCTGCTCTGGCGTGCACTGGCCTGCTCTGGCGTGCACTGGCGTGGATTGATGTGCTATGGCGTGCACTGGCGTGCTCTGGCGTGCACTGGCGTGCTCTGGTGTAAATTGGCGTTCTCTGGCGTGCTCTGGCGTGCTCTGTCGTGCTGTGCTATGCAGAACTCAAGTTCTTGACAATAGAAATCCACTACCCGACAATAGAACTCAAATAACTTGAAAAAATTTTAAAAATTCAAGTGCTGTGATGTGTGTTTTTCTAAAACTTTTTGTTCATGATTTGTTCTATAAATTTATTGATTCAATAGACTTGAAATGGTGTATTGGACATTGATTTACACATCCTGTAATAAAAAAATGGTGTAAACAAGTGAAAGAAATATTAGAGCAACTTCAAGTGCTTAGCTGTTCTCTGCTGTGCTCTACCGTGCTCGGGCGTGCTCTGGCGTGCTCTGGCTTGCTCTGGCTTGCTCTGGCGTGCATTGACGTGCTCTGGCGTGCACTGGCGTGCTCTGACGTGCACTGGCGTGCTCTTGCGTGCACTTACGTTCTCTGGCGTGCACTGTCGTGCTCTTGCGTGCATTGACGTGCTCTGGCTTGCCCTTGCGTGTATTGAAATGGTCTGGCGTGCTCTGGCGTGCACTGGCGTGCTTTGGTGTGAATTGGCGTGCACCGACGTGCACTGGCGTGCTCTGGCATGCATTGACGTGCTCTGGCGTGCACTGGCGTGCTCTGACGTGCACTGGCGTGCTCTTGCGTGCACTGGCGTGCTCTTGCGTGCACTGACGTTCTCTGGCGTGCACTGTCGTGCTCTGGCGTGCACTGGCGTACTCTGGCGTGTAATGGCGTGATCTAGCGTGCACTGGCGTGCTCTGGTGTGAATTGGCGTGCTCTGGCGTGCACTGGCGTTCTCTGGTATGAATTGGCGTGCTCTTGCGTGCATTGACGTGCTCTGGCGTGCACTGGCGTGCACTGGCATACACTGGCGTGCACTGGCGTGCACTGGCATGCTCTGGCGTGCATTGACGTGCTCTGGCGTGCACTGGCGTGCTCTGGCGTGCACTGGCGTGCACTGGCGTGCTCTGGTGTGAATTTCTGTGCTCTGGCGTGCACTGGCGTGCTCTGGCGTGCTCTGGCGTGCTCTTTCGTGCTCTGGCGTGCTCTGCTATGCAGAACTCAAGTGCTTGACAATAGAAATCCACTACCCGACAATAGAACTCAAATAACTTGAATAATTTTTAAAAATTCAAGTGCTGTGATGTGCGTTTTTCGAAAACTTTTTTTTTCATGATTTGCTCTATAAATTTATTTATTCAATACTTGAAATGGTGTATTGGACATTGATTAACATCCTGTAATTAAAAAATGGTTTTTAAGTGAAAAAAATATTTTAGCAACTTCAAGTGCTGAGCTGTTCTCTACTGTGCTCTACCGTGCTCTGGCGTGCACTGGCGTGCTCTGGCGTGCTCTGGCGTGCACTGGCGTGCACTGGCGTGCTCTGGCGTGCACTGGCGTGCTCTGGCGTGCACTGGCGTGCTCTGGTGTGAATTGGCGTGCTCTGGCATGCATTGACGTGCTCTGGCTTGCTCTGGCGTGCATTGACATGCTCTGGTGTGCTCTGGTGTGCACTGGCGTGCTCTGGAGTGCACTGGCGTGCACTGGCGTTCACTGGTGTGCTCTGGCGTTCACTTGGGTGCTCTGGCGTGCACTGGGGTGCTCTGGTGTGAATTGGCGTGCTTTGGCGTGCACTGGCGTGCTCTGGTATGAATTTGCGTGCTCTGGTGTGCACTGGCGTGCATTGACATGCTCTGGCGTGCACTGCCATGCTCTGGCGTGCACTGGCGTGCTCTGGCGTTTACTGGCGTGCTCTAGCGTTTACTAGCGTGCTCTGGCGTTTACTGTCGTGCTTTGGTGTGCACTGGCGTGCTCTGGCGTGCACTGGCGTGCTCTGGCGTGCACTGGCGTGCTCTGGCGTGCACTGGCTTGCTCTGGCGTGCACTGGCGTGCTCTGGCGTGCACTGGCGTGCTCTGGCGTGCACTGGCGTACTCTGGTGTGAATTGGCGTGCTTTGGCGTGCACTGGCGTGCTCTGGCGTGCACTGGCGTGCTCTGGCGTGTACTGGCGTACTCTGGCATGTAATGGCGTTCTCTGGCGTGCACTGGCGTGCTCTGGTGTGAATTTGCGTGCTCTGGCGTGCACTGGCGTGCTCTGGCGTGCACTGGCGTGCTCTGGCGTGCACTGGCGTGCTCTGGCGTGCACTGGCGTGCTCTGGCGTGCACTGGCGTGCTCTGGCGTGCACTGGCGTGCTCTGGCGTGCACTGGCGTGCTCTGGCGTGCACTGGCGTAATCTGGCGTGCACTGGCGTACTCTGGTGTGAATTTCTGTGCTCTGGCGTGCACTGGCGTGCTCTGGCGTGCTCTGGCGTGCTCTGTCGTGCTCTGGCGTGCTCTGCTATGCAGAACTCAAGTGCTTGACAATAGAAATCCACTACCCGACAATAGAACTCTAATAACTTGAATAATTTTTAAAAATTCAAGTGCTGTGATGTGCGTTTTTCTAAAACTTTTTGTTCATGATTTGCTCTATAAATTTATTTATTCAATACTTGAAATGGTGTATTGGACATTGATTTACACATCCTGTAATTAAAAAATGGTTTTTAAGTGAAAAAAATATTTTAGCAACTTCAAGTGCTGAGCTGTTCTCTGCTGTGCTCTACCGTGCTCTTGCGTGCACTGGCGTGCATTGACGTGCTCTGGCGTGCTCTGGCGTGCACTGGCGTGCTCTGGCGTGCATTGGCTTGCTCTGGCGTTCACTGGCGTGCTCTGGTGTGAATTGGCGTGCTTTGGCGTGCACTGGCGTGCTCTGGTATGAATTGACATGCTCTGGCGTGCTCTGGCGTGCACTGGCGTGCTCTGGCGTTCATTGGGGTTCTCTGGCGTGCACTGGCGTGCTCTGGTGTGAATTGGCGTGCACTAGCGTGCTCTGGTATGAATTGGCGTGCTCTGGCGTGCACTGGCGTGCATTGACGTGCTCTAGCGTGCACTGGCGTGCTCTGGCGTGATCTGGCGTGCTCTGGCGTTTACTGGCGTGCTCTGGCGTTTACTGGCGTGCTTTGGCGTTTACTGGCGTGCTCTGGCGTTTACTGGCGTGCTCTGGCGTTTACTGGCGTGATCTGGCGTGCACTGTTGTGCTTTGGTGTGCACTGGCGTGCTCTGGCGTGCACTGGCATGCTCTGGCGTGCACTGGCGTGCTCTGGCGTGCACTGGCGTGCTCTGGCGTGTACTGGCTTGCTCTGGCGTGCACTGGCGTGCTCTGGCGTGCACTGGCGTTCTCTGGCGTGCACTGGCGTGCACTGGCGTGCTCTGGCGTGCTCAGGCGTGCACTGGCATGCTCTAGCGAGCACTGGCGTGCTCTGGCGTGCATTAACGTGCTCTAGCTTGCCCTTTGCGTGTATTGACGTGCTCTGGCGTGCACTGGCGTGCTCTGGCGTGCACTAGCGTGCTCTAGTGTGAATTGGCGTGCACCGGCGTGCACTGGCGTGCTCTGGCGTGCATTGACATGCTCTGGCGTGCACTGGCGTGCTCTGGCGTGCATTGACGTAATCTGGCGTGCACTGGCGTGCTCTGGTGTGAATTGGCGTTCTCTGGTGTGCACTGGCTTGCTTTGGCGTGCACTGGCGTGCTCTGGCGTGCACTGGCGTGCTCTGGCGTGCACTGGCGTGCTCTGGCGTGTAATGGCGTGCTCTGGTGTGAATTGGCGTGCTCTGGCGTGCTCTGCTATGCAGAACTCAAGTGCTTGACAATAGAAATCCACTACCCGACAATAGAACTCAAATAACTTGAATAATTTTTAAAAATTCAAGTGCTGTGATGTGCGTTTTTCTAAAACTTTTTGTTCATGATTTGCTCTATAAATTTATTTATTCAATACTTGAAATTGTGTATTGGACATTGATTTACACATCCTGTAATTAAAAAATGGTTTTTAAGTGAAAAAATATTAAAGCAACTTCAAGTGCTGAGCTGTTCTCTGCTGTGCTCTACCGTGCTCTGGCGTGCACTGGCGTGCACTGGCGTGCACTGGCGTGCTCTGGCGTGCTCTGGCTTGCTCTGGCGTGCACTGGCGTGCACTGGCGTGCACTGGCGTGCTCTGGCGCGCACTGGTGTGCTCTGGTGTGAATTGGCAAGCTCTGGCGTGCACTGGCGTGCTCTGGCGTGCATTGACGTGCTCTGGCTTGCTCTGGCGTGCATTGACGTAATCTGGCGTGCACTGGCGTGCTCTGGCGTGCTCTGTCGTGCTCTGGCGTGCACTGGCGTGAATTGGCGTGCTCTTGCGTGCACTGGCGTGCTCTGGCGTGCACTGGCGTGCTCTGGCGTGCACTGGCGTGCATTGACGTGCATTGACGTGCTCTTGCGTGCTCTGGCGTGCTCTGGCTTGCTCTTGCGTGCATTGACGTGCTCTGGCATGCACTGGCGTGTTCTGGCGTGCACTGGCGTGCTATGGTGTGAATTGGCGTGCTCTGGCGTGCACTGGCGTGCTCTTGCCTGCAATGGCGTGCACTGGCGTGCTTTGGTGTGAATTGGCGTGCTCTGGCGTGCACTAGCGTGCTCTGGCGTGCTCTGGCGTGCACTGGCGTGCTCTGGCGTGCATTGACGTGCTCTGGCGTGCACTGGCGTGCTCTGGCGTGCACTAGCGTGCTCTAGTGTGAATTGGCGTGCACCGGCGTGCACTGGCGTGCTCTGGCGTGCATTGACATGCTCTGGCGTGCACTGGCGTGCTCTGGCGTGCATTGACGTAATCTGGCGTGCACTGGCGTGCTCTGGTGTGAATTGGCGTTCTCTGGTGTTCACTGGCTTGCTTTGGCGTGCACTGGCGTGCTCTGGCGTGCACTGGCGTGCTCTGGCGTGCACTGGCGTGCTCTGGCGTGTAATGGCGTGCTCTGGCGTGCACTGGCGTGCTCTGGTGTGAATTGGCGTGCTCTGGCGTGCTCTGCTATGCAGAACTCAAGTGCTTGACAATAGAAATCCACTACCCGACAATAGAACTCAAATAACTTGAATAATTTTTAAAAATTCAAGTGCTGTGATGTGCGTTTTTCTAAAACTTTTTGTTCATGATTTGCTCTATAAATTTATTTATTCAATACTTGAAATTGTGTATTGGACATTGATTTACACATCCTGTAATTAAAAAATGGTTTTTAAGTGAAAAAATATTAAAGCAACTTCAAGTGCTGAGCTGTTCTCTGCTGTGCTCTACCGTGCTCTGGCGTGCACTGGCGTGCACTGGCGTGCACTGGCGTGCTCTGGCGTGCTCTGGCTTGCTCTGGCGTGCACTGGCGTGCACTGGCGTGCACTGGCGTGCTCTGGCGCGCACTGGTGTGCTCTGGTGTGAATTGGCGTGCTCTGGCGTGCACTGGCGTGCTCTGGCGTGCATTGACGTGCTCTGGCTTGCTCTGGCGTGCATTGACGTAATCTGGCGTGCACTGGCGTGCTCTGGCGTGCTCTGTCGTGCTCTGGCGTGCACTGGCGTGAATTGGCGTGCTCTTGCGTGCACTGGCGTGCTCTGGCGTGCACTGGCGTGCATTGACGTGCATTGACGTGCTCTTGCGTGCTCTGGCGTGCTCTGGCTTGCTCTTGCGTGCATTGACGTGCTCTGGCATGCACTGGCGTGTTCTGGCGTGCACTGGCGTGCTATGGTGTGAATTGGCGTGCTCTGGCGTGCACTGGCGTGCTCTTGCCTGCAATGGCGTGCACTGGCGTGCTTTGGTGTGAATTGGCGTGCTCTGGCGTGCACTAGCGTGCTCTGGCGTGCTCTGGCGTGCACTGGCGTGCTCTGGCGTGCATTGACGTGCTCTGGCGTGCACTGGCGTGCTCTAATGTGAATTGGCGTGCACTGGCGTGCTATGGTGTGAATTGGCGTGCTCTGGCGTGCACTGGCGTGCTTTTGCGTGCACTGGCGTGCACTGGCGTGCTCTGGTGTGAATTGGCGTGCTCTCGCGTGCACTATTGTGCTCTGACGTGCACTGGCGTGCTCTGGCGTGCATTGACGTGCTCTGGCGTGCACTGGCGTGCTCTAATGTGAATTGGCGTGCACTGGCGTGCTATGGTGTGAATTGGCATGCTCTGGCGTGCTCTCGCGTGCACTAGCGTGCTCTTGCGTGCACTGGCGAGCTATGTCGTGCATTGACGTGCTCTGGCGTGCACTGGCGTGCTCTGGTGTGAATTGGCGTGCTCTGGCGTGCATTGACGTGCTCTGGCGTGCACTGGCGTGCTCTGGCGTGCACTGGCGTGCTCTGGCGTGCACTGGCGTGCTCTGGCGTGCACTTGCGGGCTCTGGCGTGCACTGGCGTGCTCTTGCGTGCACTGGCGTGCTCTGGCGTGCACTGGCGTGCTCTGGCGTGCATTGACATGCTCTGGCGTACTCTGGCGTGCACTGTTGTGCTCTGGCGTGCACTGGGGTGCTTTGGTGTGAATTGGCGTGCTCTGGCGTGCATTGGCGTGCTCTGGCGTGCACTTGCGTGCATTGACGTGCTCTGGCTTGCTCTGGCGTGCATTGCCGTGCTCTGGCGTGCATTGACGTGCTCTGGCTTGCTCTGGCGTGCTCTGGCGTGCACTGGCGTGCTCTGGCGTGCACTGGCGTAATCTGGCGTACATTGTCGTGCTCTGGCTTTCTCTGGCGTGCATAGACGTGCTCTGGCGTGCACTGGCGTGCACTGGCGTGCTCTGGCGTGCACTGGCGTGCTCTTGTGTGAATTGGCGTGCTCTGGCGTGCACTAGCGTGCTCTTGCATGCACTAACGTGCACTGGCGTGCTCTGGCGTGCATTGACGTGCTTTGGAGTGCACTGGCGTGCTCTGGCGTGCATTGACGTGCTCTGGTGTGCACTGGCGTGCTCTGGTGTGAATTTGCGTGCTCTGGCGTGCACTCGCGTGCTCTGGCGTGCACTGGCGTGCTTTCGCGTGCACTGGCGTGCTCTGGTGTGATTTGGCGTGCTCTGGCGTGCACTAGCGTGCTCTGGCGTGCACTTGCGTGCTCTGGCGTGCACTGGCGTGCTCTGGTGTGAATTGGCGTGCACTGGCGTGCACTGGCGTGCACTGGCATGCTCTGGCGTGCACTGGCGTCCTCTGGCGTGCACTGGCATGCTCTGGCGTGCATTGGCGTGCTCTGGTGTGAATCGGCGTGCTCTGGCGTGCATTGACGTGCTCTGGCGTGCACTGGCGTGCTCTGGTGTGAATTGGCGTTCACTGGCGTGCTCTGGCGTGCACTGGCGGGCTCTGGCGTGCACTGGCGTGCTCTTTCGTGCACTGGCGTGCTCTGGCGTGCACTGGCGTGCTCTGGCGTGCTCTGGCGTGCTTTGGCGTGCTCTGGCGTGCATTGACGTGCTCTGGCGTGCACTGGCGTGCTCTGGCGTGCACTGGCGTGCTCTAATGTGAATTGGCGTGCACTGGCGTGCTATGGTGTGAATTGGCGTGCTCTGGCGTGCATTGACGTGCTCTGGCTTGCTCTGGCGTGCTCTGCTATGCAGAACTCAAGGGCTTGACAATAGAAATCCACTACCCGACAATAGAACTCAGATAACTTGAATAATTTTTAAAAATTCAAGTGCTGTGATGTGCGTTTTTCTAAAACTTTTTGTTCATGATTTGCTCTTAAAATTTATTGATTCAATATACTTGAAATGGTGTAACTAACATTGATTTACACATCCTGTAATTAAAAAATGGTTTGAACAAGTGAAAAAAATATTATAGCAACTTCAAGTGCTGAGTGGTTCTCTGCTGTGCTCTACCGTGCTCTGGCGTGCTCTGGCTTTCTCTGGCGTGCATTGACGTGCTCTGGCGTGCACTGGCGTGCTTTGGTGTTAATTGGCGTGCTCTGGCGTGCTCTGGCATGCTCTGGCTTGCTCTGGCGTGCATTGACGTGCTCTGGAGTGCACTGGCGTGCTCTGGCGTGCTCTGGTGTTCACTGGCATTCTCTGGTGTGAATTGGCGTGATCTGGCGTGCACTGGCGTGCTCTGGTGTGAATTGGCGTGCTCTGGCGTGCACTGGCGTGCTCTGGCGTGCACTGGCGTGCTCTAATGTGAATTGGCGTGCACTGGCGTGCTATGGTGTGAATTGGCGTGCTCTGGCGTGCACTGGCGTGCTCTTGCGTGCACTGGCGTGCTCTTGCGTGCACTGGCGTGCACTGGCGTGCTCTGGTGTGAATTGGCGTGCTCTCGCGTGCACTACCGTGCTCTTGCGTGCACTGGCGTGCTCTGGCGTGCATTGACGTGCTTTGGCGTGCTCTTGTGTGAATTGGCGTGCTCTGGCGTGCATTGACGTGCTCTGGCGTGCACTGGCGTGCTCTGGTGTGAATTGGCGTGCTCTGGTGTGCACTGGCGTGCTCTGGCGTGCACTGGCGTGCTATGGCGTGCACTGGCGTGCTCTGGCGTGCACTGGCGTGCTCTTGCGTGCACTGGCGTGCTCTTGCGTGCACTGGCGTGCTCTTGCGTGCACTTGCGTGCTCTTGCGTGCACTTGCGTGCTCTGGCGTGCATTGGCGTGCTCTGGCGTGCTCTGGCGTGCACTGGCGTGCTCTGGCGTGCACTGGGGTGCTTTGGTATGAATTGGTGTGCTCTGGCGTGCATTGGCGTGCTCTGGCGTGCACTGGCGTGCATTGACGTGCTCTGGCTTGCTCTGGCGTGCATTGCCGTGCTCTGGCGTGCATTGACGTGCTCTGGCTTTCTCTGGCGTGCACTGGCGTGCAATGGCGTACTCTGGCGTGCAATGGCGTGCTCTGGCGTGCACTGGCGTGCTCTGGTGTGAATTGGCGTGCTCTGGCGTGCACTAGCGTGCTCTGGCGTGCACTGGCGTGCAATGGCGTGCTCTGGCGTGCAATGACGTGCTCTGGCGTATATTTACGTGCTCTTGGGTGCACTGGCGTGCTCTGGCGTGCATTGACGTGCTTTGGCGTGCACTGGCCTGCTTTAGTGTGAATTGGCGTGCTCTGGCGTGCACTGGCGTGCTCTGGCGTGCTCTGGCTTGCTCTGGCGTGCATTGACGTGCTCTGGCGTGCATTGGCGTGCTCTGGCGTGCACTGGCGTTCTCTGGCGTGCATTGACGTGCTCTTGCTTGCTCTGGCGTGCATCGCCGTGCTCTGGCGTGCACTGGCGTGCTCTGGCGTGCTCTGGAGTGCACTGGCGTGCTCTGGCGTGCACTGGCGTGCTCTGGCGTGCACTGGCGTGCTCTGGTGTGCATTGTCGTGCTCTGGCTTGCTCTGGTGTGCATTGACGTGCTCTGGCGTGCACTGGCGTGCACTGGGGTGCTCTGGCGTGCACTGGCGTGCCCTTGTGTGAATTGGCGTTCTCTGGCGTGCACTAGCGTGCTCTTGCATGCACTGGCGTGCTCTGGCGTGCATTGACGTGCTTTGGAGTGCACTGGCGTGCTCTGGCGTGCATTGACGTGCTCTGGCGTGCACTGGCGTGCTCTGGTGTGAACTTGCGTGCTCTGGCGTGCACTCGCGTGCTCTGGCGTGCACTGGCGTGCTCTTTCGTGCACTGGCGTGCTCTAATGTGAATTGGCGTGCACTGGCGTGCTATGGTGTGAATTGGCGTGCTCTGGCGTGCACTGGCGTGCTCTTGCGTGCACTGGCGTGCTCTTGCGTGCACTGGCGTGCACTGGCGTGCATTGACGTGCTCTGGCGTGCTCTGGTGTGAATTGGCGTGCTCTGGCGTGCATTGACGTGCTCTGGCGTGTACTGGCGTGCTCTGGTGTGAATTGGCGTGCTCTGGTGTGCACTGGCGTGCTCTGGCGTGCACTGGCGTGCTCTGGCGTGCACTGGCGTGCTATGGCGTGCACTGGCGTGCTCTGGCGTGCACTGGCGTGCTCTTGCGTGCACTTGCGTGCTCTGGCGTGCATTGGCGTGCTCTGGCGTGCTCTGGCGTGCACTGGCGTGCTCTGGCGTGCAATAGCGTGCTCTGGCGTGCACTGGGGTGCTTTGGTATGAATTGGTGTGCTCTGGCGTGCATTGGCGTGCTCTGGCGTGCACTGGCGTGCATTGACGTGCTCTGGCTTGCTCTGGCGTGCATTGCCGTGCTCTGGCGTGCATTGACGTGCTCTGGCTTTCTCTGGCGTGCACTGGCGTGCAATGGCGTACTCTGGCGTGCAATGGCGTGCTCTGGCGTGCACTGGCGTGCTCTGGTGTGAATTGGCGTGCTCTGGCGTTCACTAGCGTGCTCTGGCGTGCACTGGCGTGCAATGGCGTGCTCTGGCGTGCAATGGCGTGCTCTGGCGTGCAATGACGTGCTCTGGCGTATATTTACGTGCTCTTGGGTGCACTGGCGTGCTCTGGCGTGCATTGACGTGCTTTGGCGTGCACTGGCCTGCTCTGGTGTGAATTGGCGTGCTCTGGCGTGCATTGACGTGCTCTGGCGTGCACTGGCGTGCTCTGGCGTGCACTGGCGTGCTCTGGCGTGCACTGGCGTGCTTTGGCGTGCATTGGCGTGCTCTGGCGTGCACTGGCGTTCTCTGGCGTGCATTGACGTGCTCTTGCTTGCTCTGGCGTGAATCGCCGTGCTCTGGCGTGCACTGGCGTGCTCTGGCGTGCTCTGGCGTGCACTGGCGTGCTCTGGTGTGCATTGTCGTGCTCTGGCTTGCTCTGGTGTGCATTGACGTGCTCTGGCGTGCACTGGCGTGCACTGGGGTGCTCTGGCGTGCACTGGCGTGCTCTTGTGTGAATTGGCGTGCTCTGGCGTGCACTAGCGTGCTCTGGTTTGATTTGGCGTGCTCTGGCGTGCACTAGCGTGCTTTGGTGTGAATTGGCGTGCTCTTGCGTGCACTGGCGTGCTCTGGCGTGCACTGGCGTGCTCTGGCGTGCACTGGCGTGCTCTGGCGTGCACTGGCGTGCATTGACGTGCTCTGGCTTGCTCTGGCGTGCATTGACGTGCTCTGGCTTGCTCTGGCGTGCATTGACGTGCACTGGCGTAGTCTGGCGTGCACTGGCGTGCTCTGGCGTGCACTGGCGTGCTCTGGGGTGCACTGGCGTGCTCTGGCGTGCACTGGCGTGCTCTGGCGTGCACTGGCGTGCTCTGGCGTGCTCTGGCGTGCACTGGCGTGCTCTGGCGTGCACTGGGGTGCTTTGGTGTGAATTGGCGTGCTCTGGCGTGCATTGGCGTGCTCTGGCGTGCACTGGCGTGCATTGACATGCTCTGGCTTGCTCTGGCGTGCACTGGCGTGCAATGGCGTGCTCTGGCGTGCAATGGCGTGCTCTGGCGTGCACTGGCGTGCTCTGGTGTGAATTGGCGTGCTCTGGCGTGCACTGGCGTGCAATGGCGTGCTCTGGCGTGCAATGACGTGCTCTGGCGTGCATTTACGTGCTCTGGAGTGCACTGGCGTGCTCTGGCGTGCATTGACGTGCTCTGGCGTGCACTGGCCTGCTCTGGTGTGAATTGGCGTGCTCTGGCGTGCACTGGGGTGCTTTGGTGTGAATTGGCGCGCTCTGGCGTGCATTGGCGTGCTCTGGCGTGCACTGGCGTGCATTGCCGTGCTCTGGCGTGCATTGACGTGCTCTGGCTTGCTTTGGCGTGCACTGGCGTGCAATGGCGTGCTCTGGCGTGCACTGGCGTGCTCTGGCGTGCACTGGCGTGCTCTGGTGTGAATTGGCGTGCTCTGGCGTGCACTAGCGTGCACTAGCGTGCTCTGGCGTGCACTGGCGTGCAATGGCGTGCTCTGGCGTGCTCTGCTATGCAGAACTTAAGTGCTTGACAATAGAAATCCACTACCCGACAATAGAACTCAAATAACTTGAATAATTTTTAAAAATTCAAGTGATGTGATGTGCGTTTTTCTAAAACTTTTTGTTCATGATTTGCTCTATAAATTTATTGATTCAATAGACTTGAAATGGTGTATTGGACATTGATTTACACATCCTGTAATTAAAATATGGTTTTTAAGTGAAAAAAATATTATAGCAACTTCAAGTGCTGAGCTGTTCTCTGCTGTGCTCTACCGTGTTCTGGCGTGCTCTTGCTTGCTCTAGCGTGCATTGACGGGCTCTGGCGTGCACTGGCGTGCACTGGCGTATATTTACGTGCTCTTGGGTGCACTGGCGTGCTCTGGCGTGCATTGACGTGCTTTGGCGTGCACTGGCCTGCTCTGGTGTGAATTGGCGTGCTCTGGCGTGCATTGACGTGCTCTGGCGTGCACTGGCGTGCTCTGGCGTGCACTGGCGTGCTCTGGCGTGCACTGGCGTGCTTTGGCGTGCATTGGCGTGCTCTGGCGTGCACTGGCGTTCTCTGGCGTGCATTGACGTGCTCTTGCTTGCTCTGGCGTGAATCGCCGTGCTCTGGCGTGCACTGGCGTGCTCTGGCGTGCTCTGGCGTGCACTGGCGTGCTCTGGTGTGCATTGTCGTGCTCTGGCTTGCTCTGGTGTGCATTGACGTGCTCTGGCGTGCACTGGCGTGCACTGGGGTGCTCTGGCGTGCACTGGCGTGCTCTTGTGTGAATTGGCGTGCTCTGGCGTGCACTAGCGTGCTCTTGCATGCACTGGCGTGCTCTGGCGTGCATTGACGTGCTTTGGAGTGCACTGGCGTGCTCTGGCGTGCACTGGCGTGCTCTGGTGTGAATTTGCGTGCTCTGGCGTGCACTCGCGTGCTCTGGCGTGCACTAGCGTGCTCTGGTGTGAATTGGCGTGCTCTTGCGTGCACTGGCGTGCTCTGGCGTGCACTGGCGTGCTCTGGCGTGCACTGGCGTGCTCTGGCGTGCACTGGCGTGCTCTGGCGTGCACTGGCGTGCATTGACGTGCTCTGGCTTGCTCTGGCGTGCATTGACGTGCTCTGGCTTGCTCTGGCGTGCATTGACGTGCACTGGCGTAGTCTGGCGTGCACTGGCGTGCTCTGGCGTGCACTGGCGTGCTCTGGGGTGCACTGGCGTGCTCTGGCGTGCACTGGCGTGCTCTGGCGTGCACTGGCGTGCTCTGGCGTGCACTGGCGTGCTCTGGCGTGCACTGGCGTGCTCTGGCGTGCTCTGGCGTGCACTGGCGTGCTCTGGCGTGCACTGGGGTGCTTTGGTGTGAATTGGCGTGCTCTGGCGTGCATTGGCGTGCTCTGGCGTGCACTGGCGTGCATTGACATGCTCTGGCTTGCTCTGGCGTGCACTGGCGTGCAATGGCGTGCTCTGGCGTGCAATGGCGTGCTCTGGCGTGCACTGGCGTGCTCTGGTGTGAATTGGCGTGCTCTGGCGTGCACTAGCGTGCTCTGGCGTGCACTGGCGTGCAATGGCGTGCTCTGGCGTGCAATGACGTGCTCTGGCGTGCATTTACGTGCTCTGGAGTGCACTGGCGTGCTCTGGCGTGCATTGACGTGCTCTGGCGTGCACTGGCCTGCTCTGGTGTGAATTGGCGTGCTCTGGCGTGCACTGGGGTGCTTTGGTGTGAATTGGCGCGCTCTGGCGTGCATTGGCGTGCTCTGGCGTGCACTGGCGTGCATTGCCGTGCTCTGGCGTGCATTGACGTGCTCTGGCTTGCTTTGGCGTGCACTGGCGTGCAATGGCGTGCTCTGGCGTGCACTGGCGTGCTCTGGCGTGCACTGGCGTGCTCTGGTGTGAATTGGCGTGCTCTGGCGTGCACTAGCGTGCACTAGCGTGCTCTGGCGTGCACTGGCGTGCAATGGCGTGCTCTGGCGTGCAATGACGTGCTCTGGCGTGCATTTACGTGCTCTGGAGTGCACTGGCGTGCTCTGGCGTGCATTGACGTGCTCTGGCGTGCACTGGCCTGCTCTGGTGTGAATTGGCGTGCTCTGGCGTGCATTGACGTGCTCTGGCGTGCACTGGCGTGCTCTGGCGTGCACTGGCGTGCTCTGGCGTGCTCTGGCGTGCACTGGCGTGCTCTGGTTTGTACTGGCGTGCTCTGGCGTGCATTGTCGTGCTCTGGCTTGCTCTGGCGTGCATTGACGTGCTCTGGCGTGCACTGGCGTGCACTGGCGTGCTCTGGCGTGCACTGGCTTGCTCTGACGTGCTCTGGCGTGCTCTGGCGTGCTCTGCTATGCAGAACTTAAGTGCTTGACAATAGAAATCCACTACCCGACAATCCTATACTATAAAAGAATAAGCCTCTTGGGCGGAGCAAAAAAAGTTGTGCTCACGCGCTGATTGGCTCCCAGAGTTTCTACCTGTTTTGGGTTCTTTACCCTCAAGGGAAAATCCTCGAGTTGCAAGAGGGGAGGCTGAGTCGCTGAAGGGGGGATCGAGCTAGGGGTGGAAATGTGGGGAAAGGAACACTGAAATTCGTTCGTTTTTTTTACTAACGATAGTTGTTAAGCAAAAATGACGTTTGTAAAAAATGAACTTCATATTTAACACTAAGGGAAATGTGTTCACGAAATAATAAAGACTAAAATCGGGTTACTAACATAGAAATAACGAGACGGCAGTATGTGAATTTCACTCACCACGGTTGGAGCTACAGCAAAGTATACAAAGGGTGGCAGAGACAGATTGAAATAAAACTGTTCTTTCACACAAGGAATATAGTGTGAATGAATCAGTATTAATTTCAAAATTTCATATGGATCTTAGAATCAAAAGGGAGAATAGGCATGTTTTCAAGGAGAAAGAAAATCGCTTAAATATTTTTAAAGTGTGTCTTCTTTGTCTTGGTGTAACACTACGGATTCTACTATATAAATTAATTCGCGAAAAATTTTGTTTCTGTATTTAATAATAAAAACCCTAGAATAAACGGATAATAAAAATAAAAGACAGAAGAAAAAGTAAATTTGATTCACGGTCAAACAGAATGAAATTGACTCAATTGCTACCAGGAAAAACGTTTGTGACAGGTTACAAATCAAAAGACAACAATACCAGTCTTAAAATTAATAATAAAACCCCGAGAAATAACGTATAAGAAAAAAAGATAGAAGAAAACGAATTTGATGGTCAAACACAATGCAATTGAATCAAATGCAACTCGGAAAAACGTGAGTGACGGGTAACTAATCAAAAGACAATAATACCAGTCTTAAATTAAACTGTTTGATTACGCATCCGCGACTAACACAGACCAACATTTCGGGGAAAAGACGAATAGCTCTAACATTAATATTAAGTGAGGGGCAGACAAAATATCAGGCGACGAATCGACGGGCAGGCAACGAATATTGGGTAATAAATAAACTACGGACAAGAAATGATCAGGCTAATCAAGATATCACGCAATTCAAATAAATTGCAAATAAAAAAGTGTACAACTTTAAACGAATAAAAGAAAAAAAGTGATCAAAAAACCGCAAAAAACGAAAATGGTCTAGCAAGAAGAAAATTAACTGGCAACAAGGTGACAATGAGTTTGACAGGCAAGATGTCAACAGCGGGAAAAAATTTAAATCACTCTGAATCAAAATAGAACATCAATCAAATCAATTGTTACTAAAAAATCTTCGCAACTTAAAATGAATAAATGAAAAAGGTCTAGCAAGAAGAAAACTAACAAGGCAACAATGAGATGGACTGTCAAAAATGTCAACAGGGGAGAAAAATATAAAAAAATGGCGAAGCAAGCACGGAAATTTGTTAAATTTTAAAATTTACGACAGCTGTGAAGTGAAAACGACATTTGTAAAAAATGAACTTCATGGTTAAAACCAAGAGGAATATGTTCAAGAAATAATAAATACGGGAATCGGCCAACTAACTTATAATTAACCAAACGGCAATGTGTGAATTTCACTCATGTTGATTTGAGCTAGGCAAAGTATATAAAGGGTCACAGTGAAACAATAGTTAAACCGCTTTATATCCGTATAACAAGTTTTCCTGTTTCGAAGAGTTCTATTTGCCTGTCTTTATCAAAAAGAAATTAAACTGGCAAAAGGAAAATGTCAAGGAGACGATAAAATTTACGGAGAAGATGTAAAATGGGTGGAGAAATAATTCAATCACTCTAATACAAAATGAAAAAATTCAGCAACTCCAAAATTGCAACATCAACGACTCTGCAAAAAAAAAAAAAACTAACTCCAGCGTGACTCGAGCCCACGGGGGTGGGGGCCCTGGAGGGGCACCCCCGCGGCCGCGAGAGGAGTGCTGGAGATCCTCGCGGCTTAAAAGTGGAGCCCGCGCCAAAAGTCGCAACAACGACCACTCCATAAATAAAAACCTATAACTGCCACTAACTTTGGTTAGGTTAGGTAAGGTTAGGTAATGTTAGGTAAAGTTAGGTAAGGTTAGGTTAGGTTACCAAGTGCTCCGGAACAACAATCACGGCGAAGCCGTGAACAGCAAATTTAGGATCATCACGGCGAAGCCGTGAATTTCACATT
Source organism: Daphnia pulicaria (assembly GCF_021234035.1). Taxonomy (NCBI): domain Eukaryota; kingdom Metazoa; phylum Arthropoda; class Branchiopoda; order Diplostraca; family Daphniidae; genus Daphnia; species Daphnia pulicaria. Next base: position 5,396,095 of record NC_060920.1, read on the forward strand.
CTGTATCATCACGGCGAAGCCGTGAAATTCTTATTTGGGATCAAAGTCTTTACAACTTAAAACGAATAAAAGAAAAAAAGGGATAAAAAAACGAAAAGGGTTTAGCAAAAAGAAAATTAATTGGCAACAAGGCGACAATGAGTTTGACAGGGAAGATGTCAACAACGGGGAAAAATTTAAATCACTCTGAATCAAAAGAAAACATTAATCAAATCAATTGCAAAAAAAAAATCACCGCAACTTAAATTGAATAAATGAAAAAAGTGACCAAAAAAACAAAAAAGGTCTGGCAAGAAGAAAAAGTTAAATTGTTAAAAGTTAATGAAATAATAAATACGAGAATCGGCCAACTAACTTATAATTAACCATATGGAAATGTGTGAATTTTACTCATGTTGATTTGAGCTAGGCAAAGTATATAAAAGGTCACGGTGATTTCTACAGTAATAGGCTCCCTATGACGTAGAAACAAGGCCGCTTTGATTGTTATAAAAATTAGTCCTTTTTTAGGGGTTTCATCTGCCTGTTCCCCGTCTGCCGTCAATAGCAAAAATAAATTTAACTGGCAATAGGAGAATGACAAGGAGACGATAAGATTAACAGGCAAGATGTAAAATGGGTGGGGAAATAATTCTATCACTCTAATTCAAAATGAAAAAAAAAAAATTCAGCAACTCAAAAATTGCATCATAGGTTAGGTTACCAAGTGTAGTAGCTCCCGAACAACAATCACCAGCAAATTTAGGATCATCACGGCGAAGCCGTGAAATTCACATTCTGTATCATCACGGCAAAGCGGTGAAATTCTTATTAGGGATCATCACGGCGGAGCCGTGAAATTCAAATTCGCGATCAGCACGGCTTAGCCGTGAAAATCACATTCGGGATCAGCACGGTGAAGCCGTGAAAATAGGTAAAAGGTTAGGTTAGGATAAGTTATGGGTTTTTTTCGAAGTAATCTCGAACGACTCGAAAAGCAAAAGTCAAAATCGCTTACGAAAAACACGAATCCACGTTTTCTTGGAAAATCATTAACGCACCAAATTCTTATGTTTCCGTTACGTTAGCTTCTAACTGGCACAAGATTACTAGTAGAACTCAAATAACTTGAATAATTTTTAAAAATTCAAGTGATGTGATGTGCGTTTTTCTAAAACTTTTTGTTCATGATTTGCTCTATAAATTTATTGATTCAATAGACTTGAAATGGTGTATTGGACATTGATTTACACATCCTGTAATTAAAATATGGTTTTTAAGTGAAAAAAATATTATAGCAACTTCAAGTGCTGAGCTGTTCTCTGCTGTGCTCTACCGTGTTCTGGCGTGCTCTTGCTTGCTCTAGCGTGCATTGACGGGCTCTGGCGTGCACTGGCGTGCACTGGCGTGCACTGGCGTGCACTGGCGTGCACTGGCGTGCTCTGGCGTGCACTGGCGTGCTCTGGCGTGCACTAGCGTTCTCTGGCGTGCATTGACGTGCTCTTGCTTGCTCTGGCGTGCATCGCCGTGCTCTGGCGTTTACTGGCGTGCTCTGGCTTGCTCTGGCATATACTGGCGTGCTCTGGCGTGCTCTGGCGTGCACTGGCGTGCTCTGGCGTGCTTTGTCGTGCTCTGGCTTGCTCTGGCGTGCATTGACGTGCTCTGGCGTGCACTGGCGTGCACTGGCGTGCTCTGGCGTGCACTGGCGTGCTCTTGTGTGAATTGGCGTGCTCTGGCGTGCACTAGCGTGCTCTTGCATGCAATGGCGTGCACTGGCGTGCTCTGGCGTGCATTGACGTGCTTTGGAGTGCACTGGCGTGCTCTGGCGTTCATTGACGTGCTCTGGCGTGAACTGGCGTGCTCTGGTGTGAATTTGCGTGCTCTGGCGTGCACTCGCGTGCTCTGGCTTGCACTCGCGTGCTCTGGCGTGCACTGGCGTGCTTTGGCGTCCACTGGTGTGCTCTGGTGTGATTTGGCGTGCTCTGGCGTGCATTAGTGTGCTCTGGCGTGCACTGGCGTGCTCTGGCGTGCACTGGCGTGCTCTGGCGTGCACAAGCGTGCTCTGGCGTGCTCTGGCGTGCACTGGCGTTTCTGGTGTGAATTGGCGTGCTCTGGCGTGCACTGGCGTGCTCTGGCGTGCACTGGCGTTCTCTGGCGTGCACTGGCGTGCACTGGCGTGCTCTGGCGTGCACTGGCGTTCTCTGACGTGCTCTTGCGTGCTCTGGCGTGCTCTGCTATGCAGAACTCAAGTGCTTGACAATAGAAATCCACTACCCGACAATAGAACTCAAATAACTTGAATAATTTTTAAAAATTCAAGTGATGTGATGTGCGTTTTTCTAAAACTTTTTGTTCATGATTTGCTCTATAAATTTATTGATTCAATAGACTTGAAATGGTGTATTGGACATTGATTTACACATCCTGTAATAAAAATATGGTTTTTAAGTGAAAATAATATTATAGCAACTTCAAGTGCTGAGCTGTTCTCTGCTGTGCTCTACCGTGCTCTGGCGTGCTCTGGCGTGCTCTGGCTTGCTCAAGCGTGCATTGACGGGCTCTGGCGTGCACTGGCGTGCTCTAACGTGCACTGGCGTGCTCTAACGTGCACTGGCGTGCTCTGGCGTGCACTGGCGTGCTCTGACGTGCTCTTGTGTGCTCTGGCGTGCTCTGCTATGCAGAACTCAAGTGCTTGACAATAGAAATCCACTACCCGACAATAGAACTCAAATAACTTGAATAATTTTTAAAAATTCAAGTGATGTGATGTGCGTTTTTCTAAAACTTTTTGTTCATGATTTGCTCTTTAAATTTATTGATTCAATAGACTTGAAATGGTGTATTGGACATTGATTTACACATCCTGTAATTAAAATATGGTTTTTAAGTGAAAAAAATATTATAGCAACTTCAAGTTCTGAGCTGTTCTCTGCTGTGCTCTACCGTGCTCTGGCGTGCTCTTGCTTGCTCTAGCGTGCACTGGCGTGCACTGGCGTGCACTGGCGTGCTCTGGCGTGCACTGGCGTGCTCTGGCGTGCACTGGCGTTCTCTGGCGTGCATTGACGTGCTCTTGCTTGCTCTGGCGTGCATCGCCGTGCTCTGGCGTTTACTGGCGTTTACTGGCGTGCTCTGGCGTGCACTGGCGTGCTCTGGCATGCACTGGCGTGCTCTGGCGTGCTCTGGCGTGCACTGGCGTGCTCTGGCGTGCATTGTCGTGCTCTGGCTTGCTCTGGCGTGCATTGACGTGCTCTGGCGTGCACTGGCGTGCACTGGCGTGCTCTTGCATGCAATGGCGTGCACTGGCGTGCTCTGGCGTGCATTGACGTGCTTTGGAGTGCACTGGCGTGCTCTGGCGTGCATTGACGTGCTCTGGCGTGCACTGGCGTGCTCTGGTTTGAATTTGCGTGCTCTGGCGTGCACTCGCGTGCTCTGGCGTGCACTGGCGTGCTTTGGCGTGCACTGGTGTGCTCTGGTGTGATTTGGCGTGCTCTGGCGTGCACTAGCGTGCTCTGGCGTGCACTGGCGTGCTCTGGCGTGCACTGGCGTTTCTGGTGTGAATTGGCGTGTTCTTGCGTGCACTGGCGTGCTCTGGCGTGCACTGGCGTTCTCTGGCGTGCACTGGCGTGCACTGGCGTGCTCTGGCGTGCACTGGCGTGCTCTGACGTGCTCTTGCGTGCTCTGGCGTGCTCTGCTATGCAGAACTCAAGTGCTTGACAATAGAAATCCACTACCCGACAATAGAACTCAAATAACTTGAATAATTTTTAAAAATTCAAGTGATGTGATGTGCATTTTTCTTAAACTTTTTTTCATGATTTGCTCTATAAATTTATTGATTCAATAGACTTGAAATGGTGTATTGGACATTGATTTACACATCCTGTAATTAAAATATGGTTTTAAAGTGAAAAAAATATGATAGCAACTTCAAGTGCTGAGCTGTTCTCTGCTGTGCTCTACCGTGCTCTGGCGTGCTCTGGCTTGCTCTGGCGTGCATTGACGTACTCTGGATTGCTCTTGCGTAAATTGCCGTACTCTGGCGTGCACTGGCGTGCTCTGGCGTGCTCTGGTGTCATTTTGCGAGCTCTGGCTTGCACTGGCTTGCTCTTGCGTGCACTGGCGTGCTCTGGCGTGCACTGGCGTGCTCTGGGGTGCACTGGCTTGCTCTTGCGTGCACTGGCGTGCTCTGGCGTGCTCTGGCGTGCACTGGCGTGCTCTGGCGTGCTCTGGCGTGCACTTGCGTGCTCTGGCGTGCTCTGGCGTGCACTGGCGTGCATTGACGTGCATTGAAGTGCTCTGGCGTGCATTGACGTGCTCTGGCGTGCACTGGCGTGCATTGACGTGCATTGACGTGCTCTGGCGTGCACTGGCATGCTCTGGCGTGCACTGGCGTGCTCTGGCGTGCACTGGCGTGCTCTGGCATGCACTGGGGTGCTCTGGCGTGCTCTGGCGTGCTCTGCTATGCAGAACTCAAGTGCTTGACAATAGAAATCCACTACCCGACAATAGAACTCAAATAACTAGCGTGCACTGGCGTGCTCTGGCGTGCACTGGCGTGCTCTGGCGTGCACTGGAGTGCTCTGGCGTGCACTGGCGGGTTCTGGCGTGCACTGGCGTGCTCTGGCGTGCACTGGCGTGCTCTGGTGTGAATTGGCGTGCTCTGGCGTGCACTGGCGTGCTCTGGCGTGCATTGACATGCTCTGGCTTGCTCTGGCGTGCATTGACGTGATCTGGCGTAAACTGGCGTGCTCTGGCGTGCACTGGCGTGCTCTTGCGTGCACTGGCGTGCTCTGGCGCGCACTGGCGTGCTCTGGTGTGAATTGGCGTGCTCTGGCGTGCACTGGCGTGCTCTGGCGTGCACTGGCGTGCTCTGCTATGCAGAAATCAAGTACTTGACTATAGAAATCCACTACCCGACAATAGAACTCAGATAACTTGAATAATTTTTAAAAATTCAAGTGCTGTGATGTGCGTTTTTCTAAAACTTTTTGTTCGTGATTTGCTCTATAAATTTATTGATTCAATATACTTGAAATGTTATATTGGACATTGATTTACACATCCTGTAATTAAAAAATGGTTTGAACAAGTGAAAACATTATTATAGCAACTTCAAGTGCTGAGCTGTTCTCTGCTGTGCTCTACCGTGCCCTTGCGTGCTCTGGCGTGCTCTGGCGTGCATTGACGTGCTCTGGCGTGCACTGGCGTGCATTGACGTGCTCTGGCGTGCTCTGGCGTGCTCTGGCTTGCTCTGGCGTGCATTGACGTGCTCTGGCATGCACTGGCGTGTTCTGGCGTGCACTTGCGTGCTATGGTGTGAATTGGCGTGCTCTGGCGTGCACTGGCGTGCTCTTGCGTGCACTGGCGTGCTCTGGTGTGAATTGGCGTGCTCTTGCGTGCACTAGCGGGCTCTGGCGTGCACTGGCGTGCTCTGGCGTGCATTGACGTGCACTGGCGTGCACTGGCGTGCTCTGGTGTGAATTGGCGTGCTCTGGCGTGCGTTGACGTGCTCTGGCATGCACTGGCGTGCTCTTGTGTGAATTGGCGTGCTGTGGCGTGCACTAGCGTGCTCTTGCATGCACTGGCGTGCACTGGCGTGCTCTGGCGTGCATTGACGTGCTTTGGAGTGCACTGGCGTGCTCTGGAGTGCATTGACGTGCTCTGGCGTGCACTGGCGTGCTCTGGTGTGAATTTGCGTGCTCTGGCGTGCACTGGCGTGCTCTGGCGTGCACTGGCGTTCTCTGGCGTGCACTGGCGTGCTCTGGCGTGCACTGGCGTGCTCTGGCGTGCACTGGCGTGCTCTGGCGTGCACTGGCGTGCTCTGGCGTGCACTGGCGGGCTCTGGCGTGCACTGGCGTGCTCTGGCGTGCACTGGCGTGCTCTGGTGTGAATTGGCGTGCTCTGGCGTGCACTGGCGTGCTCTGGCGTGCATTGACGTGCTCTGGCTTGCTCTGGCGTGCATTGACGTTATCTGGCGTAAACTGGCGTGCTCTGGCGTGCACTTGCGTGCTCTGGCGTGCACTGGCGTGCTCTGGTGTGAATTGGCGTGCTCTGGCGTGCACTGGCGTTCTCTGGCGTGCACTGGCGTGCACTGGCGTGCTCTGGCGTGCACTGGCGTGCTCTGGCGTGCTCTGGCGTGCTTTGGCGTGCACTGGCGTGCTCTGGCGCGCACTGGCGTGCTCTGGCGGGCACTGGGGTGCTTTGGTGTGAATTGGCGTGCTCTGGCGTGCATTGGCGTGCATTGACGTGCTCTGGCTTGCTCTGGCGTGCATTGCCGTGCACTGGCGTGCACTGGCGTGCTCTGGCATGCACTGGGGTGCTCTGGCGTGCTCTGGCGTGCTCTGCTATGCAGAAATCAAGTGCTTGACAATAGAAATCCACTACCCGATAATAGAACTCAGATAACTTGAATAATTTTTAAAAATTCAAGTGCTGTGATGTGCGTTTTTCTAAAACTTTTTGTTCATGATTTGCTCTATAAATTTATTGATTCAATATACTTGAAATGGTGTATTGAACATTGATTTACACATCCTGTAATTAAAAAATGGTTTGAACAAGTGAAAAAAATATTATAGCAACTTCAAGATCTGAGCTGTTATCTGCTGTGCTCTACCGTGCTCTGGCGTGCACTGGCGTGCACTGGCGTCCTTTGGCGTGCATTGACGTGCTTTGGCGTGCACTGGCGTGCTCTGGTATGAATTGGCGTGCTCTGGCGTGCACTGGCGTGCTCTGGCGTGCACTGGCGTGCTCTGGCGTGCACTGGCGTGCTCTGGCGTGCACTGGCGTGCTCTGGCGTGCACTGGCGTGCTCTGGCGTGCACTGGCGTGCTTTGGCGTGAACTGGCGTGCTCTGGTAAAATTGGCGTGCTCTAGCGTGCACTGGCGTGCTCTGGCGTGCACTGGCGTGCACTGGCGTGCTCTGGCGTGCACTGGCGTGCTCTGGCGTGCACTGGCTTGCTCTGGCGTGCACTGGCTAGCTCTGGCGTGCATTGACGTGCTCTGGCGTGCACTGGCGTGCTCTTGTGTGAATTGGCGTGCTCTGGCGTGCACTAGCGTGCTCTTGCATGCACTGGCGTGCACTGGCGTGCTCTGGCGTGCATTGACGTGCTTTGGAGTGCACTGGCGTGCTCTGGCGTGCATTGACGTGCTCTGGCGTGCACTGGCGTGCTCTGGTGTGAATTTGCGTGATCTGGCGTGCACTCGCGTGCTCTGGCGTGCACTGGCGTGCTTTGGAGTGCACTGGCGTGCTCTGGTGTGATTTGGCGTGCTCTGGCGTGCACTAGCGTGCTCTGGCGTGCACTGGCGTGCTCTGGCATGCACTGGCGTGCTCTGGTGTGATTTGGCGTGCTCTGGCGTGCACTGGCGTGCTCTGGCGTGCACTGGCGTTCTCTGGCGTGCTCTGGCGTGCACTGGCGTGCTCTGACGTGCTCTGGCGTGCTCAGGCGTGCTCTGGCTTGCTCTAACGTGCATTGACGGGATCTGGCGTGCACTGGCGTGCTCTGGCGTGCACTGGCGTTCTCTGACGTGCTCTGGCGTGCTCTGGCGTGCTCTGCTATGCAAAACTCAAGTGCTTGACAATAGAAATCCACTCCCCGACGATAAAACTCAAATAAATTGAATATTTTTTAAAAATTCAAGTGATGTGATGTGCGTTTTTCTAAAACTTTTTGTTCATGATTTCCTCTATAAATTTATTGATTCAATATACTTGAAATGGTGTATTGGACATTGATTTACACATCCTGTAATTAAAAAATGGTTTTAAAGTGAAAAAAATATTATAGCAACTTCAAGTGCTGAGCTGTTCTCTGCTGTGCTCTACCGTGCTCTGGCGTGCACTGGCGTGCTCTGGTGTGCATTGACGTGCTCTGGCGTGCACTGGCGTGCATTGACGTGCATTGAAGTGCTCTGGCGTGCACTGGCGTGCTCTGGCGTGCACTGGCGTGCTTTGGTGTGAATTGGCGTGCTCTTGCATGCACTGGCGTGCACAGGCGTGCTCTGGCGTGCATTGACGTGCTTTGGAGTGCACTGGCGTGCTCTGGCGTGCATTGACGTGTTCTGGCGTGCACTGGCGTGCTCTGGTGTGAATTTGCGTGCTCTGGCGTGCACTGGCGTGCTCTGGCGTGCACTGGCGTTCTCTGGCGTGCACTGGCGTGCTCTGGCGTGCACTGGCGTGCTCTGGCGTGCACTGGCGTGCTCTGGCGTGCACTGGCGGGCTCTGGCGTGCACTGGCGTGCTCTGGCGTGCACTGGCGTGCTCTGGTGTGAATTGACGTGCTCTGGCTTGCTCTGGCGTGCATTGACGTTATCTGGCGTAAACTGGCGTGCTCTGGCGTGCACTGGCGTGCACTAGCGTGCTCTGGCGTGCACTGGCGTGCTCTGGTGTGAATTGGCGTGCTCTGGCGTGGACTGGCGTGCTCTGGTGTAAATTAGCGTGCTCTGGCGTGCATTGACGTGCTCTGGCGTGCACTGGCATGCTCTGGTGTGAATTGGCGTTCTATGGCGTGCACTGGCGTGCTCTGGTGTGCATTAAAGTGCTCTGGCGTGCACTGGCATGCTCTGGTGTGAATTGGCGTTCTCTGGCGTGCACTGGCGTGCTCTGGCGTGCACTGGCGTGCACTGGCGTGCACTGGCGTGCTCTGGCGTGCACTGGCGTGCTCTGGCGTGCACTGGCGTGCTCTGGCGTGCACTGGCGTGCTATGGTGTGAATTGGCGTTCTCTGGCGTGCACTGGTGTGCTCTTGCGTGCACTGGCGTGCTCTGTTGTGAATTGGCGTGCTCTGGCGTTCACTAGCGTGCTCTGGCGTGCTCTGGCGTGCACTGGCGTGCTCTGGTGTGCATTGAAGTGCTCTGGCGTGCACTGGCGTGCTCTGGTGTGAATTGGCGTGCTCTGGCGTACATTGACGTGTTCTGGCGTGCACTGGCGTGCTCTGGAGTGAATTGGCGTGCTCTTGCGTGCACTGGCGTACTCTGGCGTGCACTGGCGTGCTCTGGCGTTCACTGGCGTGCTCTGGCGTGCACTGGCGTGCTCTGGCGTGCACTGGCGTGCTCTGGCGTGCACTGGCGTGCTCTGGCGTGCATTGACGTGCTCTGGCGTGCACTGGCGTGCACTGGCGTGCTCTGGCGTGCATTGACGTGCTCTGGCGTGCACTGGCGTGCTATGGTGTGAATTGGCGTGATCTGGCATGCACAAGCGTGCTCTGGCGTGCATTGGCGTGCACTGGCGTGCTCTGGTGTGAATTGGCGTTCTCTGGCGTGAATTGGCGTTCTCTGGCGTGCACTGGCGTGCTCTGGCGTGCACTGGCGTGCTCTGGCGTGCACTGGCGTGCTCTGGCGTGCACTGGCGTGCTCTGGCGTGCACTGGCGTGCTCTGGCGTGCACTGGCGTGCTCTGGCGTGCACTGGCGTGCTCTGGCGTGCTCTGGCGTGCTCTAGCTTGCTCTGGCGTGCATTGACGTGCTCTGGCGTGCACTGGCGTGCTCTGGCGTGCACTGGCGTGCTCTGGCGTGCACTGGCGTGCTCTGGCGTGCACTGGCGTGCTCTGGCGTGCACTGGCGTGCTCTGGCGTGCACTGGCGTGCTCTGTCGTGCACTGGCGTGCTCTGTCGTGCACTGGCGTGCTCTGGCGTGCACTGGTGGGCTCTGGTGTGAATTGGCGTGCTCTGGCGTGCATTGACGTGCATTGACGTGCTCTGGCGTGCATTGAAGTGCTCTGGCGTGCACTGGCGTGCATTGACGTGCATTGACGTGCTCTGGCGTGCACTGGCGTGCTCTGGCGTGCTCTGCTATGCAGAACTCAAGTGCTTGACAATAGAAATCCACTACCCGACAATAGAACTCAAATAACTTGAATAATTTTTAAAAATTCAAGTGCTGTGATGTGCGTTTTTCTAAAACTTTTTGTTCATGATTTACTCTATAAATTTATTGATTCAATAGACTTGAAATGGTGTATTGGACATTGATTTACACATCCTTTAATTAAAAAATGGTTTTAAAGTGAAAAAAATATTATAGCAACTTCAAGTGCTGAGCTGTTCTCTGCTGTGCTTTACCGTGCTCTGGCGTGCTCTGGCGTGCACTGGCGTGCACTAGCGTGCACTGGCGTGCACTGGCGTGCTCTGGCGTGCACTGGCGTGCTTTGGCGTGCATTAGCGTGCTCTGGTGTGATTTGGCTTGCTCTGGCGTGCTCTGGCGTGCATTGACGTGCTCTGGCTTGCTCTGGCGTGCATTGACGTGCTCTGGCGTGAACTGGCGTGCTCTGGCGTGCACTGGCGTGCTCTGGCGTGCACTGGCGTGCTCTGGCGAGCATTGACGTGCTCTGGCGTGCACTGGCGTGCATTGACGTGCATTGACGTGCTCTGGCGTGCACTGGCGTGCTCTGGCGTGCACTGGCGTGCTTTGGTGTGAATTGGCGTGCTCTGGCGTGCACTGGCGTGCTCTGGCGTGCTCTGGCGTGTTCTGGCATGCACTGGCGTGCTCTGGAGTGCACTGGCGTGCTCTGGCGTGCTCTGGCGTGCTCTGGCTTGCTCTGGCGTGCATTGACGTTCTCTGTCGTGCACTGGCGTGCTCTGGCGTGCACTGGCGTGCTCTGGCGTGCACTGGCGTGCTTTGGTGTGAATTGGCGTGCTCTGGCGTGCACTGGCGTGCTCTGGCGTGCATTGACGTTCTCTGCCTTGCTCTGGCGTGTATTGACGTGCTCTTGCGTGCACTGGCGTGCTCTGGCGTGCACTGGCGTACTCTGGTGTTTATTGGCGTGCTATGGCGTGTTCTGGCGTGCACTAGCGTGCTCTGGCGTGCTCTGTCGTGCTCTGGCGTGCTCTGCTATGCAGAACTCAAGTGCTTGACAAAAGAAATCCACTACCCGACAATAGAACTCAGATAACTTGAATAATTTTAAAAATTCAAGTGCTGTGATGTGCGTTTTTCTAAAACTTTTTGTTCATGATTTGCTCTATAAATTTATTGATTCAATAGACTTGAAATGGTGAATTGGACATTGATTTACACATCCTGTAATTAAAAAATGGTTTTAACAAGTGAAAAAAATATTAGAGCAACTTCAAGTGCTGAGCTGTTCTCTGCTGTGCTCTACCGTGCTCTGGCGTGCACTGGCGTGCACCTGCGTGCTCTGGCGTGCTCTGGCGTGCTCTGGCTTGCTCTCACGTGCATTGACGTGCTCTGGCGTGCTCTGGCGTGCTCTGATGTGAATTGGCGTGCTCTGGCGTGCACTTGCGTGCTCTGGTGTGAATTGGCGTGCTCTGGCGTGCACTGGCGTTCTCTGGCGTGCATTGACATGCTCTGGCGAGCACTGGCATGCTCTGGCGTAAACTGGCGTGCTCTGGTGTGAATTGGCGTGCTCTGGCTTGCTCTCGCGTACATTGACGTGCTCTGGCGTGCTCTGGCGTGCATTGACGTGCTCTGGCGTGCACTGGCGTGCTCTGCTGTGAATTGGCGTGCTCTGGCGTGCACTGGCTTGCTCTGGCGTGCACTGGCGTGCTCTGGCGTGCATTGACGTGCTCTGGCTTGCTCTCGCGTGCATTGACGTGCATTGACGTGCTCTGGCGTGCTCTGGCGTGCTCTGGCGTGCACTGGCGTGCTCTGGCGTGCACTGGCGTTCTCTGGCGTGCACTGGCGTGCTCTGGCGTGCACTGGCGTGCTCTGGCTTGCACTGGCGTGCTCTGGCGTGCACTGGCGTGCTCTGTTATGCATTGACGTGCTCTGGCGTGCGCTGGCGTCCTCTGGCGTGCACTGGCGTGCTCTGGCGTGCACTGGGGTGCTCTGGTGTGAAGTGGCGTGCTCTGGCGTGCACTGGCGTAATCTGGCGTGCATTGACGTGCTCTGGCTTGCTGCGGCGTGCATTGGCGTGCTCTGGCGTGCACTGGCGTGCTCTGGCGTTCTCTGGCGTGCTCTGGCAAGCACTGGCGTGCTCTGGTGTGAATTCGCGTGCTCTGAGGTGCACTGCCGTGCTCTGGCTAGCACTGGCGTGCTCTGAGGTGCACTGGCGTGCTCTGGCTAGCACTGGCGTGCTCTGGCGTACATTGACGTGCTCTTACGTTCACTGGCGGGCTCTGGCGTACACTGGCGTGCTCTGTGAATTGGCTTGCTCTGGCGTGCACTGGCGTGCTCTGGTGTGAATTGGCGTGCTCTGGCGTGCTCTGGCGTGCACTGGCGTGCTCTGGTATGAATTGGCGTGCTCTGGCGTGCACTGGCGTGCTCTGGCGTGCACTGGCGTGCTCTGGCGTGCACTGGCGTGCTCTGGCGTGCACTGGCGTGCTCTGGCGTGCTCTGGCGTGCATTGACGTGCTCTGGCTTGCTTTGGCGTGCATTGACGTGCTCTGGCGTGCACTGGCGTGCTCTGGCGTTCTCTGGCGTGCTTTGGCGTGCACTGGCGTACTCTGGCAAGCACTTGCGTGCTCTGGCTTGAACTGGCGCGCTCTGGTGTGAATTGGCGTAATCTGGCGTGTAATGGCGGGCTCTGGCGTGCACTGGCGTGCTCTGGTGTGCATTGAAGTGTTCTGGAGTGCACTGGCGTTCTCTGGCGTATACTGGCGTGCTCTGGTGTAAATTGGCGTGCTCTGGCGTGCATTGACGTGCTCTAACGTGCTCTGGCGTGCATTGAAGTGCACTTGCAAGCTCTGGTGTGAATTGGCGTGCTCTGGCGTGCATTGAGGTGCTCTGGCTTGCTCTCGCGTGCATTGAAGTGCTCTGGCGTGCTCTGTCGTGCACTGGCGTGCTCTGGCGTGCACTGGCGTGCTCTGGCGTGCACTGGCGTGCTCTGGCGTGCTCTGGCTTGCTCTCACGTGCATTGACGTGCTCTGGCGTGCTCTGGCGTGCTCTGATGTGAATTGGCGTGCTCTGGCGTGCACTGGCGTGCTCTGGTGTGAATTGGCGTGCTCTGGCGTGCACTGGCGTTCTCTGGCGTGCATTGACATGCTCTGGCGTGCACTGGCGTTCTCTGGCGTGCACTTGCGTGCTCTGGCGTACATTGACGTGCATTGGCGTGCACTGGCGGGCTCTGGTGTGAATTGGCTTGCTCTGGCGTGCACTGGCGTGCTCTGGTGTGCACTGGCGTGCTCTGGCGTGCTCTGGCTTGCTCTCACGTGCATTGACGTGCTCTGGCGTGCTCTGGCGTGCTCTGATGTGAATTGGCGTGCTCTGGCGTGCACTGGCGTGCTCTGGTGTGAATTGGCGTGCTCTGGCGTGCACTGGCGTTCTCTGGCGTGCATTGACATGCTCTGGCGTGCACTGGCGTTCTCTGGCGTGCACTGGCGTGCTCTGGCGTACATTGACGTGCATTGGCGTGCACTGGCGGGCTCTGGTGTGAATTGGCTTGCTCTGGCGTGCACTGGCGTGCTCTGGTGTGAATTGGCGTGCTCTGGCGTGCTCTGGCGTGCACTTGCGTGCCCAAGCGTGCACTGGCGTGCTTTTGCGTGCATTGGCATGCTCTGGCGTGCAATGGCATGCTCTGGCGTCCACTGGCGTGCTATGGTGTGAATTGGCGTGCTCTTGCGTGCACTGGCGTGCTCTGGCGTGCACTGGCGTGCTCTGGCGTGCACTGGCGTGCTCTGGTGTGAATTGGCGTGCTCTGGCGTGCACTGGCGTAATCTGGCGTGCATTGACGTGCTCTGGCTTGCTCTGGCGTGCATTTGCGTGCTCTGGCGTGCACAGGCGTGCTCTGGCGTTCTCTGGCGTGCTCTGCCTTGAACTGGCGCGCTCTGGTGTGAATTGGCGTGCTCTGGCGTGCACTGGCGGGCTCTGGCGTAAACTGGCGTGCTCTTGCGTGCATTGAAGTGCTCTGGAGTGCACTGGCGTTCTCTGGCGTATACTGGCGTGCTCTGGTGTAAATTGGCGTGCTCTGGCGTGAACTGGCTTGCTCTGGCGTGCATTGACGTGCTCTAGCGTGCGCTGGCGTGCTCTGGCGTGCACTGGCGTGCTTTGGCGTGCATTGACGTGCTCTGGCTTGGTCTCGCGTGCATTGAAGTGCTCTGGCGTGCTCTGGCGTGCTCTGGCGTGCACTGTCGTGCTCTGGCGTGCACTGGCGTGCTCTGGCGTGCACTGGCGTGCTCTGGCGTGCACTGGCGTGCTCTGGTGTGAAGTGGCGTGCTCAGGCGTGCACTGGCGTGCTCTGGCGTGCACTGGCGTTCTCTGGCGTGCACTGGCGTGCTCTGGCGTATATTGACGTGCACTGGCGTGCACTGGCGTGCTCTGGTGTGAATTGGCTTGCTCTGGCGTGCACTGGCGTGCTCTGGTGTGAATTGGCGTGCTCTGGCGTGCTCTGGCGTGCACTTGCGTGCCCAAGCGTGCACTGGCGTGCTTTGGCGTGCATTGACGTGCTCTGGCGTGCACTGGCATGATCTGGCGACCACTGGCGTGCTCTGGCGTGCACTGGCGTGCACTGGCGTGCATTGACGTGCTCTGGCTTGCTCTGGCGTGCATTGACGTGCTCTGGCGTGCACTGGCGTGCTCTGGCGTTCTCTGGCGTGCTTTGGCGTGCACTGGCGTACTCTGGCAAACACTTGCGTGCTCTGGCTTGAACTGGCGCGCTCTGGTGTGAATTGGCGTAATCTGGCGTGTACTGGCGGGCTCTGGCGTGCACTGGCGTGCTCTGGCGTACTGGCGTGCTCTGGCGTGCGCTGGCGTGCTCTGGCGTGCACTGGCTAGCTCTGGTGTGAATTGGCGTGCTCTTGCGTGCACTGGCGTGCTTTGGCGTGCATTGACGTGCTCTGGCTTGCTCTCGCGTGCATTGAAGTGCTCTGGCGTGCTCTGGCGTGCACTGGCGTGCTCTGGCGTGCACTGTCGTGCTCTGGCGTGCACTGGCGTGCTCTGGCGTGCACTGGCGTGCTCTGGTGTGAATTGGCGTGCTCAGGCGTGCACTGGCGTGCTCTGGCGTGCACTGGCGTTCTCTGGCGTGCACTGGCGTGCTCTGGCGTACATTGACGTGCACTGGCGTGCACTGGCGTGCTCTGGTGTGAATTGGCTTGCTCTGGCGTGCACTGGCGTGCTCTGGTGTGAATTGGCGTGCTCTGGCGTGCTCTGGCGTGCTCTGGCGTGCACTTGCGTGCCCAAGCGTGCACTGGCGTGCTTTGGCGTGCATTGACGTGCTCTGGCGTGCACTGGCATGATCTGGCGACCACTGGCGTGCTCTGGCGTGCACTGGCGTGCACTGGCGTGCATTGACGTGCTCTGGCTTGCTCTGGCGTGCATTGACGTGCTCTGGCGTGCACTGGCGTGCTCTGGCGTTCTCTGGCGTGCTTTGGCGTGCACTGGCGTACTCTGGCAAACACTTGCGTGCTCTGGCTTGAACTGGCGCGCTCTGGTGTGAATTGGCGTAATCTGGCGTGTACTGGCGGGCTCTGGCGTGCACTGGCGTGCTCTGGCGTACTGGCGTGCTCTGGCGTGCACTGGCGTGCTCTGGCGTACTGGCGTGCTCTGGTGTGAATTGGCGTGCTCTGGCGTGCACTGGCTTGCTCTGGCGTGCATTGACGTGCTCTGGCGTGCGCTGGCGTGCTCTGGCGTGCACTGGCGTGCTCTGGTATGAATTGGCGTGCTCTGGCGTGCACTGGCGTTTTCTGGCGTTTTCTGGCGTGCACTGGCGTGCTCTGGCGTGCACTGGCGTGCTCTGGCGTGCTTTGCTATGCAGAACTCAAGTGCTTGACAATAGAAATACACTACTGGCCTGGGCTGGCTTGCTATGGCGTGCATTGCCGTGCTCTGGCGTGCACTGGCTAGCTCTGGCGTGCATTGACGTGCTCTGGCGTGCACTGGCGTGCTCCTGCGTGCAATGGCGTGCTCTGGCGTGCACTGGCGTAATCTGGCGTGCACTGGCGTGCTCTAGCGTGCTCTGGCGTGCTCTGCTATGCAGAACTCAAGTGCTTGACAATAGAAATCCACTACCCGACAATAGAACTCAAATAACTTGAATAATTTTTTAAAATTCAAGTGCTGTGATGTGCGTTTTTCTAAAACTTTTTGTTCATGATTTTCCCTATAAATTTATTGATTAAATAGACTTGAAATGGTGTATTAAAAATTGATTTACACATCCTGTAATTAAAAAATGGTTTTAACAAGTGAGAAAAATATTAGAGCAACTTCAAGTGCTGAGCTGTTTTCTGCTGTGCTCTACCGTGCTCTGGCGTGCACTGGCGTGCTCTGGCGTGCTCTGGTGTGAATTGGCGTGCTCTGGCGTGCTCTGGCGTGCACTGGCGTGCACTGGCGTGCTCTTGCGTGCACTGGCGTGCTCTGGCGTGCACTGGCGTGCTCTGGCGTGCACTGGCGTGCTCTAGCGTGCACTGGCGTGCTCTGGCGTGCACTGGCTTGCTCTTGCGTGCACTGGCTTGCTCTGGCATGCATTGACGTGCACTGGCGTGCATTGACGTGCTCTGGCGTGCACTGGCGTGCTCTGGCGTGCACTGGCGTGCTCTTGCGTGTATTGACGTGCTCTGGAGTGCACTGGCGTGCACTGGCGTGCTCTGGCGTGCATTGACGTGCTCTGGCGTGCACTGGCGTGCACTGGCGTGCTCTGGCGTGCACTGGCGTGCTCTGGTGTGAATTGGCGTGCTCTGGCGTGCACTGGCGTGCTCTGGCGTGCACTGGCGTGCTCATGCGTGCACTGGCGTGCACTGGCGTGCTCTGGCGTGCACTGGCGGGCTCTGGTGTGAATAGGCGGTCTCTGGCGTGCGCTAGTGTGAATTGGCGTGCTCTGGCGTGCACTGGCGTGCTCTGGCGTACACTGACGTGCTCTGGCGTGCACTGGCGTGCTCTGGTGTGAATTGGCGTGCTCTGGCGTGCACTGGCGTGCTCTGGCGTGCATTGACGTGCTCTGGCTTGCCTTGGCGTGCATTGACGTGCTCTGGCCTACACTGGCCTGCATTGGCATGCTCTGGCGTGCATTGACGTGCTCTGGCGTGTACTGGCGTGCTCTGGCGTGCGCTGGCGTGCTCTGGTGTGAATTGCCGTGTTCTGGCGTGCACTGGCGTGCTCTGGCGTGCGCTGGCGTGCTCTGGCGTGCTTTGACGTGCTTTTGAGTGCACTGGCGTGCTCTGGCGTGCATTGACGTGCTCTGGCGTGCTCTGGTGTGAATTGGCGTGCTCTGGCGTGCATTGACGTGCTCTGGCGTGCACTTGCGTGCTCTGGTATGTATCGGCGTGCTCTGGCGTGCTCTGGCGTGCACTGGCGTGCTCTGGCGTGCACTGGCGTGCTCTGGCGTGCACTGGCGTGCTCTGGCGTGCACTGGCGTGCTCTGGCGTGCACTGGCGTGCTCTGGCGTGCACTGGCGTGCTCTGGTGTGAATTGGCGTGCTCTGGCGTGCACTGGCGTGCTCTGGCTTGCTCTGGCGTGCATTGACTTGATCTTGCGTGCACTGGCGTGCTCTGGCGTGCACTGGCGTGCTCTGGCGTGCACTGGCGTGCTCTGGCGTGCATTGACATGCTCTGGCGTGCTCTGGCGTGCACTGGCGTGCTCTGGCGTGCACTGGCGTGCTCTGGCGTGCACTGGCGTGCTCTGGCGTGCACTGGCGTGCTCTGGCGTGCACTGGCGTGCTCTGGCGTGCACTGGCGTGCTCTGGCGTGCACTGGCGTGCTCTGGCGTGCACTGGCGTGCTCTGGCGTGCACTGGCGTGCTCTGGCGTGCACGGGCGTGCTCTGGCGTGAACTGGCGTGCTCTGGCGTGCACTGGCGTGCTCTGGCGTGCTCTGGCGTGCACTTGCGTGCTCTGGCGTGCTCTGCTATGCAGAACTCAAGTGCTTGACAATAGAAATCCACTACCCGACAAAAGAACTCAAATAACTTGAATAATTTTTAAAAATTCAAGTGCTGTGATGTGCGGTTTTCTAAAAAATTTTGTTCATGATTTGCTCTATAAATTTATTGATTCAATAGACTTGAAATGGTGTATTGGACATTGATTTACACATCCTGTAATTAAAAAATGGTTTTAAAGTGAAAAAATATTATAGCAACTTCAAGTGCTGAGCTGTTCTCTGCTGTGCTCTACCGTGCTATGGCGTGCACTGGCGTGCACTGGCGTGCTCTGGCGTGCACTGGCGTGCTCTGGCGTGCATTGACGTGCTCTGGCGTGCAGTGGCGTGCTTTGGTGTGAATTGACGTGCTCTGGCGTACACTGGGGTGCTCTGGCGTGCTCTGGCTTGCTCTGGCGTGCATTGACGTGCTCTGACGTGCACTGGCGTGGTCTGGCGTGCACTGGCGTGCTCTGGTGTGAATTGGCGTGCTCTGGCGTGCACTGTTGTGCTCTGGCGTGCATTGACGTGCTCTGGCTTAATCTGGCGTGCATTGCTGTGCTCTGGCGTGCACTGGCGGGCTCTGGCGTGCTCTGGCGTGCTTTTCTATGCAGAACTCAAGTGCTTGACAATATAAATCCACTACCCGACAATAGTACTCAAATAACTTGAATAATTTAAAAAAATTCAAGTGCTATGATGAGCGTTTTTCTAAAACTTTTTGTTCATGATTTGCTCTATAAATTTATTGATTCAATATACTTGAAATGGTGTATTGGACATTGATTTACACACCCTGTAATTAAAAAATGGTATGAACAAGTGAAAAAAATATTATAGCAACCTCAAGTGCTGAGCTGTTCTCTGCTGTGCTCTACCGTGCTCTGGCGTGCTCTGGCGTGCTCTGGCTTGCTCTGGCGTGCATTGACGTGCTCTGGCGTGCACTGTTGTGCTCTGGCGTGCTCTGGTGTTCATTGGCGTGCTCTGGTGTGAATTGGCGTGCTCTGGCGTGCACTGGCGTGCTCTGGCGTGTGTAAGAGACTACACAGCGCGTGCATCTTGTCTCTTACGGGAACGAATGTATAAAATATGAGGCGTGACTCAACAATGTAAATGTTTATTAGTATAGTCTGAAAAGACAATTGATAGGAAAGATAACTAATGAAGAGGAAGAATAATGAGAGAGGCGACAGTACCTTTACTCGGATGTAGTTGAATAAGTCGCACAACACAACACTTGGTAAAAGAGAGTTTAACTGGACCGATGATCGGAAACACCCGGTCGGTCTAACTACGAAAAGGATCTGCCGTGTGGAGAGAAGAATATCGCACCCTTTTATATGAGAAGAGTGGGGTTGCGACATAGTATAAGGAAAACGATAGCAAAAGGTATCCCATAGAAAACCCACCCCCGAGTGAGTTGACAGTTCTGTCAACTCACTTAATTGAGGTTTAAAGAGTATTTGAATGGGGTAAAAGGGGCTTGAAATATGCGTGGAGGACGCGTAATTTATGCATGGAGATGCAATCTAAGAAGGGTAAAGAACCGCGGCGTCGACAGCAAGGGAGAAGGGGTTGCACCGGAAGCTGTACAGGTGTGATGCGTCATCATAGCCGTAGGCCAAATGACGCACACGCCGTTCTATTACATGGCTCCGGGGCCCCTTTGATTACGTCCCGTAATCTACTAAATTGGTTGATTGATGGTAGAAGATCTTGAAGTGTCGCCGCTGATGAAGAATCAAAATTTTTTTTCACGGCGTCGACGATGAACTGGAACACGGGACGAATTGACGCGCGGTGAAGCTTGCAGAAAATGTCGAAAAGGAGCGTGAAAATCAAGAAATCACGCAGTAAGGCGATGAGAAAGGCGAAAACAATATGAACTGGTGATGAGACAGCTGATGCACAAGAACTTGCTATTTTTTTTTGCTTCGGTCTGATGTCCGATGGTTGATGAACTAACCATTTTTTTTTCAATTTTACCATACGTTTCGTTATTGCTCTCTCGTCAAGTTCCTTGCATTGCCTAGCAGGTCGATGGGTCGTTAGCTGATAAGGCCTCGTCTTAGGTTTGACTGATACATTTTCTTTTGATGCTATTTTTGAAAGTTATTCGCTTAGAATAATGTAATAATCATAGAAAAAACTTAAATTTGTTACTTATACAACGTTGAACACTAGAAA
Source organism: Daphnia pulicaria (assembly GCF_021234035.1). Lineage (NCBI taxonomy): Eukaryota > Metazoa > Arthropoda > Branchiopoda > Diplostraca > Daphniidae > Daphnia > Daphnia pulicaria. The sequence continues at coordinate 5,415,999 of NC_060920.1, forward strand.
ACCGTCGCTCCCAAATTTGAACAATTCTATAATTGACGACTCAAAACAAATTTTCCTAATATAACGCCGTTTCAATGTCACTAAACTTTTATTAGTATTCCTCCCATGCACATGACCAAATCCTATTAATCTCCATATTTATTTTTTTTTATCGATTTCATCCGGCAACATCTCTTGTTCCAGGCTAACATAATAAAAATTCATCCGCAACGTCTGTTTCGATCTAACCCCTAAACTATAACCGTAAATTCATCTGACATTTACCTCATGTCAGGATAACCGTTAAAAAAAATCTATCCGAAAACGTTCATTGCAGGCTTCCCTATTCCTTTTTTGTAGGAGATCTTTTGTTAATCATGTCGTTACGAGGAATTCCCTGTTTCTATATATTAAATTTTAAAAAAAAACTACCTGTTAAATAATACGTTACTTATTTTGTTGTTGTTCAGTTTTAATGTATCTATTCTGACCTCACGATACCCAAGGATTTCTTATTAACTGACCCATGTCTCCTGTTGGTGTCTACACTGTTATTTCCATGTATCCTTCCGCCACGCCGCATGTAATGGGCTCTTTGTTGGAACAGCTTGATGGTTGATGGCTGAGAGCTCCGTAGTTATAATATGGCAGTAGTCTTCCTCTTTCTCCGTTTGCGTTGAACATTTTCCTTGCAACTCTGGCTTGTTCCCGACACTCTCTCTGGCGATGTCCCGTATTACCGCAAAAATAACACTTTACTGGTGGTGTAGAGAGCGGCTGAGTTTGTCGATGAATAAATTGATGCTGAATCAAAGGATCGGTATATGGAAAACTAAAATGATTGGCTTCGTTCGTTGGGACATTTAAAGTTGGAGAGTTGAACGGATGGAGATGTTGATGAGCACTGAAAGGCAGTTGTTGGTATGCAATCAGATGATGCAGCATTTCCATAATACGATTGGTCAAGTCTTCGTTCGGAATCAGTTCGATGGCTTTATCTGGAGGGTCTGTGTTGAAACGTGACATCGACGTGATGGCGTTGATTTTTTCATTTTGTGTCTCTATGGCTTGCCAGAGAAGATGGGAGTCAGACTGTGATAAGGGAGATGTCACATCGTTTACAAATTTCCTTTTTCCGATTTCTTCTTTTTCTGCTTCTAGCCGTCGATCATATTTGTCAGTTTCTCGCACGAGATCTTCGTAGACTTTAAAATGTTTATAACGAACTTTATACTTCGTCGTAAGGTCAAGTCCCGCAAGAAATTTTTGTCTTAATATCAGATAACGCGTGGTTTCTTCGTCTTTTGTAGGTTGGGCGTTCTTGGGATAGCCACGTTCAAAAATATTTTTCAATCGAAACCCATAAGTGATAATATTTTCTCCGGGATGACGCTTAATTTCTTCCAATTGCGCTTGAAAAAAATCTTGATTTTCGTTGCCATGAAACCGTTCGTGTAAAAGCTTTTTTATTTTCTGATAGTCTTTTGTGACCGTGTCCAAAATATTCTGCAGCAGTTCGTGAGCCTCTCCTGTCAATTTAGTAACTAACATGTTAACGGTTTCATCAATTGTCCAATCAGACATGGCAACAATATTATCAAATAATTTAATCCACCTATCAAATCGCATAGTCCAAGGACTACTACCAAAGCTAGGTAATTGTATCAGCATGGTGAGAGCACGATTCCCTTTTTGAAGATCGTGCAAATCACCAAGGACCATTACGTTAGCAATGCTAGACAATGTGATTGGGGAATCTATTTTTACTGGCTGCGATTTCGAGTTTGGGTTTGAGCCAGCTCTTCTTACGTCATTTGAGGGCGCTACTGGCTGTTTAAAAGGTTCAGATATTGCTTGTAACTCCTTTTCTTTTCTTAGGCCTACTGGTTCGTTTACTACTGAAGAACGCGGTTGTTTGATGATGAGCACTTCGGATTCGCCGTAAAGGTGGTCTGCGGCAGTAGCGACGTTAGGGTGTATAAGAACGCTACTGGAAAGATGAGTTGCGGTGTGCGGTGAAGAAGTGGGGTTGGAAAAACGAACTGAACTTGCGACTGGAGCTATTGGCGTGGAACTTCTATCGGGGATAGCAAAGGCGACTGGGGAGCATTGTTGTACAAGTCGTGTAGCGTTGGTGGCGTTTTGGCGTAGTCCTGACATGTTGTGATGGCCACTAATGCCCCCGTTTCCTGCCGAACGTGACGAGGCATAATAGCGAACGACTGGTGTTGGAGAAAAAGATATGCAAGCATAAGCTTCGTCTTCGTTTCCAAAGTTTTGCAATCTGGACGCTGTGTTTCCTTTTCCGTAAGTTGGCAAAATGATATCCTGATTCTTAACTTCCATAAGTTCTTTTGGAACGTTGCTGTCAGAGATATTTTGAATTCGTGAAGATGTTTTCGCCCGTATGATGCTTCTTCCTTGGAGTGGCTCAGTAGGTAATTTTTCCTCGACGATCTTCTTCAGTGATTCATCAACCTTGTTTTCAAAATCGCAATCGACGTATTCGGTATCTGATTCGGAATTTACGCCTGTAAAAAAATTTTCAGCTCGAGCGCAAAGCTGAGAAGTGTTCGGTGGTTCAGTAAAATCAGATGGTAGTAATGGCTCGAGACTGGTAGGAAGCGGAGATGAAGGATTGTTGATTAATGCGCTGTAAGATTCTTCCTCGGAAAATGCAGATGATGAAGGAGTGCGTTGGAAAAGACTAAGAGTCTTTGCAAGAAGAGAGGGGCTATTATAAATAGCGGCCTTTGCGCGTGCCCATCTAGAAGGCTTTTTCAATGTCGCTGGCGGATTGGGGATTCCAATTTTTCGTAAAACAGGTAACTTTGGTTTTTTAACTGGGGAGACCAAGCTCTCTGTCTCAATGCTTGATTCTGAATTTCGTTGCACATGCGAAGGCGCAAATCAATCAACTGTTTTCAGACTGATACTCTTATTCATAAACATTGTGAGTCTATTCGTACGCAGCTGCCACCAGATGTAAGAGACTACACAGCGCGTGCATCTTGTCTCTTACGGGAACGAATGTATAAAATATGAGGCGTGACTCAACAATGTAAATGTTTATTAGTATAGTCTGAAAATACAATTGATAGGAAAGATAACTAATAAAGAGGAAGAATAATGAGAGAGGAGACAGTACCTTTACTCGGATGTAGTTGAATAAGTCGCACAACACAACATTTGTTAAAAGAGAGTTTAACTGGACCGATGATCGGAAACACCCGGTCGGTCTAACTACGAAAAGGATCTGCCGTGTGGAGAGAAGAATATCGCACCCTTTTATATGAGAAGAGTGGGGTTGCGACATAGTATAAGGAAAACGATAGCAAAAGGTATCCCATAGAAAACCCACCCCCGAGTGAGTTGACAGTTCTGTCAACTCACTTAATTGAGGTTTAAAGAGTATTTGAATGGGGTAAAAGGGGCTTGAAATATGCGTGGAGGACGCGTAATTTATGCATGGAGATGCAATCTAAGAAGGGTAAAGAACCGCGGCGTCGACAGCAAGGGAGAAGGGGTTGCACCGGAAGCTGTACAGGTGTGATGCGTCATCATAGCCGTAGGCCAAATGACGCACACGCCGTTCTATTACACGTGCTCTGGCGTGCACTGGCGTGCTCTGGCGTGCACTGGCTTGCTCTGGCGTGCAATGGCTAGCTCTGGCGTGCATTGACGTGCACTGGCGTGCACTGGCGTGCTCTGGCGTGCACTGGCGTGCTCTGTCGTGCCCTGGCGTGCTCTGCTATGCAGAACTCAAGTGCTTGACAATAGAAATCCACTACCCGACAATAGAACTCAAATAACTTGAATAATTTTTAAAAATTCAAGTGCTGTGATGTGCGTTTTTCTAAAACTTTTTGTTCATGATTTGCTCTATAAATTTATTGATTCAATAGACTTGAAATGGTGTATTGGACATTGATTTACACATCCTGTAATTAAAATTTGGTTTTAAAGTGAAAAAAAATATTATAGCAACTTAAAGTGCTGAGCTGTTCTCTGCTATGCTCTACCGTGCTCTCGCGTGCTCTCGCGTGCTCTAGCTTCCTCTGGCGTGGATTGACGTGCTCTGGCGTGCACTGGCGTGCTCTGGCGTGCACTTGTGTGCTCTGGGGTGCACTGGCGTGCTCTAGCGTGCACTGGCGTGCTCTGGCGTGCACTGGCGTGCTCTGGCGTGCACTTGTGTGCTCTGGGGTGCACTGGCGTGCTCTGGCGTGCACTGGCGTGCTCTGGCGTGCTCTGGCGTGCACTGGCGTGCTCTGGCGTGCACTGGCGTGCTCTGGCGTGCACTGGCGTGCTCTGGCGTGCACTGGCGTGCTCTGGCGTGCACTGGCGTGCTCAGGCGTGCACTGGCGTGCTCTGGCGTGCACTGGCGTGCTCTGGCGTGCATTGACGTGCTCTGGCTTGAATTGACGTGCTCTGGCTTGCTCTGGCGTGCATTGCCGTGTTCTGGCGTGCACTGGCGTGCACTGGCGTGCTCTGGCGTGCACTGGCGTGCTCTGGCGTGCACTGGCGTGCTCTGGCGTGCACTGGCGTGCTCTGGCATGCACTGGGGTGCTCTGGCGTGCATTGACGTGCTCTGGCTTGCTCTGACGTGTATTGCCGTGCTCTGCCGTGCACTGGCGTGCTCTGGCGTGCTCTGGTGTGATTTGGCGTGCTCTGGTGTGAATTGGCGTGCTCTGGCGTGCATTGACGTGCTCTGGCTTGCTCTGGCGTGCATTGCCGTGTTCTGGCGTGCACTGGCGTGCACTGGCGTGCTCTGGCGTGCACTGGCGTGCTCTGGCGTGCATTGACGTGCTCTGGCTTGCTCTGGCGTGCATTGGCGTAATCTGGCGTGCACTGGCGTGCTCTGGTGTGAATTGGCGTGCTCTGGCGTGCACTGGCCTGCTCTGTCGTGCACTGGCCTGCTCTGGCGTGCACTGGCGTGCACTGGCGTGGATTGATGTGCTATGGCGTGCACTGGCGTGCTCTGGCGTGCACTGGGGTGCACTGGCATGCATTGGCGTGCTCTGGTGTGAATTGGCGTGCACTGGCGTGCACTGGCGTGCTCTGGTGTAAATTGGCGTTCTCTGGCGTGCTCTGCCGTGCCCTGTCGTGCTCTTTCGTGCTCTGCTTATGCAGAACTCAAGTTCTTGACAATAGAAATCCACTACCCGACAATAGAACTCAAATAACTTGAATAATTTTTAAAAATTCAAGTGCTGTGATGTGCGTTTTTCTAAAACTTTTTGTTCATGATTTGCTCTATAAATTTATTGATTCAATAGACTTGAAACGGTGTATTGGACATTGATTTACACATCCTGTAATTAAAATTTGGTTTTTAAGTGAAAAAAATATTAAAGCAATTTCAAGTGCTGAGCTGTTCTCTGCTGCGCTCTACCGTGCTCTAGCGTGCTCTGTTGTTCACTGGCGTGCTCTGGCGTGCACTGGCGTGCTCTGGCGTGCACTGGCGTGCTCTGGCGTGCACTGGCGTGCTCTGGCGTGCACTGGCGTGCTCTGGCGTGCACTGGCGTGCTCTGGCGTGCATTGACGTGCTCTGGCTTGCTCTGGCGTGCATTGGCGTAATCTGGCGTGCACTGGCGTGCTCTGGTGTGAATTAGCGTGCTCTGGCGTGCACTGGCCTGCTCTGTCGTGCACTGGCCTGCTCTGGCGTGCACTGGCGTGCACTGGCGTGGATTGATGTGCTATGGCGTGCACTGGCGTGCTCTGGCGTGCACTGGGGTGCACTGGCATGCATTGGCGTGCTCTGGTGTGAATTGGCGTGCACTGGCGTGCACTGGCGTGCTCTGGTGTAAATTGGCGTTCTCTGGCGTGCTCTGCCGTGCCCTGTCGTGCTCTTTCGTGCTCTGCTTATGCAGAACTCAAGTTCTTGACAATAGAAATCCACTATCCGACAATAGAACTCAAATAACTTGAATAATTTTTAAAAATTCAAGTGCTGTGATGTGCGTTTTTCTAAAACTTTTTGTTCATGATTTGCTCTATAAATTTATTGATTCAATAGACTTGAAATGGTGTATTGGACATTGATTTACACATCCTGTAATTAAAATTTGGTTTTTAAGTGAAAAAAATATTAAAGCAATTTCAAGTGCTGAGCTGTTCTCTGCTGTGCTCTACCGTGCTCTAGCGTGCTCTGTTGTTCACTGGCGTGCTCTGGCGTGCTCTGGCGTGCTCTGGCGTGCACTGGCGTGCTCTGGCGTGCACTGGCGTGCTCTGGCGTGCACTGGCGTGCTCTGGCGTGCACTGGCGTGCTCTGGCGTGCTCTGGCGTGCACTGGCGTGCTCTGGCGTGCACTGGCGTGCTCTGGCGTGCACTGGCGTGCTCTGGCGTGCACTGGCGTGCTCTGGCGTGCACTGGCGTGCTCTGGCGTGCATTGACGTGCTCTGGCTTGCTCTGGCGTGCATTGGCGTAATCTGGCGTGCACTGGCGTGCTCTGGTGTGAATTAGCGTGCTCTGGCGTGCACTGGCCTGCTCTGTCGTGCACTGGCCTGCTCTGGCGTGCACTGGCGTGCACTGGCGTGGATTGATGTGCTATGGCGTGCACTGGCGTGCTCTGGTGTGCACTGGGGTGCACTGGCGTGCATTGGCGTGCTCTGGTGTGAATTGGCGTGCACTGGCGTGCACTGGCGTGCTCTGGTGTAAATTGGCGTTCTCTGGCGTGCTCTGCCGTGCCCTGTCGTGCTCTTTCGTGCTCTGCTTATGCAGAACTCAAGTTCTTGACAATAGAAATCCACTATCCGACAATAGAACTCAAATAACTTGAATAATTTTTAAAAATTCAAGTGCTGTGATGTGCGTTTTTCTAAAACTTTTTGTTCATGATTTGCTCTATAAATTTATTGATTCAATAGACTTGAAATGGTGTATTGGACATTGATTTACACATCCTGTAATTAAAATTTGGTTTTTAAGTGAAAAAAATATTAAAGCAATTTCAAGTGCTGAGCTGTTCTCTGCTGTGCTCTACCGTGCTCTAGCGTGCTCTGTTGTTCACTGGCGTGCTCTGGCGTGCACTGGCGTGCTCTGGCGTGCACTGGCGTGCTCTGGCGTGCACTGGCGTGCTCTGGCGTGCACTGGCGTGCTCTGGCATGCACTGGATAGCTCTGGCGTGCATTGACGTGCTCTGGCGTGCACTGGCGTGCTCTGGCGTGCACTGGCGTGCACTGGCGTGCACTGGCGTGCTTTGGGGTGAATTGGCGTGCTCTGGCGTGCAATGGCGTGCTCTGGCGTGCACTGGCGTAATCTGGCGTGCACTGGCGTGCTCTGGCGTGCACTGGCGTACTCTGGCGTGCTCTGCTATGCAGAACTCAAGTGCTTGACAATAGAAATCCACTACCCGACAATAGAACTCAAATAACTTGAATAATTTTTAAAAATTCAAGTGCTGTGATGTGCGTTTTTCTAAAACTTTTTGTTCATGATTTGCTCTATAAATTTATTGATTCAATAGACTTGAAATGGTGTATTGGACATTGATTTACACATCCTGTAATTAAAATTTGGTTTTTAAGTGAAAAAAATATTAAAGCAATTTCAAGTGCTGAGCTGTTCTCTGCTGTGCTCTACCGTGCTCTAGCGTGCTCTGTTGTTCACTGGCGTGCTCTGGCGTGCACTGGCGTGCTCTGGCGTGCACTGGCGTGCTCTGGCGTGCACTGGCGTGCTCTGGCGTGCACTGGCGTGCTCTGGCGTGCACTGGCGTGCTCTGGCGTGCACTGGCGTGCTCTGGCATGCACTGGATAGCTCTGGCGTGCATTGACGTGCTCTGGCGTGCACTGGCGTGCTCTGGCGTGCACTGGCGTGCTTTGGGGTGAATTGGCGTGCTCTGGCGTGCAATGGCGTGCTCTGGCGTGCACTGGCGTAATCTGGCGTGCACTTGCGTGCTCTGGCGTGCACTGGCGTACTCTGGCGTGCTCTGCTATGCAGAACTCAAGTGCTTGACAATAGAAATCCACTACCCGACAATAGAACTCAAATAACTTGAATAATTTTTAAAAATTCAAGTGCTGTGATGTGCGTTTTTCTAAAACTTTTTGTTCATGATTTGCTCTATAAATTTATTGATTCAATAGACTTGAAATGGTGTATGGACATTGATTTACACATCCTGTAATTAAAATTTGGTTTTAAAGTGAAAAAAAATATTATAGCAACTTCAAGTGCTGAGCTGTTCTCTGCTGGCCTCTACCGTGCTCTGGCGTGCTCTGGCGTGCTCTGGCTTGCTCTGGCGTGCATTGACGTGCTCTGGCGTGCACTGGCGTGCTCTGACGTGCACTGGCGTGCTCTGGCGTGCTCTTGCGTGCACTGGCGTGCATTGACGTGCTCTGTTGTTCACTGGCGTGGTCTGGCGTGCACTGGCGTGCTCTGGCGTGCACTGGCGTGCTCTGGCGTACACTGGCGTTCTCTGGCGTGCACTGGCGTGCTCTTGCGTGCATTGGCGTGCTCTGGCGTGCACTGGAATTCTCTGGCGTGCACTGGCTTGCTCTGGGGTGCACTGGCTAGCTCTACCGTGCTCTGGCGTGCACTGGCGTGTTCTGGCGTGCACTGGCGTCCTTTGGCGTGCATTGACGTGCTTTGGCGTGCACTGGCGTGCTCTGGTATGAATTGGCCTGCTCTGGCGTGAACTGGCGTGCTCTGGCGTGCAATGACGTGCTCTGGCGTGCACTGAAGTGCTTTGGCGTGCACTGGCGTGCTCTGGTGTGCTCTGCAATGCAGAACTCAAGTGCTTGACAATAAAAATCCACTACCCGACAATAGAACTCAAATAACTTGTAAATAATTTTTAAAAATTCAAGTGCTGTGATGTGCGTTTTTCTAAAACTTTTTGTTCATGATTTGCTCTATAAATTTATTGATTCAATAGACTTGAAATGGTGTATTGGACATTGATTTACACATCCTGTAATTAAAATTTGGTTTTTAAGTGAAAAAAACTATTAAAGCAATTTCAAGTGCTGAGCTGTTCTCTGCTGTGCTCTACCGTGCTCTAGCGTGCTCTGTTGTTCACTGGCGTGCTCTGGCGTGCACTGGCGTGCTCTGGCGTGCACTGGCGTGCTCTGGCGTGCACTGGCGTGCTCTGGCGTGCACTGGCGTGCTCTGGCGTGCACTGGCGTGCTCTAGCGTGCACTGGCTTGCTCTGGCGTGCACTGGCTAGCTCTGGCGTGCATTGACGTGCTCTGGCGTGCACTGGCGTGCTTTGTGGTGAATTGGCGTGCTCTGGCGTGCAATGGCGTGCTCTGGCGTGCACTGGCGTAATCTGGCGTGCACTTGCGTGCTCTGGCGTGCACTGGCGTACTCTGGCGTGCTCTTTCGTGCTCTGGCGTGCTCTGCTATGCAGAACTCAAGTGCTTGACAATAGAAATCCACTACCCGACAATAGAACTCAAATAACTTGAATAATTTTTAAAAATTCAAGTGCTGTGATGTGCGTTTTTCTAAAACTTTTTGTTCATGATTTGCTCTATAAATTTATTGATTCAATAGACTTGAAATGGTGTATTGGACATTGATTTACACATCCTAAAATTAAAATTTGGTTTTAAAGTGAAAAAAATATTATAGCAACTTCAAGTGCTGAGCTGTTCTCTGCTGTGCTCTACCGTGCTCTGGCGTGCTCTGGCGTGCTCTGGCTTGCTCTGGCGTGCATTGACGTGCTCTGGCGTGCACTGGCGTGCTCTGACGTGCAAAGGCGTGCTCTGGCGTGCTCTGGCGTGCACTGGCGTGCATTGACGTGCTCTGTTGTTCACTGGCGTGCTCTGGCGTGCACTGGCGTGCTCTGGCGTGCACTGGCGTTCTCTGGCGTGCACTGGCGTGCTCTGGCGTGCATTGGCGTGCTCTGGCGTACACTGGCGTGCTCTGGTGTGCACTGGCGTGCTCTGGCGTGCACTTGCGTGCTCTGGCGTGCACTGGCGTTCTCTGGCGTGCTCTGTCGTGCTCTGGCGTGCTCTGCTATGCAGAACTCAAGTGCTTGACAATAGAAATCCACTACCCGACAATAGAACTCAAATAACTTGTAAATAATTTTTATAAATTCAAGTGCTGTGATGTGCGTTTTTCTAAAACTTTTTGTTCATGATTTGCTCTATAAATTTATTGATTCAATAGACTTGAAATGGTGTATTGGACATTGATTTACACATCCTGTAATTAAAATTTGGTTTTAAAGTGAAAAAAAATATTATAGCAACTTCAAGTGCTGAGCTGTTCTCTGCTGGCCTCTACCGTGCTCTGGCGTGCTCTGGCGTGCTCTGGCTTGCTCTGGCGTGCATTGACGTGCTCTGGCGTGCACTGGCGTGCTCTGACGTGCACTGGCGTCCTCTGACGTGCACTGGCGTGCTCTGGCGTGCTCTTGCGTGCTCTGGCGTGCATTGACGTGCTCTGTTGTTCACTGGCGTTCTCTTGCGTGCACTGGCGTTCTCTGGCGTGCACTGGCGTGCTCTTGCGTGCATTGGCGTTCTCTGGCGTGCACTGGCGTGCTCTGGCGTGCACTGGCTTGCTCTGGCGTGCACTGGCTAGCTCTACCATGCTCTGGCGTGCACTGGCGTGCACTTGCGTAATCTGGCGTGCACTGGCGTCCTTTGGCGTGCATTGACGTGCTTTGGCGTGCTTTGGCGTGCACTGGCGTGCTCTGGTATGAATTGGCGTGCTCTGGCGTGCACTGGCGTGCTCTGGCGTGCATTGACGTGCTCTGGCGTGCACTGGCGTGCTTTGGCGTGCACTGGCGTGCTCTGGTGTAATTGGCGTGCTCTGGCGTTTACTGGCGTGCTCTGGCGTGCACTGGCGTTCTTTGGTGTGCACTGGCGTGCTCTGGCATGCACTGGCGTACTCTGGTGTGAATTGGCGTGCTCTGGCGTGCACTGGCGTGCTTTGGCGTGCACTAGCGTGCTCTGGCGTGCACTGGCGTGCTCTGGCTTGCACTGGCGTGCTCTGGCTTGCACTGGCGTGCTCTGGCGTGCACTGGGGTGCTTTGGTGTGAATTGGCGTGCTCTGGTGTGCTCTGGCGTGCTCTGCTATGCAGAACTCAATTGCTTGACAATAGAAATCCACTACCCGACAATAGAACTCAAATAACTTGAATAATTTTAAAAATTCAAGTGCTGTGATGTGCGTTTTTCTAAAACTTTTTGTTCATGATTTGCTCTATAAATTTATTGATTCAATATACTTGAAATGGTGTATAGGACATTGATTTACACATCCTGTAATTAAAAAATTGTTTGCACAAGTGAAAAAAATATTATAGCAACTTCAAGTGCTGAGCTGTTCTCTGCTGTGCTCTACCGTGCTCTGGCGTGCTCTGGCGTGCTCTGGCTTGCTCTGGCGTGCATTGACGTGCTCTGGCGTGCGCTGTTGTGCTCTGGTGTGCTCTGGTGTTCACTGGCGTGCTCTGGTGTGAATTGGCGTGCTCTGGCGTGCACTGGCGTGCTCTGGCGTGCTCTGGCGTGCACTGGCGTGCTCTGGTGTGATTTGACGTGCACTGGCGTGCACTGGCGTGCCCTTGCGTGCACTGGCGTTCTCTGGCGTGCGCTGGCGTGCTCTGGCGTGCACTGGCGTTCTCTGGCGTGCACTGTTGTGCTCTGGCGTGCTCTGGTGTTCACTGGCGTGCATTGACGTGCTCTGGCTTGCTCTGGCGTGCATTGACGTGCTCTGGCGTGCACTGGCATGCACTGGCGTGCTCTGGAGTGCACTGTCGGGCTCTGGTGTGAATTGGCGTGCTCTGGCGTGCACTAGCGTGCTCTGGCGTGCACTGGCGTGCACTGGCGTGCACTGGCGTGATCTTGCGTGCATTGACATGCTCTGGCGTGCACTGGCGTGCTCTGGCGTGCTCTTGCGTGCACTGGCATGCACTGGCGTGCACTAGCGTGCTCTGGCGTGCACTGGCGTGCATTGACATGCTCTGGCGTGCTCTGGCGTGCTCTTGCGTGCACTGGCATAATCTGGCGTGCTCTGGCGTGCACTGGCGTGCTCTGGCGTGCACTGGCGTGCTCTGGTGTGAATTGGCGTGCTCTGGCGTGCATTGACGTGCTCTGGCGTGCTCTGGCGTGCACTGGCGTGCTCTGGCGTGCACTGGCATGCACTGGCGTGCTCTGGTGTGAATTGGCGTGCTCTGGCGTGCATTGGCGTGCTCTGGCGTGCATTGACGTGCTCTGGCGTGCACTGGCGTGCTCTGGCGTGCACTGGCGTGCTCTGGCGTGCACTGGCGTGCTCTGGCGTGCACTGGGGTCCACTGTTGTGCACTGGCGTGCTCTGGTGTGAATTGGCGTGCTCTGGTGTGAATTGGCGTGCTCTGGCGTGCACTGGCGTGCACGCTGGCATTTTAAAGTGAAAAAAATATTATAGCGACTTCAAGTGCTGAGCTGTTCTCTGCTGTGCTCTACCGTGCTCTGGCGTGCTCTGGCGTGCTCTGGCTTGCTCTGGCGTGCATTGACTTTCTCTGGCCTACACTGGCGTGCTCTGGCGTGCACTGGCGTGCTCTGGCGTGCACTGGCGTGCTCTGGTGTGAATTGGCGGTCTCTGGCGTGCACTGGCGTGCTCTGGCGTGCACTGGCGTGCTCTGGCGTGCACTGGCGTGCTCTGGCGTGCATTGACGTTCTCTGGCGTGCACTGGCGTGCTCTGGCGTGCACTGGGGTGCACTGGGGTGCACTGGCGTGCTCTGGTGTGAATTAGCGTGCTCTGGCGTGCACTGGCGTGCTCTGGCGTACACTGGCGTGCTCTGGTGTGAATTGGCGTGCTCTGGCGTTTCCTGGCGTGCTCTGGCGTGCACTGGCGTGCTCTGGCGTGCACTTGCGTGCTCTGGCGTGCTCTGGCGTTCTCTGGCTTGCTCTGCCGTTTATTGACGTTCTCTGGCGTGCACTGGCGTGCTCTGGTGTTTATTGGCGTGCTCTGGCGTGCACTGGCGTGCTCTGGCGTGCTCTGTCGTGCTCTGGCGTGCTCTGCTATGCAGAACTCAAGTACTTGACAATAGAAATCCACTACCCGACAATAGAACTCAGATAACTTGAATAATTTTTAAAAATTCAAGTGCTGTGATGTGCGTTTTTCTAAAACTTTTTGTTCATGATTTGCTCTATACATTTATTGATTCAATAGACTTGAAATGGTGTATTGGACATTGATTTACACATCCTGTAATTAAAAAATTGTTTGCACAAGTGAAAAAAATATTATAGCAACTTCAAGTGCTGAGCTGTTCTCTGCTGTGCTCTACCGTGCTCTGGCGTGCTCTGGCGTGCTCTGGCTTGCTCTGGCGTGCATTGACGTACTCTGGCGTGCGCTGTTGTGCTCTGGCGTGCTCTGGTGTTCACTGGCGTGCTCTGGTGTGAATTGGCGTGCTCTGGCGTGCACTGGCGTGCTCTGGCGTGCTCTGGCGTGCACTGGCGTGCTCTGGTGTGATTTGACGTGCACTGGCGTGCACTGGCGTGCTCTTGCGTGCACTGGCGTTCTCTGGCGTGCGCTGGCGTGCTCTGGCGTGCACTGGCGTTCTCTGGCGTGCACTGTTGTGCTCTGGCGTGCTCTGGTGTTCACTGGCGTGCATTGACGTGCTCTGGCTTGCTCTGGCGTGCATTGACGTGCTCTGGCGTGCACTGGCATGCACTGGCGTGCTCTGGAGTGCACTGTCGGGCTCTGGTGTGAATTGGCGTGCTCTGGCGTGCACTAGCGTGCTCTGGCGTGCACTGGCGTGCTCTTGCGTGCATTGACATGCTCTGGCGTGCACTGGCGTGCTCTGGCGTGCTCTTGCGTGCACTGGCATGCACTGGCGTGCACTAGCGTGCTCTGGCGTGCACTGGCGTGCATTGACATGCTCTGGCGTGCTCTGGCGTGCTCTTGCGTGCACTGGCATAATCTGGCGTGCTCTGGCGTGCACTGGCGTGCTCTGGCGTGCACTGGCGTGCTCTGGTGTGAATTGGCGTGCTCTGGCGTGCATTGACGTGAACTGGCGTGCTCTGGCGTGCACTGGCGTGCTCTGGCGTGCACTGGCGTGCTCTGGCGTGCACTGGCGTGCTCTGGCGTGCACTGGCATGCACTGGCGTGCTCTGGTGTGAATTGGCGTGCTCTGGCGTAAACTGGCGTGCTCTGGCGTGCATTGACGTGCTCTGGCGTGCACTGGCGTGCTCTGGCGTGCACTGGGGTGCACTGTTGTGCACTGGCGTGCTCTGGTGTGAATTGGCGTGCTCTGGTGTGAATTGGCGTGCTCTGGCGTGCACTGGCGTGCACGCTGGCATTTTAAAGTGAAAAAAATATTATAGCAACTTCAAGTGCTGAGCTGTTCTCTGCTGTGCTCTACCGTGCTCTGGCGTGCTCTAGCGTGCACTGGCGTGCTCTGGCGTGCACTGGCGTGCACTGGCGTGCACTGGCGTGCTCTGGCGTGCTCTGGCGTGCACTGGCGTGCTCTGGCGTGCACTGGCGTGCACTAGCGTGCACTGGTGTGAATTGGCGTGCACTGGCGTGCACTGGCGTGCTCTGGCGTTTCCTGGCGTGCTCTGGCGTGCACTGGCGTGCTCTGGCGTTCTCTGGCTTGCTCTGCCGTGCATTGACGTTCTCTTGCGTGCACTGGCGTGCTCTGGTGTTTATTGGCGTGCTCTGGCGTGCTCTGGCGTTCTCTGGCTTGCTCTGCCGTTTATTGACGTTCTCTGGCGTGCACTGGCGTGCTCTGGTGTTTATTGGCGTGCTCTGGCGTGCACTGGCGTGCTCTGGCGTGCTCTGTCGTGCTCTGGCGTGCTCTGCTATGCAGAACTCAAGTGCTTGACAATAGAAATCCACTACCCGACAATAGAACTCAGATAACTTGAATAATTTTTAAAAATTCAAGTGCTGTGATGTGCGTTTTTCTAAAACTTTTTGTTCATGATTTGCTCTATACATTTATTGATTCAATAGACTTGAAATGGTGTATTGGACATTGATTTACACATCCTGTAATTAAAAAATGGTTTGAACAAGTGAAAAAAATATTATAGCAACTTCAAGATCTGAGCTGTTATCTGCTGTGCTCTACCGTGCTCTGGCGTGCACTGGCGTGCACTGGCGTCCTTTGGCGTGCATTGACGTGCTTTGGCGTGCACTGGCGTACTCTGGTATGAATTGGCGTGCTCTGGCGTGCTTTGGCGTGCACTGGCGTGCTCTGGTGTAATTGACGTGCACTGGCGTGCACTGGTATAATTGGCGTGCTCTGGCGTGCACTGGCGTGCTCTGGCGTTTACTGGCGTGCTCTGGCGTGCACTGGCGTGCTCTGGCGTGCACTGGCGTGCTTTGGTGTGCACTGGCGTGCTCTGGCGTGCACTGGCGTGCTCTGGCGTGCACTGGCGTACTCTGGTGTAATTGGCGTGCTCTGGCGTGCACTGGCGTGCACTGACGTGCTCTGGCGTGCACTGGCGTGCTTTGGTGTGCACTGGTGTGCTCTGGCGTGCACTGGCGTGCTCTGGTGTGAATAGGGTTGGTGCATGAATAAGGGATTCGTTTGAAAAAAATACCATTAGAATCAGTTTTTCACGCTGATTCTCATGGTATTTTTTTATATTTAAAAAAAAATAATTTCCCCCCCCCCATAATCTCACTTCAAAGTTGAGATTAGCTCCCCCCATTTTAAAACGAACCCCACGCCATTTTTGGTGGGCGGTCCTTAAAATCTGATAAATTTTGCTCTTTTTCCCCCCTTTTCCCCCTTTTTCGTGCTGCCTATACCCCCTCATTTGCCCTTAGGGCCGAAAGGCGAAAGACGAAAAGGGTGAAAAATCAAAAAGGGGAAATTTATCAGATTTTAAGGACCGCCCACTACCTGATAATAGAACTTAAATAACTTGAATAATTTTTAAAAATTCAAGTGCTGTGATGTGCATTTTTCTAAAACTTTTTGTTCATGATTTGCTCTATTAATTTATTGATTCAATAATCTTGAAATGGTGTATTGGACATTGATTTACACATCCTGTAATTAAAATATGG
Source organism: Daphnia pulicaria (assembly GCF_021234035.1). NCBI lineage: Eukaryota > Metazoa > Arthropoda > Branchiopoda > Diplostraca > Daphniidae > Daphnia > Daphnia pulicaria. The sequence continues at coordinate 5,431,933 of NC_060920.1, forward strand.
TTTTAAAGTGAAAAAAATATTATAGCAACTTCAAGTGCTGAGCTGTTCTCTGCTGTGCTCTACCGTGCTCTGGCGTGCACTGACGTACTCTGGCGTGCTCTGGCGTGCTCTGGCTTGCTCTGGCGTGCATTGACGTGCTCTGGCGTGCACTGGCGTGCTCTGGCGTGCAATGGCGTGCTCTGGCGTGCACTGGCGTGCTCTGGCGTGCACTGGCGTGCTCTGGCGTGCACTGGCGTGCTCTGGTGTGAATATGCGTGCTCTGGCGTGCACTGGCGTGCACTGGCGTGCTTTGGCGTGCACTGACGTGCTCTGGCGTGCTCTGTCGTGCTCTGGCGTGCTCTGCTATGCAGAACTCAAGCGCTTGACAATAGAAATCCACTACCCGACAATAGAACTCAAATAACTTGAAAATTTTTAATAATTCAAGTGCTGTGATGTGCGTTTTTCTAAAACTTTTTGTTCATGATTTGCTCTATAAATTTATTGATTCAATAGACTTGAAATGGTGTATTGGACATTGATTTACACATCCTGTAATTAAAATTTGGTTTTTAAGTGAAAAAAATATTATAGCAATTTCAAGGGCTGAGCTGTTCTCTGCTGTGCTCTACCGTGCTCTGGCGTGCTCTGGCGTGCTCTGGCTTGCTCTGGCGTGCATTGACGTGCTCTGGCGTGCACTGGCGTGCTCTGGCGTGCATTGGCGTGCTCTGGCGTGCTCTGGCGTGCTCTGGCGTGCTCTGGCGTGCTCTGGCTTGCTCTGGCGTGCATTGACGTGCTCTGGCGTGCACTGGCGTGCTCTGGCGTGCATTGGCGTGCTCTGGCGTGCTCTGGCGTGCTCTGGCGTGCTCTGGCGTGCTCTGGCTTGCTCTGGCGTGCATTGACGTGCTCTGGCGTGCACTGGCGTGCTCTGGCGTGCTCTGGTGTTCACTGGCGTGCTCTGTTGTTCACTGGCGTGCTCTGGCGTGCACTGGCGTGCACTGGCGTGCACTGGCGTGCTCTGGCGTGCACTGGCGTTCTCTGGCGTGCATTGGCGTGCTCTGGCGTGCACTGGCGTGCTCTGGCGTACACTGGATTGCTCTGGCGTGCACTGGCTAGCTCTACCGTGCTCTAGCGTGCACTGGCGTGCACTGGCGTAATCTGGCGTGCACTGGCGTCGTTTGGCGTGCATTGACGTGCTTTGGCGTAAACTGAAGTGCTCTGGTATGAATTGGCGTGCTCTGGCGTGCACTGGCGTGCTCTGGCGTGCATTGACGTGCTCTGGCGTGCACTGGCGTGCTTTGGCGTGCTCTGGTGTAATTGGCGTGCTCTGGCGTTTACTGGCGTGCTCTGGCGTGCACTGGCGTTCTTTGGTGTGCACTGGCGTGCTCTGGCGTAATTGGCGTGCTCTGGCGGTTTCTGGCGTGCTCTGGCGTGCACTGGCGTTCTTTGGTGCGCACTGGCGTGCTCTGGCGTGCACTGGCGTGCTCTGGTGTGAATTGGCGTGCTCTGGCGTGCACTGGCGTGCTCTGGCATGCATTGACGTGCTCTGGCTTGCTCTGGCGTGCATTGACGTGCTCTGGCGTTCACTGGGGTGCTCTGGCGTGCTCTGGCGTGCACTGGGGTGCTCTGGCGTGCACTTGCGTACTCTGGTGTGAATTGGCGTGCTTTGGCGTGCACTGGCGTGCACTGGCGTGCTCTGGCGTGCACTGGCGTGCTCTGGTGTGAATTGGCGTGCTCTGGCGTGCACTGGCGTGCACTGGCGTGCTTTGGCGTGCACTGACGTGCTCTGGCGTGCTCTGTCGTGCTCTGGCGTGCTCTGCTATGCAGAACTCAAGCGCTTGACAATAGAAATCCACTACCCGACAATAGAACTCAAATAACTTGAAAATTTTTAATAATTCAAGTGCTGTGATGTGCGTTTTTCTAAAACTTTTTGTTCATGATTTGCTCTATAAATTTATTGATTCAATAGACTTGAAATGGTGTATTGGACATTGATTTACACATCCTGTAATTAAAATTTGGTTTTTAAGTGAAAAAAATATTATAGCAATTTCAAGGGCTGAGCTGTTCTCTGCTGTGCTCTACCGTGCTCTGGCGTGCTCTGGCGTGCTCTGGCGTGCACTGGCTTGCTCTGGCGTGCACTGGCTAGCTATGGCGTGCATTGACGTTCTCTGGCGTGCACTGGCGTGCTCTGGTGTGCACTGGCGTGCTCTGGCGTGCAATGGCGTGCTCTGGCGTGCACTGGCGTGCTCTGGCGTGCACTTGCGTGCTCTGGCGTGCGCTGGCGTACTCTGGCGTGCACTGGCTTGCTCTGGCGTGCACTGGCTAGCTCAACCGTGCTCTGGCGTGCACTGGCGTCCTTTGGCGTTCATTGACGTGCTTTGGCGTGCACTGGCGTGCTCTGGTATGAATTGGCGTGCTCTGGCGTGCACTGGCGTGCTCAAGCGTGCATTGACGTGCTCTGGCGTGCACTTGCGTGCTTTGGCGTGCACTGGCGTGCTGTGGTGTAATTGGCGTACTCTGGCGTTTACTGGCGTGCTCTGGCGTGCACTGGCGTACTCTGGCGTGCACTGGCGTGCTCTGGCGTGCATTGACGTGCTCTGGCGTGCACTGGTTTGCTCTTGCGTGCACTGGCATGCTCTGGTGTGAATTGGCGTGCTTTGGCGTGCACTGGCGTGCTCTGGTATGAATTGGCGTGCTCTGGCGTGCACTGGCGTGCTCTGGCGTGCATTGACTTGCTTTGGCGTGCACTGGCGTGCTCTGGCGTGCACTGGCTTGCTCTGGCGTGCACTGGCTAGCTCTGGCGTGCATTGACTTGCTCTGGCGTGCACTGGGGTGCTCTGGCGTGCACTGGCATGCACTGGCGTGCTTTGGCGTGCACTGGCGTGCTCTGGTGTAATTGGAGTGCTCTGGCGTGCACTGGCGTGCTCTGGCGTTTACTGGCGTGCTCTGCCGTGCACTGGGGTGCTCTGGCGTGCACTGGCGTGCTTTGGTGTGCACTGGCGTGCTCTGGCGTGCACTGGCGTGCTCTGGCGTGCACTGGCGTACTCTGGCGTGCACTGGCGTGCTCTGGTGTGAATTGACGTGCTCTGGCGTGCACTGGCGTGCTCTGGCGTGCATTGACGTGCTCTGGCGTGCAGTTGCGTACACTGGTGTGCACTGGTGTGCTCTGGCGTGCACTGGCGTGCTCTGGTGTGAATTGGCGTGCTTTGGCGTGCACTGGCGTGCTCTGGTATGAATTGGCGTGCTCTGGCGTGCACTTGCGTGCTTTGGCGTGCATTGACGTAATCTGGCGTGCACTGGCGTGCTCTGGTGTGATTTGGCGTGCTCTGGCGTGCACTGGCTTGCTTTGGCGTTCACTGGCGTTCACTGGCGTGCTTTGGTGTGCATTGGCGTGCTCTGGTGTGCACTGGCGTGCTCTGGCGTGCATTGACGGCCTCTGCCTTGCTCTGGCGTGTATTGACGTGCTCTGGCGTGCACTGGCGTGCTCTGGCGTGCACTGGCGTGCTCTGGTGTTTATTAGCGTGCTCTGGCGTGCTCTGGCGTCCACTGGCGTGCTCTTGCGTGCACTGGCGTGCTCTGGCGTGCACTGGCGTGCTCTGGCGTGCATTGGCGTGCTCTGGCTTGCTCTGGCGTGCATTGACGTGCTCTGGTGTGCACTGTCGTGCTCTGGCGTGCTCTGGCGTGCACTGGCGTGCTTTGGCGTGCGCAGCCGTGCTCTGGCGTGCACTGGCGTGCTCTGGCGTACACTGGCGAGCACTGGCGTGCTCTGGCGTCCACTGGTGTGCTCTGGCGTGCACTGGCGTGCTCTGGCGTGCTCTGGCGTGCACTGGCGTGCTCTGACGTAAACTGGCGTGCTCTGGTGTGAATTGGCGTGCTCTGGCGTGCACTGGCCTGCTCTGGCGTGCACTGGCCTGCTCTGGCGTGCACTGGCGTGCATTGACGTGCTATGGCGTGCACTGGCGTGCTCTGGTGTAAATTGACATGCTCTGGCGTGCTCTTTCGTGCTCTGTCGTGCTCTGCTATGCAGAACTCAAGTACTTGACAATAGAAATCCACTACCCGACAATAGAACTCAAATAACTTGAATAATTTTTAAAGATTCAAGTGCTGTGATGTGCGTTTTTCTAAAACTTTTTGTTCATGATTTGCTCTATAAATTTCTTGATTCAATAGACTTGAAATGGTGAATTGGACATTGTATTACACATCCTGTAATTAAAAAATGGTTTTAACAAGTGAAAAAAATATTAAAGCAACTTCAAGTGCTGAGCTGTTCTCTGCTGTGCTCTACCGTGCTCTGGAGTGCTCTGGCGTGCTCTGGCTTGCTCTGGCGTGCATTGACGTGCTCTGGCGTGCACTGGCGTGCTCTGGCGTGCACTGGCGTGCTCTGGCGTGCACTGGCGTGCTCTGGCGTGCATTGACGTGCTCTGGCTTGTCCTTTGCGTGTATTGACGTCCTCTGGCGTGCACTGGCGTGCTCTGGCGTGCACTAGCGTGCTCTGACGTGCACTGGCGTGCTCTGGCGTGCATTGACGTGCTCTGGCGTGCACTAGCGTGCTCTGGCGTTCACTGGGGTGCTCTGGCGTTCACTGGGGTGCTCTGGCGTGCACTTCCGTGCTCTGGTGTGAATTGGCGTGCACCGGCGGGCACTTGCGTGCTCTGGCGTTCATTGACGTGCCCTGGCGTGCATTGACGTAATCTGGCGTGCACTGGCGTGCTCTGGTGTAAATTGGCGTTCTCTGGCGTTCACTGGCTTGCTTTGGCGTGCACTGGCGTGCTCTGACGTGCACTGGCGTGCTCTGGCGTGTAATGGCGTGCTCTGGTGTGAATTGGCGTGCTCTAGCGTGCACTGGCGTGCTCTAGTATGAATTGGCGTGCTCTTGCGTGCATTGACGTGCACTAGCGTGCACTGGCGTGCTCTGGCGTGCTCTGGCGTTCTCTGGCGTGCACTGGCGTGCTCTGGTGTGAATTGGCGTGCTCTGGCGTGCACTGGCGTGCACTGGCGTGCTCTGGTGTGCTCTGTCGTGCTCTGGCGTGCTCTGCTATGCAGAACTCAAGTGCTTGACAATAGAAATCCACTACCCGACAATAGAACTCAAATAACTTGAATAATTTTTAAAAATTCAAGTGCTGTGATGTGCGTTTTTCTAAAACTTTTTGTTCATGATTTGCTCTATAAATTTATTTATTTAATACTTGAAATGGTGTATTGGACATTGATTTACACATCCTGTAATTAAAAAATGGTTTTTAAGTGAAAAAAATATTATAGCAACTTCAAGTGCTGAGCTGTTCTCTTCTGTGCTCTACCGTGCTCTACCGTGCTCTGGCGTGCACTGGCGTGCTCTGGCGTGCTCTGGCGTGCTCTGGCTTGCTCTGGCGTGCACTGGCGTGCTCTGGCGTGCACTGGCATGCTCTGGTGTCAATTGGCGTGCTCTGGCGTTCACTGGCGTGCTCTGGCGTGCATTGACGTGCTCTGGCTTGCTCTGGCGTGCATTGACGTAATCTGGCGTGCACTGGCGTGCTCTGGTGTGAATTGGCGTGCTCTGGCGTGGACTGGCTTGCTTTGGCGTGCACTGGCGTGCACTGGCTTGCTTTGGCGTGCTCTGGCGTGCTCTGGCGTGCTCTGGCGTGCACTGACGTGCTCTGGCGTAAACTGGCGTGCTCTGGTGTGAATTGGCGTGCTCTGGCGTGCACTGGCCTGCTCTGGCGTGCACTGGCGTGTTTTGACGTGCTCTGGCGTGCACTGGCGTGCTCTGGCGTGCACTAGCGTGCTCTGGTGTGAATTGGCGTGCACCGGCGTGCACTGGCGTGCTCTGGCGAGCATTGACGTGCTCTGGCGTGCACTGGCGTGCTCTGGCGTGCATTGACGTAAACTGGCGTGCACTGGCGTGCTCTGGTGTGAATTGGCGTTCTCTGGCGTGCACTGGCTTGCTTTGGCGTGCACTGGCGTGCTCTGGCGTAAACTGGCGTGCACTGGCGTGCTCTGGCATGCACTGGCGTGCTCTGGCGTGCATTGACGTAATCTGGCGTGCACTGGCGTGCTCTGGTGTGAATTGGCGTTCTCTGGCGTGCACTGGCGTGCTCTGGTGTGAATTGGCGTGCTCTGGCGTGCACTGGCGTGCTCTGGCATGAATTGGCGTGCTCTTGCGTGCATTGACGTGCTCTGGCGTGCACTGGCGTGCTCTGGCGTTCTCTGGCGTGCACTGGCGTGCTCTGGTGTGAATTGGCGTGCTCTGGCGTGCACTGGCGTGCTCTGGCGTGCACTGGCGTGCTCTGGCGTGCACTGGCGTGCTCTGGCGTGCACTAGCGTGCTCTGACGTGCACTGGCGTGCTCTGGCGTGCATTGACGTGCTCTGGCGTGCACTAGCGTGCTCTGGCGTTCACTGGGGTGCTCTGGCGTTCACTGGGGTGCTCTGGCGTGCACTTCCGTGCTCTGGTGTGAATTGGCGTGCTTTGGCGTGCACTGGCGTGCTCTGGCGTGCACTGGCGTGCTCTGGCGTGCTCTGGCGTGCACTGGCGTGCTCTGGCGTGCACTAGCCTGCTCTGGCGTTCACTGGGGTGCTCTGGCGTGCACTCGCGTGCTCTGGTATGAATTGGCGTGCTTTGGCGTGCATTGGCGTGCTCTGGTATGAATTGGCGTGCTCTGGCGTGCACTGGCGTGCTCTGGCGTGCATTGACGTGCTCTGGCGTGCACTGGCGTGCTCTGGCGTTCACTGGGGTGCTCTGGCGTGCACTGGCGTGCTCTGGTGTAAATTGGCGTGCTTTGCCGTGCACTAGCGTGCTCTGGCGTGCACTGGCGTGCTCTGGCGTGCACTGGCGTGCTCTGGCGTGCACTGGCGTGCTCTGGCGTGCACTGGCGTGCTCTGGCGTTTACTGACGTGCTCTGGCGTTTACTGGCGTGCTATGGCGTTTACTGGCGTGCTCTGGCGTGCATTGGCGTGCTCTGGCGTGCACTGGCGTGCTCTGGCGTGAACTGGCGTGCTCTGGCGTGAATTGGCGTGCTTTGGCGTGCTCTAGCGTGCACTGTCGTGCTCTGGCGTGCTCTGGCGTGCACTGGCGTGCTCAGGCGTGCACTGGCGTGCTCTGGCGTGCATTGACGTGTTCTGGCGTGCACTGGCATGCTCTGGCGTGTACTGGCGTGCTCTGGCGTGCACTGGCGTACTCTGGTGTGAATTGGCGCGCTTTGGCGTGCACTGGCGTGCTCTGCTATGAATTGGTGTGCTCTGGCGTGCTCTGGCGTGCATTGACGTAATCTGGCGTGCACTGGCGTGCTCTGGTGTGATTTGGCGTGCTCTTGCGTGCACTGGCTTGCTTTGGCGTGCACTGGCGTGCTCTGGCGTGCACTGGCGTGCTCTGGCGTGCACTGGCGTGCTCTGGCGTGCACTGGCGTGCTCTTGCGTGCACTGGCGTGCTCTGGCGTGCACTGGCGTAATCTGGCGTGCACTGGCGTGCTCTATCGTGCACTGGCGTGCTCTGGTGTGAATTGGCGTGCTCTGGCGTGCAATGGCGTGCTCTGGTATGAATTGGCGTGCTCTGGCGTGCATTGACGTGCTCTGGCGTGCACTGGCGTGCACTGGCATGCACTGGCGTGCACTGGCGTGCTCTGGCGTGCATTGACATGCTCTGGCGTGCTCTGGCTTGTCTGGCGTGCATTGACGTGCTTTGGCGTGCACTGGCGTGCTCTGCTATGAATTGGTGTGCTCTGGCGTGCTCTGGCGTGCATTGACGTTATCTGGCGTGCATTGGCGTGCTCTGGTGTGATTTGGCGTGCTCTGGCGTGCACTGGCGTGCTCTGGCGTGCACTGGCGTGCTCTGGCGTGCACTGGCGTGCTCTGGCGTGCACTGGCGTGCTCTGGCGTGCACTGGCGTGCTCTGGCGTGCACTGGCATGCTTTGGTGTGCACTGGCGTGCTCTGGCGTGCGTTGACGTGCTCTGGCGTGCACTGGCGTGCACTGGTGTGCACTGGCGTGCACTGGTGTGCTCTGGCGTGCACTGGCGTGCTCTGGTGTGAATTGGCGTGCTTTGGCGTGCACTGGCGTGCTCTGGTATGAATTGGCGTGCTCTGGCGTGCACATGCGTGCTCTGGCGTGCATTGACGTGCTCTGGCGTGCACTGGCGTGCTCTGGCGTGCACTGGCGTGCTCTGGCGTGCACTGGCGTGCTCTGGTGTAATTGGCGTGCTCTGGCGTGCATTGGCGTGCTCTGGCGTTTACTTGCGTGCTCTGGCGTGCACTGGCGTGCTTTGGTGTGCACTGGCGTGCTCTGGCGTGCACTGGCGTACTCTGGCGTGCTCTGGCGTGCTCTGGCGTGCACTGGCGTGCTCTGGCGTGCACTGGCGTGCTCTGGCGTGCACTGGCGTGCTCTGGCGTGCACTGGCGTGCTCTGGTATGAATTGGCGTGCTCTGGCGTGCACTGGCGTGCTCTGGCGTGCATTGACGTGCTCTGGCGTGCACTGGCGTGCTCTGGCGTTCACTGGGGTGCTCTGGCGTTCACTGGGGTGCTCTGGCGTGCACTGGCGTGCTCTGGTGTGAATTGGCGTGCTTTGCCGTGCACTAGCGTGCTCTGGCGTGCACTGGCGTGCTCTGGCGTGCACTGGCGTGCTCTGGCGTGCACTGGCGTGCTCTGGCGTGCACTGGCGTGCTCTGGCGTTTACTGACGTGCTCTGGCGTTTACTGACGTGCTATGGCGTTTACTGGCGTGCTCTGGCGTGCATTGGCGTGCTCTGGCGTGCACTGGCGTGCTCTGGCGTGAACTGGCGTGCTCTGGCGTGAATTGGCGTGCTTTGGCGTGCTCTGGCGTGCACTGACGTGCTCTGGCGTGCTCTGGCGTGCACTGGCGTGCTCAGGCGTGCACTGGCGTGCTCTGGCGTGCATTGACGTGTTCTGGCGTGCACTGGCATGCTCTGGCGTGTACTGGCGTGCTCTGGCGTGCACTGGCGTACTCTGGTGTGAATTGGAGTGCTTTGGCGTGCACTGGCGTGCTCTGCTATGAATTGGTGTGCTCTGGCGTGCTCTGGCGTGCATTGACGTAATCTGGCGTGCACTGGCGTGCTCTGGTGTGATTTGGCGTGCTCTTGCGTGCACTGGCTTGCTTTGGCGTGCACTGGCGTGCTCTGGCGTGCACTGGCGTGCTCTGGCGTGCACTGGCGTGCTCTGGCGTGCACTGGCGTGCTCTGGCGTGCACTGGCGTGCTCTGGCGTGCACTGGCGTGCTCTGGCGTGCACTGGTGTGCTCTGGCGTGCACTGGCGTGCTCTTGCGTGCACTGGCGTGCTCTTGCGTGCACTGGCGTAATCTGGCGTGCACTGGCGTGCTCTATCGTGCACTGGCGTGCTCTGGTGTGAATTGGCGTGCTCTGGCGTGCAATGGCGTGCTCTGGTATGAATTGGCGTGCTCTTGCGTGCATTGACGTGCTCTGGCGTGCACTGGCGTGCACTGGCATGCACTGGCGTGCACTGGCGTGCTCTGGCGTGCATTGACATGCTCTGGCGTGCTCTGGCTTGTCTGGCGTGCATTGACGTGCTTTGGCGTGCACTGGCGTGCTCTGCTATGAATTGGTGTGCTCTGGCGTGCTCTGGCGTGCATTGACGTAATCTGGCGTGCATTGGCGTGCTCTGGTGTGATTTGGCGTGCTCTGGCGTGCACTGGCGTGCTCTGGCGTGCACTGGCGTGCTCTGGCGTGCACTGGCGTGCTCTGGCGTGCACTGGCATGCTTTGGTGTGCACTGGCGTGCTCTGGCGTGCGTTGACGTGCTCTGGCGTGCACTGGCGTGCACTGGTGTGCACTGGCGTGCACTGGTGTGCTCTGGCGTGCACTGGCGTGCTCTGGTGTGAATTGGCGTGCTTTGGCGTGCACTGGCGTGCTCTGGTATGCAAGTGCTGAGCTGTTCTCTGCTGTGCTCTACCGTGCTCTGGCGTGCTCTAGCGTGCACTGGCGTGCTCTGGCGTGCACTGGCGTGCTCTGGCGTGCACTGGCGTGCTCTGGCGTGCTCTGGCGTGCACTGGCGTGCTCTGGCGTGCACTGGCGTGCACTAGCGTGCACTGGTGTGAATTGGCGTGCACTGGCGTGCACTGGCGTGCTCTGGCGTTTCCTGGCGTGCTCTGGCGTGCACTGGCGTGCTCTGGCGTTCTCTGGCTTGCTCTGCCGTGCATTGACGTTCTCTTGCGTGCACTGGCGTGCTCTGGTGTTTATTGGCGTGCTCTGGCGTGCTCTGGCGTTCTCTGGCTTGCTCTGCCGTTTATTGACGTTCTCTGGCGTGCACTGGCGTGCTCTGGTGTTTATTGGCGTGCTCTGGCGTGCACTGGCGTGCTCTGGCGTGCTCTGTCGTGCTCTGGCGTGCTCTGCTATGCAGAACTCAAGTGCTTGACAATAGAAATCCACTACCCGACAATAGAACTCAGATAACTTGAATAATTTTTAAAAATTCAAGTGCTGTGATGTGCGTTTTTCTAAAACTTTTTGTTCATGATTTGCTCTATACATTTATTGATTCAATAGACTTGAAATGGTGTATTGGACATTGATTTACACATCCTGTAATTAAAAAATGGTTTGAACAAGTGAAAAAAATATTATAGCAACTTCAAGATCTGAGCTGTTATCTGCTGTGCTCTACCGTGCTCTGGCGTGCACTGGCGTGCACTGGCGTCCTTTGGCGTGCATTGACGTGCTTTGGCGTGCACTGGCGTACTCTGGTATGAATTGGCGTGCACTGGCGTGCTCTGGCGTGCATTGACGTGCTCTGGCGTGCTCTGGCGTGCACTGGCGTGCTCTGGCGTGAACTGGCGTGCTTTGGCGTGCACTGGCGTGCTCTGGTGTAATTGACGTGCACTGGCGTGCACTGGTATAATTGGCGTGCTCTGGCGTGCACTGGCGTGCTCTGGCGTTTACTGGCGTGCTCTGGCGTGCACTGGCGTGCTCTGGCGTGCACTGGCGTGCTTTGGTGTGCACTGGCGTGCTCTGGCGTGCACTGGCGTGCTCTGGCGTGCACTGGCGTACTCTGGTGTAATTGGCGTGCTCTGGCGTGCACTGGCGTGCACTGACGTGCTCTGGCGTGCACTGGCGTGCTTTGGTGTGCACTGGTGTGCTCTGGCGTGCACTGGCGTGCTCTGGTGTGAATAGGGTTGGTGCATGAATAAGGGATTCGTTTGAAAAAAATACCATTAGAATCAGTTTTTCACGCTGATTCAAATGGTATTTTTTTATATTTAAAAAAAAATAATTCCCCCCCCCCCATAATCTCACTTCAAAGTTGAGATTAGCTCCCCCCATTTTAAAACGAACCCCACGCCATTTTTGGTGGGCGGTCCTTAAAATCTGATAAATTTTGCTCTTTTTCCCCCCTTTTCCCCCTTTTTCGTGCTGCCTATACCCCCTCATTTGCCCTTAGGGCCGAAAGGCGAAAGACGAAAAGGGTGAAAAATCAAAAAGGGGAAATTTATCAGATTTTAAGGACCGCCCACTACCTGATAATAGAACTTAAATAACTTGAATAATTTTTAAACATTCAAGTGCTGTGATGTGCATTTTTCTAAAACTTTTTGTTCATGATTTGCTCTATTAATTTATTGATTCAATAATCTTGAAATGGTGTATTGGACATTGATTTACACATCCTGTAATTAAAATATGGTTTTAAAGTGAAAAAAATATTATAGCAACTTCAAGTGCTGAGCTGTTCTCTGCTGTGCTCTACCGTGCTCTGGCGTGCACTGACGTACTCTGGCGTGCTCTGGCGTGCTCTGGCTTGCTCTGGCGTGCATTGACGTGCTCTGGCGTGCACTGGCGTGCTCTGGCGTGCAATGGCGTGCTCTGGCGTGCACTGGCGTGCTCTGGCGTGCACTGGCGTGCTCTGGCGTGCACTGGCGTGCTCTGGTGTGAATATGCGTGCTCTGGCGTGCACTGGCGTGCACTGGCGTGCTTTGGCGTGCACTGACGTGCTCTGGCGTGCTCTGTCGTGCTCTGGCGTGCTCTGCTATGCAGAACTCAAGCGCTTGACAATAGAAATCCACTACCCGACAATAGAACTCAAATAACTTGAAAATTTTTAATAATTCAAGTGCTGTGATGTGCGTTTTTCTAAAACTTTTTGTTCATGATTTGCTCTATAAATTTATTGATTCAATAGACTTGAAATGGTGTATTGGACATTGATTTACACATCCTGTAATTAAAATTTGGTTTTTAAGTGAAAAAAATATTATAGCAATTTCAAGGGCTGAGCTGTTCTCTGCTGTGCTCTACCGTGCTCTGGCGTGCTCTGGCGTGCTCTGGCTTGCTCTGGCGTGCATTGACGTGCTCTGGCGTGCACTGGCGTGCTCTGGCGTGCATTGGCGTGCTCTGGCGTGCTCTGGCGTGCTCTGGCGTGCTCTGGCGTGCTCTGGCTTGCTCTGGCGTGCATTGACGTGCTCTGGCGTGCACTGGCGTGCTCTGGCGTGCATTGGCGTGCTCTGGCGTGCTCTGGCGTGCTCTGGCGTGCTCTGGCGTGCTCTGGCTTGCTCTGGCGTGCATTGACGTGCTCTGGCGTGCACTGGCGTGCTCTGGCGTGCTCTGGTGTTCACTGGCGTGCTCTGTTGTTCACTGGCGTGCTCTGGCGTGCACTGGCGTGCACTGGCGTGCACTGGCGTGCTCTGGCGTGCACTGGCGTTCTCTGGCGTGCATTGGCGTGCTCTGGCGTGCACTGGCGTGCTCTGGCGTACACTGGATTGCTCTGGCGTGCACTGGCTAGCTCTACCGTGCTCTAGCGTGCACTGGCGTGCACTGGCGTAATCTGGCGTGCACTGGCGTCGTTTGGCGTGCATTGACGTGCTTTGGCGTAAACTGAAGTGCTCTGGTATGAATTGGCGTGCTCTGGCGTGCACTGGCGTGCTCTGGCGTGCATTGACGTGCTCTGGCGTGCACTGGCGTGCTTTGGCGTGCTCTGGTGTAATTGGCGTGCTCTGGCGTTTACTGGCGTGCTCTGGCGTGCACTGGCGTTCTTTGGTGTGCACTGGCGTGCTCTGGCGTAATTGGCGTGCTCTGGCGGTTTCTGGCGTGCTCTGGCGTGCACTGGCGTTCTTTGGTGCGCACTGGCGTGCTCTGGCGTGCACTGGCGTGCTCTGGTGTGAATTGGCGTGCTCTGGCGTGCACTGGCGTGCTCTGGCATGCATTGACGTGCTCTGGCTTGCTCTGGCGTGCATTGACGTGCTCTGGCGTTCACTGGGGTGCTCTGGCGTGCTCTGGCGTGCACTGGGGTGCTCTGGCGTGCACTTGCGTACTCTGGTGTGAATTGGCGTGCTTTGGCGTGCACTGGCGTGCACTGGCGTGCTCTGGCGTGCACTGGCGTGCTCTGGTGTGAATTGGCGTGCTCTGGCGTGCACTGGCGTGCACTGGCGTGCTTTGGCGTGCACTGACGTGCTCTGGCGTGCTCTGTCGTGCTCTGGCGTGCTCTGCTATGCAGAACTCAAGCGCTTGACAATAGAAATCCACTACCCGACAATAGAACTCAAATAACTTGAAAATTTTTAATAATTCAAGTGCTGTGATGTGCGTTTTTCTAAAACTTTTTGTTCATGATTTGCTCTATAAATTTATTGATTCAATAGACTTGAAATGGTGTATTGGACATTGATTTACACATCCTGTAATTAAAATTTGGTTTTTAAGTGAAAAAAATATTATAGCAATTTCAAGGGCTGAGCTGTTCTCTGCTGTGCTCTACCGTGCTCTGGCGTGCTCTGGCGTGCTCTGGCGTGCACTGGCTTGCTCTGGCGTGCACTGGCTAGCTATGGCGTGCATTGACGTTCTCTGGCGTGCACTGGCGTGCTCTGGTGTGCACTGGCGTGCTCTGGCGTGCAATGGCGTGCTCTGGCGTGCACTGGCGTGCTCTGGCGTGCACTTGCGTGCTCTGGCGTGCGCTGGCGTACTCTGGCGTGCACTGGCTTGCTCTGGCGTGCACTGGCTAGCTCAACCGTGCTCTGGCGTGCACTGGCGTCCTTTGGCGTTCATTGACGTGCTTTGGCGTGCACTGGCGTGCTCTGGTATGAATTGGCGTGCTCTGGCGTGCACTGGCGTGCTCAAGCGTGCATTGACGTGCTCTGGCGTGCACTTGCGTGCTTTGGCGTGCACTGGCGTGCTGTGGTGTAATTGGCGTACTCTGGCGTTTACTGGCGTGCTCTGGCGTGCACTGGCGTACTCTGGCGTGCACTGGCGTGCTCTGGCGTGCATTGACGTGCTCTGGCGTGCACTGGTTTGCTCTTGCGTGCACTGGCATGCTCTGGTGTGAATTGGCGTGCTTTGGCGTGCACTGGCGTGCTCTGGTATGAATTGGCGTGCTCTGGCGTGCACTGGCGTGCTCTGGCGTGCATTGACTTGCTTTGGCGTGCACTGGCGTGCTCTGGCGTGCACTGGCTTGCTCTGGCGTGCACTGGCTAGCTCTGGCGTGCATTGACTTGCTCTGGCGTGCACTGGGGTGCTCTGGCGTGCACTGGCATGCACTGGCGTGCTTTGGCGTGCACTGGCGTGCTCTGGTGTAATTGGAGTGCTCTGGCGTGCACTGGCGTGCTCTGGCGTTTACTGGCGTGCTCTGCCGTGCACTGGGGTGCTCTGGCGTGCACTGGCGTGCTTTGGTGTGCACTGGCGTGCTCTGGCGTGCACTGGCGTGCTCTGGCGTGCACTGGCGTACTCTGGCGTGCACTGGCGTGCTCTGGTGTGAATTGACGTGCTCTGGCGTGCACTGGCGTGCTCTGGCGTGCATTGACGTGCTCTGGCGTGCAGTTGCGTACACTGGTGTGCACTGGTGTGCTCTGGCGTGCACTGGCGTGCTCTGGTGTGAATTGGCGTGCTTTGGCGTGCACTGGCGTGCTCTGGTATGAATTGGCGTGCTCTGGCGTGCACTTGCGTGCTCTGGCGTGCATTGACGTGCTCTGGCGTGCACTGGCGTGCTCTGGCGTGCACTGGCGTGCTCTTGTGTAATTGGCGTGCTCTGGCGTGCATTGGCGTGCTCTGGCGTTTACTGGCGTGCTCTGGCGTGCACTGGCGTGCTTTGGTGTGCACTGGCGTGCTCTGGCGTGCACTGGCGTGCACTGGCGTGCACTGGCGTGCTCTGGCGTGCACTGGCGTGCACTGGCGTGCACTGGCGTGCTCTGGCGTGCACTGGCGTGCTCTGGCGTGCAGTGGCGTGCTCTGGCGTGCACTGGCGTGCTCTGGCGTGCACTGGCGTGCTCTGGCGTGCACTGGCGTGCTCTGGCGTGCTCTGGTGTGCTCTGGCGTGCACTGGCGTAATCTGGCGTGCACTGGCGTGCTCTGGCGTGCACTTGCTGTGCTCTGGTGTGAATTGGCGTGCTCTGGCGTGCACTTGAGTGCTCTGGCTTGCTCTGGCGTGCATTGACGTGCTCTGGTGTGCACTGTCGTGCTCTGGCGTGCTTTGGCGTGCACTGGCGAGCACTGGCGTGCTCTGGCGTGCACTGGTGTGCTCTGGCGTGCACTGGTGTGCTCTGGTGTGAATAGGGTTGGTGCATGAATAAGGGATTCGTTTGAAAAAAATACCATTAGAATCAGTTTTTCACGTTGATTCTTATTGTATTTTTTTTATATTAAAAAAAATAATAATTTCCCCCCATCATCTCACTTCAAAGTTGAGATTAGCTCCCCCCATTTTAAAACGGACCCCACGCCATTTTTGGTGGGCGGTCCTTAAAATCTGATAAATTTTGCTCTTTTTCCCCCCTTTTCCCCCTTTTTCGTGCTGCCTATACCCCCTCATTTGCCCTTAGGGCCGAAAGGCGAAAGACGAAAAGGGTGAAAAAGGGGGGAAATTTATCAGATTTTAAGGACCACCCACCAAAAATGGCGTGGGGTCTGTTTTAAAATGGGGGGAGCTAATCTCAACTTTGAAGTGAGATAACGGGAGGAAATTATTATTTTAAAAATATAAAAAAATACCATGAGAATCAGCGTGAAAAACTGATTCTGGTGATATTTTTTTTCGTGCTTTGGTGTGCACTGGCGTGCTCTGGCGTGCACTGGCGTGCTCTAGTGTGAATTGGCGTGCTCTGGCGTGCACTGGCGTGCTCTGGCGTGCATTGACGTGCTCTGGCTTGCTCTGGCGTGCATTGGCGTAATCTGGCGTGCACTGGCGTGCTCTGGTGTGAATTGGCGTGCTCTGGCCTGCACTGGCCTGCTCTGTCGTGCACTGGCCTGCTCTGTCGTGCACTGGCGTGCACTGGCGTGGATTGATGTGCTATGGCGTGCACTGGCGTGCTCTGGCGTGCACTGGGGTGCACTGGCATGCATTGGCGTGCTCTGTTGTGAATTGGCGTGCTCTGGCGTGCACTGGCGTGCTCTGGTGTAAATTGGCGTTCTCTGGCGTGCTCTGCCGTGCCCTGTCGTTCTCTTTCGTGCTCTGCTTATGCAGAACTCAAGTTCTTGACAATAGAAATCCACTACCCGACAATAGAACTCAAATAACTTGAATAATTTTTAAAAATTCAAGTGCTGTGATGTGCGTTTTTCTAAAACTTTTTGTTCATGATTTGCTCTATACATTTATTGATTCAATAGACTTAAAATGGTGAATTGGACATTGAATTACACATCCTGTAATTAAAAAATGGTTTTAACAAGTGAAAAAAATATTAGAGCAACTTCAAGTGCTGAGCTGTTCTCTGCTGTGCTCTACCTTGCTCTGTTGTGCTCTGGCGTGCTCTGGCTTGCTCTGGCGTGCATTGACGTGCTCTGGCGTGCACTGGCGTGCTCTGGCGTGCACTGGCGTGCTCTTGCGTGCACTGTCGTGCTTTGGTGTGCACTGGCGTGCTCTGGCGTGCACTGGCGTGCTCTGGAGTGCACTGGCGTGCTCTGGCGTGCTCTGGCGTGCCCTGGCATGCTCTGGCGTGCACTAGCGTGCTCTGGCGTGCTCTGGCGTGCTCTGGTGTGAATTGGCGTGCTCAGGCGTACACTGGCGTGCTCTGGCGTGCACTGGCGTGCTCTGGCGTGCATTGACGTTTTCTGGCGTGCACTGGCTTGCTCTGGCGTGCACTGGCGTGCTCTGGCGTGCACTGGCTTGCTCTGGCGTGCACTGGCGTGCGCTGGCGTGCACTGGCGTACTCTGGTGTGAATTGGCGTGCTTTGGCGTGCACTGGCGTGCTCTGCTATGAATTGGCGTGCTCTGGCGTGCACTGGCGTGCTTTGGCGTGCATTGACGTAATCTGGCGTGCACTGGCGTGCTCTGGTGTGATTTGGCGTGCTCTGGCGTGCACTGGCTTGCTTTGGCGTGCACTGGCGTGCTCTGGTGTGAATTGCCGTGCTCTGGCGTGCACTGGCGTGCTCTGGCGTGCATTGACCCGCTCTGGCGTGCACTGGCGTGCTCATCCGTGCAGTGGCGTTCTCTGTCGTGCACTCATTGACGTGCACTGGCGTGCTCTGGCGTGCATTGACCCGCTCTGGCGTGCACTGGCGTGCTCATCCGTGCAGTGGCGTTCTCTGTCGTGCACGCCTTGACGTGCTCTGTTGTTCACTGGCGTGCTCTGGCGTTCACTGGCGTGCACTGGCGTGCTTTGGTGTGCATTGGCGTGCTCTGGCGTGCACTGGCGTGCTCTGGCGTGCATTGACGGCCTCTGCCTTGCTCTGGCGTGTATTGACGTGCTCTGGCGTGCACTGGCGTGCTCTGGCGTGCACTGGCGTGATCTGGCGTGCACTGGCGTGCTCTGGTGTTTATTAGCGTGCTCTGGCGTGCTCTGGCGTCCACTGGCGTGCTCTTGCGTGCACTGGCGTGCTCTGGCGTGCACTGGCGTGCTCTGGCGTGCATTGGCGTGCTCTGGCTTGCTCTGGCGGGCATTGACGTGCTCTGGTGTGCACTGTCGTGCTCTGGCGTGCTCTGGCGTGCACTGGCGTGCATTGACGTGCTCTGTTGTTCACTGGCGTGCTCTGGCGTTCACTGGCGTGCACTGGCGTGCTTTGGTGTGCATTGGCGTGCTCTGGCGTGCACTGGCGTGCTCTGGCGTGCATTGACGGCCTCTGCCTTGCTCTGGCGTGTATTGACGTGCTCTGGCGTGCACTGCCGTGCTCTGGCGTGCACTGGCGTGCTCTGGTGTTTATTAGCGTGCTCTGGCGTGCTCTGGCGTCCACTGGCGTGCTCTTGCGTGCACTGGCGTGCTCTGGCGTGCACTGGCGTGCTCTGGCGTGCATTGGCGTGCTCTGGCTTGCTCTGGCGTGCATTGACGTGCTCTGGTGTGCACTGTCGTGCTCTGGCGTGCTCTGGCGTGCACTGGCGTGCTTTGGCGTGCGCAGCCGTGCTCTGGCGTGCACTGGCGTGCTCTGGCGTACACTGGCGAGCACTGGCGTGCTCTGGCGTCCACTGGTGTGCTCTGGCGTGCACTGGCGTGCTCTGGCGTGCTCTGGCGTGCACTGGCGTGCTCTGACGTAAACTGGCGTGCTCTGGTGTGAATTGGCGTGCTCTGGCGTGCACTGGCCTGCTCTGGCGTGCACTGGCGTGCATTGACGTGCTATGGCGTGCACTGGCGTGCTCTGGTGTAAATTGACATGCTCTGGCGTGCTCTTTCGTGCTCTGTCGTGCTCTGCTATGCAGAACTCAAGTACTTGACAATAGAAATCCACTACCCGACAATAGAACTCAAATAACTTGAATAATTTTTAAAGATTCAAGTGCTGTGATGTGCGTTTTTCTAAAACTTTTTGTTCATGATTTGCTCTATAAATTTCTTGATTCAATAGACTTGAAATGGTGAATTGGACATTGTATTACACATCCTGTAATTAAAAAATGGTTTTAACAAGTGAAAAAAATATTAAAGCAACTTCAAGTGCTGAGCTGTTCTCTGCTGTGCTCTACCGTGCTCTGGAGTGCTCTGGCGTGCTCTGGCTTGCTCTGGCGTGCATTGACGTGCTCTGGCGTGCACTGGCGTGCTCTGGCGTGCACTGGCGTGCTCTGGCGTGCACTGGCGTGCTCTGGCGTGCATTGACGTGCTCTGGCTTGTCCTTTGCGTGTATTGACGTCCTCTGGCGTGCACTGGCGTGCTCTGGCGTGCACTAGCGTGCTCTGACGTGCACTGGCGTGCTCTGGCGTGCATTGACGTGCTCTGGCGTGCACTAGCGTGCTCTGGCGTTCACTGGGGTGCTCTGGCGTTCACTGGGGTGCTCTGGCGTGCACTTCCGTGCTCTGGTGTGAATTGGCGTGCACCGGCGGGCACTTGCGTGCTCTGGCGTTCATTGACGTGCCCTGGCGTGCATTGACGTAATCTGGCGTGCACTGGCGTGCTCTGGTGTAAATTGGCGTTCTCTGGCGTTCACTGGCTTGCTTTGGCGTGCACTGGCGTGCTCTGACGTGCACTGGCGTGCTCTGACGTGCACTGGCGTGCTCTGGCGTGTAATGGCGTGCTCTGGTGTGAATTGGCGTGCTCTAGCGTGCACTGGCGTGCTCTAGTATGAATTGGCGTGCTCTTGCGTGCATTGACGTGCACTAGCGTGCACTGGCGTGCTCTGGCGTGCTCTGGCGTTCTCTGGCGTGCACTGGCGTGCTCTGGTGTGAATTGGCGTGCTCTGGCGTGCACTGGCGTGCACTGGCGTGCTCTGGTGTGCTCTGTCGTGCTCTGGCGTGCTCTGCTATGCAGAACTCAAGTGCTTGACAATAGAAATCCACTACCCGACAATAGAACTCAAATAACTTGAATAATTTTTAAAAATTCAAGTGCTGTGATGTGCGTTTTTCTAAAACTTTTTGTTCATGATTTGCTCTATAAATTTATTTATTTAATACTTGAAATGGTGTATTGGACATTGATTTACACATCCTGTAATTAAAAAATGGTTTTTAAGTGAAAAAAATATTATAGCAACTTCAAGTGCTGAGCTGTTCTCTTCTGTGCTCTACCGTGCTCTACCGTGCTCTGGCGTGCACTGGCGTGCTCTGGCGTGCTCTGGCGTGCTCTGGCTTGCTCTGGCGTGCACTGGCGTGCTCTGGCGTGCACTGGCATGCTCTGGTGTCAATTGGCGTGCTCTGGCGTTCACTGGCGTGCTCTGGCGTGCATTGACGTGCTCTGGCTTGCTCTGGCGTGCATTGACGTAATCTGGCGTGCACTGGCGTGCTCTGGTGTGAATTGGCGTGCTCTGGCGTGGACTGGCTTGCTTTGGCGTGCACTGGCGTGCACTGGCTTGCTTTGGCGTGCTCTGGCGTGCTCTGGCGTGCTCTGGCGTGCACTGACGTGCTCTGGCGTAAACTGGCGTGCTCTGGTGTGAATTGGCGTGCTCTGGCGTGCACTGGCGTGCTCTGGCGTGCACTGGCCTGCTCTGGCGTGCACTGGCGTGTTTTGACGTGCTCTGGCGTGCACTGGCGTGCTCTGGCGTGCACTAGCGTGCTCTGGTGTGAATTGGCGTGCACCGGCGTGCACTGGCGTGCTCTGGCGAGCATTGACGTGCTCTGGCGTGCACTGGCGTGCTCTGGCGTGCATTGACGTAAACTGGCGTGCACTGGCGTGCTCTGGTGTGAATTGGCGTTCTCTGGCGTGCACTGGCTTGCTTTGGCGTGCACTGGCGTGCTCTGGCGTAAACTGGCGTGCACTGGCGTGCTCTGGCATGCACTGGCGTGCTCTGGCGTGCATTGACGTAATCTGGCGTGCACTGGCGTGCTCTGGTGTGAATTGGCGTTCTCTGGCGTGCACTGGCGTGCTCTGGTGTGAATTGGCGTGCTCTGGCGTGCACTGGCGTGCTCTGGCATGAATTGGCGTGCTCTTGCGTGCATTGACGTGCTCTGGCGTGCACTGGCGTGCTCTGGCGTTCTCTGGCGTGCACTGGCGTGCTCTGGTGTGAATTGGCGTGCTCTGGCGTGCACTGGCGTGCTCTGGCGTGCACTGGCGTGCTCTGGCGTGCACTGGCGTGCTCTGGCGTGCACTAGCGTGCTCTGACGTGCACTGGCGTGCTCTGGCGTGCATTGACGTGCTCTGGCGTGCACTAGCGTGCTCTGGCGTTCACTGGGGTGCTCTGGCGTTCACTGGGGTGCTCTGGCGTGCACTTCCGTGCTCTGGTGTGAATTGGCGTGCTTTGGCGTGCACTGGCGTGCTCTGGCGTGCACTGGCGTGCTCTGGCGTGCTCTGGCGTGCACTGGCGTGCTCTGGCGTGCACTAGCCTGCTCTGGCGTTCACTGGGGTGCTCTGGCGTGCACTCGCGTGCTCTGGTATGAATTGGCGTGCTTTGGCGTGCATTGGCGTGCTCTGGTATGAATTGGCGTGCTCTGGCGTGCACTGGCGTGCTCTGGCGTGCATTGACGTGCTCTGGCGTGCACTGGCGTGCTCTGGCGTTCACTGGGGTGCTCTGGCGTTCACTGGGGTGCTCTGGCGTGCACTGGCGTGCTCTGGTGTAAATTGGCGTGCTTTGCCGTGCACTAGCGTGCTCTGGCGTGCACTGGCGTGCTCTGGCGTGCACTGGCGTGCTCTGGCGTGCACTGGCGTGCTCTGGCGTGCACTGGCGTGCTCTGGCGTTTACTGACGTGCTCTGGCGTTTACTGGCGTGCTATGGCGTTTACTGGCGTGCTCTGGCGTGCATTGGCGTGCTCTGGCGTGCACTGGCGTGCTCTGGCGTGAACTGGCGTGCTCTGGCGTGAATTGGCGTGCTTTGGCGTGCTCTAGCGTGCACTGTCGTGCTCTGGCGTGCTCTGGCGTGCACTGGCGTGCTCAGGCGTGCACTGGCGTGCTCTGGCGTGCATTGACGTGTTCTGGCGTGCACTGGCATGCTCTGGCGTGTACTGGCGTGCTCTGGCGTGCACTGGCGTACTCTGGTGTGAATTGGCGCGCTTTGGCGTGCACTGGCGTGCTCTGCTATGAATTGGTGTGCTCTGGCGTGCTCTGGCGTGCATTGACGTAGTCTGGCGTGCACTGGCGTGCTCTGGTGTGATTTGGCGTGCTCTTGCGTGCACTGGCTTGCTTTGGCGTGCACTGGCGTGCTCTGGGGTGCACTGGCGTGCTCTGGCGTGCACTGGCGTGCTCTGGCGTGCACTGGCGTGCTCTGGCGTGCACTGGCGTAATCTGGCGTGCACTGGCGTGCTCTATCGTGCACTGGCGTGCTCTGGTGTGAATTGGCGTGCTCTGGCGTGCAATGGCGTGCTCTGGTATGAATTGGCGTGCTCTTGCGTGCATTGACGTGCTCTGGCGTGCACTGGCGTGCACTGGCATAAACTGGCGTGCACTGGCGTGCTCTGGCGTGCATTGACATGCTCTGGCGTGCTCTGGCTTGTCTGGCGTGCATTGACGTGCTTTGGCGTGCACTGGCGTGCTCTGCTATGAATTGGTGTGCTCTGGCGTGCTCTGGCGTGCATTGACGTAATCTGGCGTGCATTGGCGTGCTCTGGTGTGATTTGGCGTGCTCTGGCGTGCACTGGCGTGCTCTGGCGTGCACTGGCATGCTTTGGTGTGCACTGGCGTGCTCTGGCGTGCGTTGACGTGCTCTGGCGTGCACTGGCGTGCACTGGTGTGCACTGGCGTGCACTGGTGTGCTCTGGCGTGCACTGGCGTGCTCTGGTGTGAATTGGCGTGCTTTGGCGTGCATTGGCGTGCTCTGGCGTTTACTTGCGTGCTCTGGCGTGCACTGGCGTGCTTTGGTGTGCACTGGCGTGCTCTGGCGTGCACTGGCGTACTCTGGCGTGCTCTGGCGTGCTCTGGCGTGCACTGGCGTGCTCTGGCGTGCACTGGCGTGCTCTGGCGTGCACTGGCGTGCTCTGGCGTGCACTGGCGTGCTCTGGTATGAATTGGCGTGCTCTGGCGTGCACTGGCGTGCTCTGGCGTGCATTGACGTGCTCTGGCGTGCACTGGCGTGCTCTGGCGTTCACTGGGGTGCTCTGGCGTTCACTGGGGTGCTCTGGCGTGCACTGGCGTGCTCTGGTGTGAATTGGCGTGCTTTGCCGTGCACTAGCGTGCTCTGGCGTGCACTGGCGTGCTCTGGCGTGCACTGGCGTGCTCTGGCGTGCACTGGCGTGCTCTGGCGTGCACTGGCGTGCTCTGGCGTTTACTGACGTGCTCTGGCGTTTACTGACGTGCTATGGCGTTTACTGGCGTGCTCTGGCGTGCATTGGCGTGCTCTGGCGTGCACTGGCGTGCTCTGGCGTGAACTGGCGTGCTCTGGCGTGAATTGGCGTGCTTTGGCGTGCTCTGGCGTGCACTGACGTGCTCTGGCGTGCTCTGGCGTGCACTGGCGTGCTCAGGCGTGCACTGGCGTGCTCTGGCGTGCATTGACGTGTTCTGGCGTGCACTGGCATGCTCTGGCGTGTACTGGCGTGCTCTGGCGTGCACTGGCGTACTCTGGTGTGAATTGGAGTGCTTTGGCGTGCACTGGCGTGCTCTGCTATGAATTGGTGTGCTCTGGCGTGCTCTGGCGTGCATTGACGTAATCTGGCGTGCACTGGCGTGCTCTGGTGTGATTTGGCGTGCTCTTGCGTGCACTGGCTTGCTTTGGCGTGCACTGGCGTGCTCTGGCGTGCACTGGCGTGCTCTGGCGTGCACTGGCGTGCTCTGGCGTGCACTGGCGTGCTCTGGCGTGCACTGGCGTGCTCTGGCGTGCACTGGCGTGCTCTGGCGTGCACTGGCGTGCTCTGGCGTGCACTGGCGTGCTCTGGCGTGCACTGGCGTGCTCTTGCGTGCACTGGCGTGCTCTGGCGTGCACTGGCGTAATCTGGCGTGCACTGGCGTGCTCTATCGTGCACTGGCGTGCTCTGGTGTGAATTGGCGTGCTCTGGCGTGCAATGGCGTGCTCTGGTATGAATTGGCGTGCTCTTGCGTGCATTGACGTGCTCTGGCGTGCACTGGCGTGCACTGGCATGCACTGGCGTGCACTGGCGTGCTCTGGCGTGCATTGACATGCTCTGGCGTGCTCTGGCTTGTCTGGCGTGCATTGACGTGCTTTGGCGTGCACTGGCGTGCTCTGCTATGAATTGGTGTGCTCTGGCGTGCTCTGGCGTGCATTGACGTAATCTGGCGTGCATTGGCGTGCTCTGGTGTGATTTGGCGTGCTCTGGCGTGCACTGGCGTGCTCTGACGTGCACTGGCGTGCTCTGGCGTGCACTGGCGTGCTCTGGCGTGCACTGGCGTGCTCTGGCGTGCACTGGCATGCTTTGGTGTGCACTGGCGTGCTCTGGCGTGCGTTGACGTGCTCTGGCGTGCACTGGCGTGCACTGGTGTGCACTGGCGTGCACTGGTGTGCTCTGGCGTGCACTGGCGTGCTCTGGTGTGAATTGGCGTGCTTTGGCGTGCACTGGCGTGCTCTGGTATGAATTGGCGTGCTCTGGCGTGCACATGCGTGCTCTGGCGTGCATTGACGTGCTCTGGCGTGCACTGGCGTGCTCTGGCGTGCACTGGCGTGCTCTGGCGTGCACTGGCGTGCTCTGGCGTGCACTGGCGTGCTCTGGTGTAATTGGCGTGCTCTGGCGTTTACTTGCGTGCTCTGGCGTGCACTGGCGTGCTTTGGTGTGCACTGGCGTGCTCTGGCGTGCACTGGCGTCCTCTGGCGTGCACTGGCGTGCTCTGGCGTGCACTGGCGTGCTCTGGCGTGCACTGGCGTGCTCTGGCGTGCACTGACGTGCTCTGGCGTGCACTGGCGTGCTCTGGCGTGCACTGGCGTGCTCTGGCGTGCACTGGCGTGCTCTGGCGTGCACTAGCGTGCTCTGACGTGCACTGGCGTGCTCTGGCGTGCATTGACGTGCTCTGGCGTGCACTAGCGTGCTCTGGCGTTCACTGGAGTGCTCTGGCGTTCACTGGGGTGCTCTGGCGTGCACTTCCGTGCTCTGGTGTGAATTGGCGTGCTTTGGCGTGCACTGGCGTGCTCTGGCGTGCACTGGCGTGCTCTGGCGTGCTCTGGCGTGCACTGGCGTGCTCTGGCGTGCACTAGCCTGCTCTGGCGTTCACTGGGGTGCTCTGGCGTGCACTCGCGTGCTCTGGTATGAATTGGCGTGCTTTGGCGTGCATTGGCGTGCTCTGGTATGAATTGGCGTGCTCTGGCGTGCACTGGCGTGCTCTGGCGTGCATTGACGTGCTCTGGCGTAAACTGGCGTGCTCTGGCGTTCACTGGGGTGCTCTGGCGTTCACTGGGGTGCTCTGGCGTGCACTGGCGTGCTCTGGTGTGAATTGGCGTGCTTTGCCGTGCACTAGCGTGCTCTGGCGTGCACTGGCGTGCTCTGGCGTGAATTGACGTGCTCTGGCGTGCACTGGCGTGCTCTGGCGTGCACTGGCGTGCTCTGACGTGCACTGGCGTGCTCTGGCGTGCACTGGCGTGCTCTGGCGTTTACTGGCGTGCTATGGCGTTTACTGGCGTGCTCTGGCGTGCATTGGCGTGCTCTGGCGTGCACTGGCGTGCTCTGGCGTGAACTGGCGTGCTCTGGCGTTAATTGGCGTGCTTTGGCGTGCTCTGGCGTGCACTGTCGTGCTCTGGCGTGCTCTGGCGTGCACTGGCGTGCTCAGGCGTGCACTGGCGTGCTCTGGCGTGCATTGACGTGTTTTGGCGTGCACTGGCATGCTCTGGCGTGTACTGGCGTGCTCTGGCGTGCACTGGCGTACTCTGGTGTGAATTGGCGTGCTTTGGCGTGCACTGGCGTGCTCTGCTATGAATTGGTGTGCTCTGGCGTGCTCTGGCGTGCATTGACGTAATCTGGCGTGCACTGGCGTGCTCTGGTGTGATTTGGCGTGCTCTTGCGTGCACTGGCTTGCTTTGGCGTGCACTGGCGTGCTCTGGCGTGCACTGGCGTGCTCTGGCGTGCACTGGCGTGCTCTGGCGTGCACTGGCGTGCTCTTGCGTGCACTGGCGTAATCTGGCGTGCACTGGCGTGCTCTATCGTGCACTGGCGTGCTCTGGGGGTAATTGGCGTGCTCTGGCGTGCAATGGCGTGCTCTGGTATGAATTGGCGTGCTCTTGCGTGCATTGACGTGCTCTGGCGTGCACTGGCGTGCACTGGCATGCACTGGCGTGCACTGGCGTGCTCTGGCGTGCATTGACATGCTCTGGCGTGCTCTGGCTTGTCTGGCGTGCATTGACGTGCTTTGGCGTGCACTGGCGTGCTCTGCTATGAATTGGTGTGCTCTGGCGTGCTCTGGCGTGCATTGACGTAATCTGGCGTGCATTGGCGTGCTCTGGTGTGATTTGGCGTGCTCTGGCGTGCACTGGCGTGCTCTGGCGTGCACTGGCGTGCTCTGGCGTGCACTGGCGTGCTCTGGCGTGCACTGGCATGCTTTGGTGTGCACTGGCGTGCTCTGGCGTGCGTTGACGTGCTCTGGCGTGCACTGGCGTGCACTGGTGTGCACTGGCGTGCACTGGTGTGCTCTGGCGTGCACTGGCGTGCTCTGGTGTGAATTGGCGTGCTTTGGCGTGCACTGGCGTGCTCTGGTATGAATTGGCGTGCTCTGGCGTGCACATGCGTGCTCTGGCGTGCATTGACGTGCTCTGGCGTGCACTGGCGTGCTCTGGCGTGCACTGGCGTGCTCTGGTGTAATTGGCGTGCTCTGGCGTGCACTGGCGTGCTCTGGCGTTTACTTGCGTGCTCTGGCGTGCACTGGCGTGCTTTGGTGTGCACTGGCGTGCTCTGGCGTGCACTGGCGTACTCTGGCGTGCACTGGCGTGCTCTGGCGTGCACTGGCGTGCTCTGGCGTGCAGTGGCGTGCTCTGGCGTGCACTGGCGTGCTCTGGCGTGCAGTGGCGTGCTCTGGCGTGCACTGGCGTGCTCTGGCGTGCACTGGCGTGCTCTGGCGTGCTCTGGCGTGCTCTGGCGTGCTCTGGCGTGCTCTGGCGTGCTCTGGCGTGCACTGGCGTGATCTGGCGTGCACTGGCGTGCTCTGGCGTGCACTTGCTGTGCTCTGGTGTGAATTGGCGTGCTCTGGCGTGCACTTGAGTGCTCTGGTGTGCACTGTCGTGCTCTGGCGTGCTTTGGCGTGCACTGGCGAGCACTGGCGTGCACTGGTGTGCTCTGGTGTGAATAGGGTTGGTGCATGAATAAGGGATTCGTTTGAAAAAAATACCATTAGAATCAGTTTTTCACGTTGATTCTTATTGTATTTTTTTTATATTAAAAAAAATAATAATTTCCCCCCATCATCTCACTTCAAAGTTGAGATTAGCTCCCCCCATTTTAAAACGGACCCCACGCCATTTTTGGTGGGCGGTCCTTAAAATCTGATAAATTTTGCTCTTTTTCCCCCCTTTTCCCCCTTTCGTGCTGCCTATACCCCCTCATTTGCCCTTAGGGCCGAAAGGCGAAAGACGAAAAGGGTGAAAAAGGGGGGAAATTTATCAGATTTTAAGGACCACCCACCAAAAATAGCGTGGGGTCTGTTTTAAAATGGGGGGAGCTAATCTCAACTTTGAAGTGAGATAACGGGAGGAAATTATTATTTTAAAAATATAAAAAAATACCATGAGAATCAGCGTGAAAAACTGATTCTGGTGATATTTTTTTTCGTGCTTTGGTGTGCACTGGCGTGCTCTGGCGTGCACTGGCGTGCTCTAGTGTGAATTGGCGTGCTCTGGCGTGCACTGGCGTGCTCTGGCGTGCATTGACGTGCTCTGGCTTGCTCTGGCGTGCATTGGCGTAATCTGGCGTGCACTGGCGTGCTCTGGTGTGAATTGGCGTGCTCTGGCCTGCACTGGCCTGCTCTGTCGTGCACTGGCCTGCTCTGGCGTGCACTGGCGTGGATTGATGTGCTATGGCGTGCACTGGCGTGCTCTGGCGTGCACTGGGGTGCACTGGCATGCATTGGCGTGCTCTGTTGTGAATTGGCGTGCTCTGGCGTGCACTTGCGTGCTCTGGTGTAAATTGGCGTTCTCTGGCGTGCTCTGCCGTGCCCTGTCGTGCTCTTTCGTGCTCTGCTATGCAGAACTCAATTTCTTGACAATAGAAATCCACTACCCGACAATAGAACTCAAATAACTTGAATAATTTTTAAAAATTCAAGTGCTGTGATGTGCGTTTTTCTAAAACTTTTTGTTCATGATTTGCTCTATAAATTTATTGATTCAATAGACTTGAAATGGTGAATTGGACATTGAACTACACATCCTGTAATTAAAAAATGGTTTTAACAAGTGAAAAAAATATTAGAGCAACTTCAAGTGCTGAGCTGTTCTGTGCTGTGCTCTACCTTGCTCTGTTGTTCTCTGGCGTGCTCTGGCTTGCTCTGGCGTGCATTGACGTGCTCTGGCGTGCACTGGCATGCTCTGGCGTGCACTGGCGTGCTCTGGCGTGCACTGGCGTACTCTGGCGTGTAATAGCGTTCTCTGGCGTGCACTGGTGTGCTCTGGTGTGAATTGGCGTGCTCTGGCGTGAACTGGCGTGCTCTGGTATGAATTGGCGTGCTCTTGCGTGCATTGACGTGCTCTGGCGTGCACTGGCGTGCTCTGGCGTTCACTGGGGTGCTCTGGCGTTCACTGGGGTGCTCTGGCGTGCACTGGCGTGCTCTGGTGTGAATTGGTGTGCTTTGACGTGCACTGGCGTGCTCTGGCGTGCACTGGCGTGCTCTGGCGTGCATTGACGTGCTCTGGCGTGCACTGGCGTGCTCTGGCGTGCACTGGCGTGCTCTGGCGTTTACTGACGTGCTCTGGCGTTTACTGGCGTGCTATGGCGTTTACTGGCGTGCTCTGGCGTGCATTGGCGTGCATTGGCGTGCACTGGCGTGCTCTGGCGTGAACTGGCGTGCTCTGGCGTAAACTGGCGTGCATTGACATGCTCTGGCGTGCACTGTCGTGCTCTGGCGTGCTCTGGCGTGCACTGGCGTGCTCAGGCGTGCACTGGCGTGCACTGGCGTGCTCTGGCGTGTACTGGCGTGCTTTGGCGTGCACTGGCTTGCTCTGCTATGAATTGGTGTGCTCTGGCGTGCTCTGGCGTGCATTGACGTAATCTGGCGTGCACTGGCATGCTCTGGTGTGATTTGGCGTGCTCTTGCGTGCACTGGCTTGCTTTGGCGTGCACTGGCGTGCTCTGGCGTGCACTGGCATTCTCTGGCGTGCACTGGCGTGCTCTGGCGTGCACTGGCGTGCTCTGGCGTGCACTAGCGTGCTCTGGCGTGCACTGGCGTGCTCTATCGTGCACTGGCGTGCTCTGGTGTGAATTGGCGTGCTCTGGCGTGCACTGGCGTGCTTTGGTATGAATTGGCGTGCTCTTGCGTGCATTGACGTGCTCTGGCGTGCACTGGCGTGCACTGGCATGCACTGGCGTGCACTGGCGTGCTCTGGCGTGCATTGACGTGCTCTGGCGTGCTCTGGCTTGCTCTGGCGTGCATTAACGTGCTTTGGCGTGCACTGGCGTGCTCTGCTATGAATTGGTGTGCTCTGGCGTGCTCTGGCGTGCATTGACGTAATCTGGCGTGCACTGGCGTGCTCTGGTGTGATTTGGCGTGCTCTTGCGTGCACTGGCTTGCTTTGGCGTGCACTTGCGTGCTCTGGCGTGCACTGGCGTGCTCTGGCGTGCACTGGCGTGCTCTGGCGTGCACTGGCGTGCTCTGGCGTGCACTGGCGTGCACTGGTGTGCACTGGCGTGCACTGGTGTGCTCTGGCGTGCACTGGCGTGCTCTGGTGTGAATTGGCGTGCACTGGCGTGCTCTGGTATGAATTGGCGTGCTCTGGCGTGCACTTGCGTGCTCTGGCGTGCATTGACGTGCTCTGGCGTGCTCTGGCGTGCACTGGCGTGCTCTGGCGTGCACTGGCGTGCTCTGGTGTAATTGGCGTGCTCTGGCGTGCACTGGCGTGCTCTGGTGTAATTGGCGTGCTCTGGCGTGCACTGGCGTGCTCTAGCGTTTACTGGCGTGCTCTGGCGTGCAATGGCGTGCTTTGGTGTGCACTGGCGTGCTCTGGCGTGCACTGGCGTACTCTGGCGTGCACTGGCGTGCTCTGGCGTGCACTGGCATGCTTTGGTGTGCACTGGCGTGCCCTGGCGTGCATTGACGTGCTCTGGCGTGCACTGGCGTGCACTGGTGTGCACTGGCGTGCTCTGGCGTGCACTGGCGTGCTCTGGCTTGCTCTGGCGTGCATTGACGTGCTCTGGCGTGCACTGGCGTGCACTGGCGTGCTCTGGCGTGCACTGGCGTGCTCTGGCGTGCACTGGCGTGCTCTGGCGTGCACTGGCGTAATCTGGCGTGCACTGGCGTTCTCTGGTGTGAATTTCTGTGCTCTGGCGTGCACTGGCGTGCTCTGGCATGCTCTGGCGTGCTCTGGCGTGCTCTGGCGTGCTCTGTCGTGCTCTGGCGTGCTCTGCTATGCAGAACTCAAGTGCTTGACAATAGAAATCCACTACCTGACAATAGAACTAAAAAAACTTGAATAATTTTTAAAAATTCAAGTGCTGTGATGTGCGTTTTTCTAAAACTTTTTGTTCATGATTTGCTCTATAAATTTATTTATTCAATACTTGAAATGGTGTATTGGACATTGATTTACACATCCTGTAATTAAAAAATGGTTTTTAAGTGAAAAAAATATTTTAGCAACTTCAAGTACTGAGCTGTTCTCTGCTGTGCTCTACCGTGCTCTGGCGTGCACTTGCGTGCTCTGGCGTGCACTGGCGTGCTCTGGTGTGAATTGGCGTTCTCTGGCGTGCACTGGCTTGCTTTGGCGTGCACTGGCGTGCTCTGGCGTGCAATGGCGTGCTCTGGCGTGCACTGGCGTACTCTGGCGTGTAATGGCGTGCTCTGGCGTGCACTGGCGTGCTCTGGTGTGAATTGGCGTGCTCTGGCGTGAACTGGCGTGCTCTGGTATGAATTGGCGTGCTCTTGCGTGCATTGACGTGCTCTGGCGTGCACTGGCGTGCACTGGCATGCACTGGCGTGCACTGGCGTGCTCTGGCGTGCATTGACGTGCTCTGGCGTGCACTGGCGTGCTCTGGCGTGCACTGGCGTGCACTGGCGTGCTCTGGCGTGCACTGGCGTGCTCTGGCGTGCACTGGCGTGCTCTGGCGTGCACTGGCGTAATCTGGCGTGCACTGGCGTTCTCTGGTGTGATTTTCTGTGCTCTGGCGTGCATTGGCGTGCTCTGGCATGCTCTGGCGTGCTCTGGCGTGCTCTGGCGTGCTCTGTCGTGCTCTGGCGTGCTCTGCTATGCAGAACTCAAGTGCTTGACAATAGAAATCCACTACCTGACAATAGAACTAAAAAAACTTGAATAATTTTTAAAAATTCAAGTGCTGTGATGTGCGTTTTTCTAAAACTTTTTGTTCATGATTTGCTCTATAAATTTATTTATTCAATACTTGAAATGGTGTATTGGACATTGATTTACACATCCTGTAATTAAAAAATGGTTTTTAAGTGAAAAAAATATTTTAGCAACTTCAAGTACTGAGCTGTTCTCTGCTGTGCTCTACCGTGCTCTGGCGTGCACTTGCGTGCTCTGGCGTGCTCTGGTGTGCTCTGGCTTGCTTTGGCGTGAATTGACGTGCTCTGGCGTGCACTGGCGTGCACTGGCGTGCACTGGCGTGCTCTGGCGTGCACTGGCTTGCTCTGGCGTGCACTGGCGTGCTCTGGTGTGAATTGGATTGCTCTGGCGTGCATTGACGTGCTCTAGCTTGCTCTGGCGAGCATTGACGTGCTCTGGCGTGCTCTGACGTGCACTGGCGTGCTCTGGCTTGCACTGGCTTGCTCTGGCGTTCACTGGGGTTATCTGGCGTTTACTGTCGTGCTCTGGCGTTTACTGGCGTGCTCTGGCGTTCTCTGGCGTGCACTGGCGTGCTCTGGAGTGAATTGGCGTGCTCTGGCGTGCACTGGCATGCTCTGGTATGAATTGGCGTGCTCTTGCGTGCATTGACGTGCTCTGGCTTGCACTGGCGTGCACTGGCATGCACTGGCGTGCTCTGGTGTGAATTGGCGTGCTCTGGCGTGCACTTGCTTGCTCTGGCGTGCATTGACGTGCTCTGGCGTGCACTGGCGTGCTCTGGCGTTCTCTGGCGTGCACTGGCGTGCTCTGGCGTGCACTGGCGTGCTCTGGCGTGCACTGGCGTGCTCTGGCGTGCACTGGCGTGCTCTGGCGTGCTCTGGCGTGCTCTTTCGTGCTCTGGCGTGCTCTGTCGTGCTCTGGCGTGCTCTGCTATGCAGAACTCAAGTGCTTGACAATAGAAATCCACTAACCGACAATAGAACTCAAATAACTTGAATAATTTTAAAAAATTCAAGTGCTGTGATATGCGTTTTTCTAAAACTTTTTGATCATGATTTGCTCTATAAATTTATTTATTCAATACTTGAAATGGTGTATTGGACATTGATTTACACATCCTGTAATTAAAAAATGGTTTTTAAGTGAAAAAAATATTATAGCAACTTCAAGTGCTGAGCTGTTGTCTGCTGTGCTCTACCGTGCTCTGGCGTGCACTGGCGTGATCTGGCTTGCTCTGGCGTGCTCTGGCGTGCACTGGTGTGCTCTGGTGTGCACTGGCGTGCTCTGGCGTGCACTGGCGTGCTCTGGCGTGCACTGGCGTGCTCTGGTGTGAAAAAGTGTACTATGGCGTGCATTGACGTGCTCTGGCTTGCTCTGGCGTGCATTGGCGTGCTCTGGCTTGCATTGGCGTGCTCTGGCGTGCACTGGCGTGCTCTGGCGTGCACTGGCGTGCTCTGGTGTGAAAAAGTGTGCTCTGGCGTGCATTGACGTGCTCTGGCGTGTACTGGCGTGCTCTGGCGTGCACTGGCGTGCTCTGGCGTGCACTGGCGTGCTCTGGCGTGCACTGGCGTGCTCTGGCGTGCACTGGCGTGCTCTGGCGTTCACTGGGGTGCTCTGGCGTGCACTGGCGTGCTCTGGTTTGAATTGGCATGCTTTGGCGTGCACTGGCGTGCTCTGGTATGAATTGGCGTGCTCTGGCGTGCACTGGCGTTCTCTGGCGTGCATTGACGTTCTCTGGCGTGCACTGGCGTGCTCTGGCGTGCACTGGCGTGCTCTGGCGTTTACTGGCGTGCTCTGGCGTTTACTGGCGTGCTCTGGCGTGCACTGTCGTGCTTTGGTGTGCACTGGCGTGCTCTGGCGTACACTGGCGTGCTCTGGCGTGCACTGGCGTGCTCTGGCGTGCACCGGCGTGCTCTGGCGTGCTCTGGCGTGCTCTGGCGTGCACTGGCGTGCTCTGGCGTGCACTGGCGTGCTCTGGCGTGCACTGGCGTGCTCTGGTGTGAATTGGCGTGCACTGGCGTGCACTGGCTTGCTTTGGCGTGCACTGGCATGTTCTGGCGTGCACTGGCGTGCTCTGGCGTCCACTGGCGTGCTCTGGCGTGTAATGGCGTGCTCTGGCGTCCACTGGCGTGCTCTGGCGTGTAATGGCGTGCTCTGGCGTGCACTGGCGTGCTCTGGTGTGAATTGGCGTGCTCTGGCGTGCACTGGCATGCTCTGGTATGAATTGGCGTGCTCTTGCGTGCATTGACGTGCTCTGGCTTGCACTGGCGTGCACTGGCATGCACTGGCGTGCTCTGGTGTGAATTGGCGTGCTCTGGCGTGCACTTGCTTGCTCTGGCGTGCATTGACGTGCTCTGGCGTGCACTGGCGTGCTCTGGCGTTCTCTGGCGTGCACTGGCGTGCTCTGGCGTGCACTGGCGTGCTCTGGCGTGCACTGGCGTGCTCTGGCGTGCTCTGGCGTGCTCTGTCGTGCTCTGGCGTGCTCTGTCGTGCTCTGGCGTGCTCTGCTATGCAGAACTCAAGTGCTTGACAATAGAAATCCACTACCCGACAATAGAACTCAAATAACTTGAATAATTTTAAAAAATTCAAGTGCTGTGATATGCGTTTTTCTAAAACTTTTTGATCATGATTTGCTCTATAAATTTATTTATTCAATACTTGAAATGGTGTATTGGACATTGATTTACACATCCTGTAATTAAAAAATGGTTTTTAAGTGAAAAAAATATTATAGCAACTTCAAGTGCTGAGCTGTTGTCTGCTGTGCTCTACCGTGCTCTGGCGTGCACTGGCGTGCTCTGGCTTGCTCTGGCGTGCACTGGCGTGCACTGCCGTGCACTGGCGTGCTCTGGCGTGCACTGGCGTGCTCTGGCGTGCACTGGCGTGCTCTGACGTGCACTGGCGTGCTCTGGTGTGAATTGGCGTGCTCTGGCGTGCACTGGCGTGCTCTGGTATGAATTGGCGTGCTCTGGTATGAATTGGCGTGCTCTGGGGTGCACTGGCGTGCTCTGGCGTGCATTGACGTGCACTGGCGTGCTCAACCGTGCTCTGCCGTGCTCTGGCGTTCTCTGTCGTGCACTGGCGTGCACTGGCGTAATCTACCGTGCTCTACCGTGCTCTGGCGTTCTCTGTCGTGCACTGGCGTGCTCTGGTGTGAATTGGCGTGCTCTGGCGTGCACTGGCGTACTCTGGCGTGTACTGGCATTCTCTGGCGTGCACTGTCGTGCTCTGGCGTGCACTGGCGTAATCTGGCGTGCACTGGCGTGCTCTGGTGTGAATTGGTGTGCTCTGGCGTGCACTGGCGTGCTCTGGCGTGCTCTGGCGTGCTCTGTCGTGCTCTGGCGTGCTTGACAATAGAAATCCACTACCCGACAATAGAACTCAAATAACTTGAATAATTTTTAAAAATTCAAGTGCTGTGATGTGCGTTTTTCTAAAACTTTTTGTTCATGATTTGCTCTATAAATTTATTTATTCAATACTTGAAATGGTGTATTGGACATTGATTTACACATCCTGTAATTAAAAAATGGTTTTTAAGTGAAAAAAATATTTTAGCAACTTCAAGTACTGAGCTGTTCTCTGCTGTGCTCTACCGTGCTCTGGCGTGCACTTGCGTGCTCTGGCGTGCTCTGGTGTGCTCTGGCTTGCTTTGGCGTGAATTGACGTGCTCTGGCGTGCACTGGCGTGCACTGGCGTGCTCTGGCGTGCACTGGCTTGCTCTGGCGTGCACTGGCGTGCTCTGGCGTGCACTGGCGTGCTCTGGTGTGAAAAAGTGTACTATGGCGTGCATTGACGTGCTCTGGCTTGCTCTGGCGTGCATTGGCGTGCTCTGGCTTGCATTGGCGTGCTCTGGCGTGCACTGGCGTGCTCTGGCGTGCACTGGCGTGCTCTGGTGTGAAAAAGTGTGCTCTGGCGTGCATTGACGTGCTCTGGCGTGTACTGGCGTGCTCTGGCGTGCACTGGCGTGCTCTGGCGTGCACTGGCGTGCTCTGGCGTGCACTGGCGTGCTCTGGCGTGCACTGGCGTGCTCTGGCGTTCACTGGGGTGCTCTGGCGTGCACTGGCGTGCTCTGGTTTGAATTGGCATGCTTTGGCGTGCACTGGCGTGCTCTGGTATGAATTGGCGTGCTCTGGCGTGCACTGGCGTTCTCTGGCGTGCATTGACGTTCTCTGGCGTGCACTGGCGTGCTCTGGCGTGCACTGGCGTGCTCTGGCGTTTACTGGCGTGCTCTGGCGTTTACTGGCGTGCTCTGGCGTGCACTGTCGTGCTTTGGTGTGCACTGGCGTGCTCTGGCGTACACTGGCGTGCTCTGGCGTGCACTGGCGTGCTCTGGCGTGCACCGGCGTGCTCTGGCGTGCTCTGGCGTGCTCTGGCGTGCACTGGCGTGCTCTGGCGTGCACTGGCGTGCTCTGGCGTGCACTGGCGTGCTCTGGTGTGAATTGGCGTGCACTGGCGTGCACTGGCTTGCTTTGGCGTGCACTGGCATGTTCTGGCGTGCACTGGCGTGCTCTGGCGTCCACTGGCGTGCTCTGGCGTGTAATGGCGTGCTCTGGCGTCCACTGGCGTGCTCTGGCGTGTAATGGCGTGCTCTGGCGTGCACTGGCGTGCTCTGGTGTGAATTGGCGTGCTCTGGCGTGCACTGGCATGCTCTGGTATGAATTGGCGTGCTCTTGCGTGCATTGACGTGCTCTGGCTTGCACTGGCGTGCACTGGCATGCACTGGCGTGCTCTGGTGTGAATTGGCGTGCTCTGGCGTGCACTTGCTTGCTCTGGCGTGCATTGACGTGCTCTGGCGTGCACTGGCGTGCTCTGGCGTTCTCTGGCGTGCACTGGCGTGCTCTGGCGTGCACTGGCGTGCTCTGGCGTGCACTGGCGTGCTCTGGCGTGCTCTGGCGTGCTCTGTCGTGCTCTGGCGTGCTCTGTCGTGCTCTGGCGTGCTCTGCTATGCAGAACTCAAGTGCTTGACAATAGAAATCCACTACCCGACAATAGAACTCAAATAACTTGAATAATTTTAAAAAATTCAAGTGCTGTGATATGCGTTTTTCTAAAACTTTTTGATCATGATTTGCTCTATAAATTTATTTATTCAATACTTGAAATGGTGTATTGGACATTGATTTACACATCCTGTAATTAAAAAATGGTTTTTAAGTGAAAAAAATATTATAGCAACTTCAAGTGCTGAGCTGTTGTCTGCTGTGCTCTACCGTGCTCTGGCGTGCACTGGCGTGCTCTGGCTTGCTCTGGCGTGCACTGGCGTGCACTGCCGTGCACTGGCGTGCTCTGGCGTGCACTGGCGTGCTCTGGCGTGCACTGGCGTGCTCTGGCGTGCACTGGCGTGCTCTGGCGTGCTCTGTCGTGCTCTGTCGTGCTCTGGCGTGCTTGACAATAGAAATCCACTACCCGACAATAGAACTCAAATAACTTGAATAATTTTTAAAAATTCAAGTGCTGTGATGTGCGTTTTTCTAAAACTTTTTGTTCATGATTTGCTCTATAAATTTATTTATTCAATACTTGAAATGGTGTATTGGACATTGATTTACACATCCTGTAATTAAAAAATGGTTTTTAAGTGAAAAAAATATTTTAGCAACTTCAAGTACTGAGCTGTTCTCTGCTGTGCTCTACCGTGCTCTGGCGTGCACTTGCGTGCTCTGGCGTGCTCTGGTGTGCTCTGGCTTGCTTTGGCGTGAATTGACGTGCTCTGGCGTGCACTGGCGTGCACTGGCGTGCTCTGGCGTGCACTGGCTTGCTCTGGCGTGCACTGGCGTGCTCTGGTGTGAATTGGATTGCTCTGGCGTGCATTGACGTGCTCTAGCTTGCTCTGGCGAGCATTGACGTGCTCTGGCGTGCTCTGACGTGCACTGGCGTGCTCTGGCTTGCACTGGCTTGCTCTGGCGTTCACTGGGGTTATCTGGCGTTTACTGTCGTGCTCTGGCGTTTACTGGCGTGCTCTGGCGTTCTCTGGCGTGCACTGGCGTGCTCTGGTGTGAATTGGCGTGCTCTGGCGTGCACTGGCATGCTCTGGTATGAATTGGCGTGCTCTTGCGTGCATTGACGTGCTCTGGCTTGCACTGGCGTGCACTGGCATGCACTGGCGTGCTCTGGTGTGAATTGGCGTGCTCTGGCGTGCACTTGCTTGCTCTGGCGTGCATTGACGTGCTCTGGCGTGCACTGGCGTGCTCTGGCGTTCTCTGGCGTGCACTGGCGTGCTCTGGCGTGCACTGGCGTGCTCTGGCGTGCACTGGCGTGCTCTGGCGTGCACTGGCGTGCTCTGGCGTGCTCTGGCGTGCTCTTTCGTGCTCTGGCGTGCTCTGTCGTGCTCTGGCGTGCTCTGCTATGCAGAACTCAAGTGCTTGACAATAGAAATCCACTAACCGACAATAGAACTCAAATAACTTGAATAATTTTAAAAAATTCAAGTGCTGTGATATGCGTTTTTCTAAAACTTTTTGATCATGATTTGCTCTATAAATTTATTTATTCAATACTTGAAATGGTGTATTGGACATTGATTTACACATCCTGTAATTAAAAAATGGTTTTTAAGTGAAAAAAATATTATAGCAACTTCAAGTGCTGAGCTGTTGTCTGCTGTGCTCTACCGTGCTCTGGCGTGCACTGGCGTGATCTGGCTTGCTCTGGCGTGCTCTGGCGTGCACTGGTGTGCTCTGGTGTGCACTGGCGTGCTCTGGCGTGCACTGGCGTGCTCTGGCGTGCACTGGCGTGCTCTGGTGTGAAAAAGTGTACTATGGCGTGCATTGACGTGCTCTGGCTTGCTCTGGCGTGCATTGGCGTGCTCTGGCTTGCATTGGCGTGCTCTGGCGTGCACTGGCGTGCTCTGGCGTGCACTGGCGTGCTCTGGTGTGAAAAAGTGTGCTCTGGCGTGCATTGACGTGCTCTGGCGTGTACTGGCGTGCTCTGGCGTGCACTGGCGTGCTCTGGCGTGCACTGGCGTGCTCTGGCGTGCACTGGCGTGCTCTGGCGTGCACTGGCGTGCTCTGGCGTTCACTGGGGTGCTCTGGCGTGCACTGGCATGCTCTGGTGTGAATTGGCGTGCTTTTGCGTGCACTGGCATGCTCTGGTATGAATTGGCGTGCTCTGGCGTGCACTGGCGTTCTCTGGCGTGCATTGACGTGCTCTGGCGTGCACTGGCGTGCTCTGGCGTGCACTGGCGTGCTCTGGCGTTCACTGGGGTGCTCTGGCGTGCACTGGCGTGCTCTGGTTTGAATTGGCATGCTTTGGCGTGCACTGGCGTGCTCTGGTATGAATTGGCGTGCTCTGGCGTGCACTGGCGTTCTCTGGCGTGCATTGACGTTCTCTGGCGTGCACTGGCGTGCTCTGGCGTGCACTGGCGTGCTCTGGCGTTTACTGGCGTGCTCTGGCGTTTACTGGCGTGCTCTGGCGTGCACTGTCGTGCTTTGGTGTGCACTGGCGTGCTCTGGCGTACACTGGCGTGCTCTGGCGTGCACTGGCGTGCTCTGGCGTGCACCGGCGTGCTCTGGCGTGCTCTGGCGTGCTCTGGCGTGCACTGGCGTGCTCTGGCGTGCACTGGCGTGCTCTGGCGTGCACTGGCGTGCTCTGGCGTGCACTGGCGTGCTCTGGTGTGAATTGGCGTGCACTGGCGTGCACTGGCTTGCTTTGGCGTGCACTGGCATGTTCTGGCGTGCACTGGCGTGCTCTGGCGTCCACTGGCGTGCTCTGGCGTGTAATGGCGTGCTCTGGCGTCCACTGGCGTGCTCTGGCGTGTAATGGCGTGCTCTGGCGTGCACTGGCGTGCTCTGGTGTGAATTGGCGTGCTCTGGCGTGCACTGGCATGCTCTGGTATGAATTGGCGTGCTCTTGCGTGCATTGACGTGCTCTGGCTTGCACTGGCGTGCACTGGCATGCACTGGCGTGCTCTGGTGTGAATTGGCGTGCTCTGGCGTGCACTTGCTTGCTCTGGCGTGCATTGACGTGCTCTGGCGTGCACTGGCGTGCTCTGGCGTTCTCTGGCGTGCACTGGCGTGCTCTGGCGTGCACTGGCGTGCTCTGGCGTGCACTGGCGTGCTCTGGCGTGCTCTGGCGTGCTCTGTCGTGCTCTGGCGTGCTCTGTCGTGCTCTGGCGTGCTCTGCTATGCAGAACTCAAGTGCTTGACAATAGAAATCCACTACCCGACAATAGAACTCAAATAACTTGAATAATTTTAAAAAATTCAAGTGCTGTGATATGCGTTTTTCTAAAACTTTTTGATCATGATTTGCTCTATAAATTTATTTATTCAATACTTGAAATGGTGTATTGGACATTGATTTACACATCCTGTAATTAAAAAATGGTTTTTAAGTGAAAAAAATATTATAGCAACTTCAAGTGCTGACCTGTTGTCTGCTGTGCTCTACCGTGCTCTGGCGTGCACTGGCGTGCTCTGGCTTGCTCTGGCGTGCACTGGCGTGCACTGCCGTGCACTGGCGTGCTCTGGCGTGCACTGGCGTGCTCTGGCGTGCACTGGCGTGCTCTGACGTGCACTGGCGTGCTCTGGTGTGAATTGGCGTGCTCTGGCGTGCACTGGCGTGCTCTGGTATGAATTGGCGTGCTCTGGTATGAATTGGCGTGCTCTGGCGTGCATTGACGTGCACTGGCGTGCTCAACCGTGCTCTGCCGTGCTCTGGCGTTCTCTGTCGTGCACTGGCGTGCACTGGCGTAATCTACCGTGCTCTACCGTGCTCTGGCGTTCTCTGTCGTGCACTGGCGTGCTCTGGTGTGAATTGGCGTGCTCTGGCGTGCACTGGCGTGCTCTGGCGTGCACTGGCGTGCTCTGGCGTGCACTGGCGTACTCTGGCGTGTACTGGCATTCTCTGGCGTGCACTGTCGTGCTCTGGCGTGCACTGGCGTAATCTGGCGTGCACTGGCGTGCTCTGGTGTGAATTGGTGTGCTCTGGCGTGCACTGGCGTGCTCTGGCGTGCTCTGGCGTGCTCTGTCGTGCTCTGGCGTGCTTGACAATAGAAATCCACTACCCGACAATAGAACTCAAATAACTTGAATAATTTTTAAAAATTCAAGTGCTGTGATGTGCCTTTTTCTAAAACTTTTTGTTCATGATTTGCTCTATAAATTTATTGATTCAATAGACTTGGAATGGTGTATTGGACATTGATTTACACATCCTGTAATTAAAAAATGGTTTTAAAGTGAAAAAAATATTAGAGCAACTTCAAGTGCTGAGTTGTTCTCTGCTGTGCTCTATCGTGCTCTGGCGTGCACTGGCGTGCTCTGGCGTGCTCTGGCCTGCTCTGGCTTGCTCTGGCGTGCATTGACGTGCTCTGGCGTACACTGGCGTGCTCTGGCGTGCTTTGGCGTGCACTGGCGTGCTCTGGTGTGAATTGGCGTGCTCTGGCGTGCACTGGCGTGCTCTGGCGTGCATTTACGTGCTCTGGCTTGCTCTGGCGTGCATTGACGTGCTCTGGCGTGCTCTGGCGTTCACTGGTGTGCTCTGGCGTGCACTGGCGTGCTCTGGCGTGCTCTGGCGTGCACTGGCGTGCTCTGGTGTGAATTGGCGTGCTCTTGCGTGCACTGGCGTGCTCTGGCGTGCACTGGCGTGCTCTGGCGTGCACTGGCGTGCTCTGGCGTGCACTGGCGTGCTCTGGCGTGCACTGGCGTGCTCTGGCGTGCACTGGCGTGCTCTGGCGTGCACTGGCGTGCTCTGGCGTGCACTGGCGTGCTCTGGCGTGCACTGGCGTGCTCTGGCGTGCACTGGTGTGCATTGACGTGCTCTGGCGTGCGCTGGCGTTTTCTGGCGTGCACTGTCGTGCTCTGTCGTGCTCTGCTATGCAGAACTCAAGTTCTTGACAATAGAAATCCACTACCCGACAATAGAACTCAAATAACTTGAATAATTTTTAAAAATTCAAGTGCTGTGATGTGCGTTTTTCTAAAACTTTTTGTTCATGATTTGCTCTATAAATTTGTTTATTCAATACTTGAAATGGTGTATTGGACATTGATTTACACATCCTGTAATTAAAAAATTGTTTTTAAGTGAAAAAAATATTATAGCAACTTCAAGTGCTGAGCTGTTGTCTGCTGTGCTCTACCGTGCTCTGGCGTGCACTGGCGTGATCTGGCTTGCTCTGGCGTCCTCTGGCGTGCACTGGCGTGCTCTGGCGTGCACTGGCGTGCTCTAACGTGCACTGGCGTGCTCTGGCGTGCACTGGCGTGCTCTGGCGTGCACTGGCGTGCTCTGGCGTGCACTGGCGTGCTCTGGCGTGCACTGGCGTGCTCTGGCGTGCACTGGCGTGCTCTGGCGTGCTCTGGCGTGCACTGGCGTGCTCTGGCGTGCACTGGCGTGCTCTGGTGTGAATTGGCGTGCTCTGGCGTGCACTGGCGTGCTCTGGTGTGAATTGGCGTGCTCTGGCGTGCACTGGCGTGCTCTGGTATGAATTGGCGTGCTCTTGCGTGCATTGACGTGCTCTGGCTTGCACTCGCGTGCACTGGCATGCACTGGCGTGCTCTGGTGTGAATTGGCGTGCTCTGGCGTGCACTGGCTTGCTCTGGCGTGCATTGACGTGTTCTGGTATGAATTGGCGTGCTCTTGCGTGCATTGACGTGCTCTTGCGTGCACTGGCGTGCACTGGCGTTCTCTGGCGTGCACTGGCGTGCTCTGGTGTGAATTGGCGTGCTCTGGCGTGCACTGGTGTGCTCTGGCGTGCACTTGCGTGCTCTGGCGTGCACTTGCGTGCTCTGGCGTGCACTGGCATAATCTGGCGTGCACTGGCGTGCTCTGGTGTGAAATGGCGTGCTCTGGCGTGCACTGGCGTGCTCTGGCGTGCTCTGGCGTGCTCTGGCGTGCTCTGGCTTGCTCTGTCGTGCTCTGGCGTGCTCTGCTATGTAGAACTCAAGTGCTTGACAATAGAAATTTACTACCTGACAATAGAACTCAAATAACTTGAATAATTTTTAAAAATTCAAGTGCTGTGATGTGTGTTTTTCTAAAACTTTTTGATCATGATTTGCTCTATAAATTTATTTATTCAATACTTGAAATGGTGTATTGGACATTGATTTACACATTCTGTAATTAAAAAATGGTTTTTAAGTGAAAAAAATATTATAGCAACTTCAAGTGCTGAGCTGTTCTCTGCTGTGCTCTACCGTGCTCTGTCGTGTACTGGCGTGCAATGGCGTGCATTGACGTGCTCTGGCTTGCTCTGGCGTGCATTGAAGTGCTCTGGCGTGCTCTGACGTGCACTGGCGTGCTCTGGCGTGCACTGGCGTGCTCTGGCGTGCACTGGCGTGCATTGACGTGCTCTGGCGTGCACTGGCGTGATCTGGTGTGAATTGGCGTGCTCTGGCGTGCTCTGTCGTGCTCTGTCGTGCTCTGCTATGCAGAACTCAAATTCCTGACAATAGAAATCCACTACCCGACAATAGAACTCAAATAACTTGAATAATTTTTAAAAATTCAAGTGCTGTGATGTGCGTTTTTCTAAAACTTTTTGATCATGATTTGCTCTATATATTTATTTATTCAATACTTGAAATGGTGTATTGGACATTAATTTACACATCCTGTAATTAAAAAATGGTTTTTAAGTGAAAAAAATATTATAGCAACTTCAAGTGCTAAGCTGTTCTCTGCTGTGCTCTACCGTGCTCTGGCGTGCACTGGCGTGCTCTGGCGTGCATTGACGTGCTCTGGCTTGCTCTGGCGTGCATTGACGTGCTCTGGCGTGCTCTGACGGTCACTGGCGTGCTCTGGCGTGCACTGGCGTGCTCTGGCGTTCACTGGCGTGCTCTGGCGTTCACTGGCGTGCTCTGGCGTGCACTGGCGTGCTCTGGCGTGCTCTGGCGTGCACTGGCGTGCTCTGGCGTGCACTGGCGTGCTCTGGCGTGCACTGGCGTGCTCTGGCGTGCACTGGCGTGCTCTGGCGTGCACTGGCGTGCTCTGGCGTGCACTGGCGTGCTCTGGTGTGAAAAAGTGTGCTCTGGCGTGCATTGACGTGCTCTGGCTTGCTCTGGCGTGCTCTGGCGTGTACTGGCGTGCTCTGGCGTGCACTGGCGTGCTCTGGCGTGCACTGGCGTGCTCTGGCGTGCACTGGCGTGCTCTGGTATGAATTGGCGTGCTCTGGCGTGCACTGGCGTTCTTTGGCGTGCATTGACGTGCTCTGGCGTGCACTGGCGTGCTCTGGCGTGCACTGGCGTGCTCTGGCGTTTACTGGCGTGCTCTGGCGTTTACTGGCGTGCTCTGGCGTGCACTGTCGTGCTTTGGTGTGCACTGGCGTGCTCTGACGTGCACTGGCGTGCTCTGGCGTGCACTGGCGTGCTCTGGCGTGCACCGGCGTGCTCTGGCGTGCTCTGGCGTGTACTGGCGTGCACTGGCGTGCTCTGGCGTGCACTGGCGTGCTCTGGCGTAAACTGGCGTGCTCTGGTGTGAATTGGCGTGCACTGGCGTGCACTGGCTTGCTTTGGCGTGCACTGGCATGTTCTGGCGTGCACTGGCGTGCTCTTGCGTCCACTGGCTTGCTCTGGCGTGTAATGGCGTGCTCTGGCGTCCACTGGCGTGCTCAGGCGTGTAATGGCGTGCTCTGGCGTGCACTGGCGTGCTCTGGTGTGAATTGGCGTGCTCTGGCGTGCACTGGCGTGCTCTGGTATGAATTGGCGTGCTCTTGCGTGCATTGACGTGCTCTGGCTTGCACTGGCGTGCACTGGCATGCACTGGCGTGCTCTGGTGTGAATTGGCGTGCTCTGGCGTGCACTGGCTTGCTCTGGCGTGCATTGACGTGCTCTGGCGTGCACTGGCGTGCTCTGGCGTTCTCTGGCGTGCACTGGCGTGCTCTGGCGTGCACTGGCGTGCATTGACGTGCTCTGGCGTGCACTGGCGTGCTCTTTCGTGCTCTGGCTTGCTCTGTCGTGCTCTGTCGTGCTCTGCTATGCAGAACTCAAATTCCTGACAATAGAAATCCACTACCCGACAATAGAACTCAAATAACTTGAATAATTTTTAAAAATTCAACTGCTGTGATGTGCGTTTTTCTAAAACTTTTTGTTCATTATTTTCTCTATAAATTTATTGATTCAATAGACTTGAAATGGTTTATTGGACATTGATTTACACATCCTGTAATTAAAACATGGTTTGAACAAGTGAAAAAAATATTATAGCAACTTCAAGTGCTGAGCTGTTCTCTGCAGTGCTCTACCGTGCTCTGGCGTGCACTGGCGTGCTCTGGCGTGCTCTGGCGTGCTCTGGCTTGGTCTTGCGTGCATTGACGTGCTCTGGCGTGCACTGGCGTGCTCTGGCGTGCTCTGGCGT
This sequence comes from Daphnia pulicaria, assembly GCF_021234035.1. Taxonomy (NCBI): domain Eukaryota; kingdom Metazoa; phylum Arthropoda; class Branchiopoda; order Diplostraca; family Daphniidae; genus Daphnia; species Daphnia pulicaria. Next base: position 5,476,319 of record NC_060920.1, read on the forward strand.
GCACTGGCGTGCTCTGGCGTGCACTTGCGTGCTCTGGCGTGCTCTGCTATGCAGAACTCAAGTGCTTGACAATAGAAATCCACTACCCGACAATAGAACTCAAATAACTTGAATAATTTTTAAAAATTCAAGTGCTGTGATGTGCGTTTTTCTAAAACTTTTTGATCATGATTTGCTCTATATATTTATTTATTCAATACTTGAAATGGTGTATTGGACATTAATTTACACATCCTGTAATTAAAAAATGGTTTTTAAGTGAAAAAAATATTATAGCAACTTCAAGTGCTAAGCTGTTCTCTGCTGTGCTCTACCGTGCTCTGGCGTGCACCGGCGTGCTCTGGCGTGCATTGACGTGCTCTGGCTTGCTCTGGCGTGCATTGACGTTCTCTGGCGTGCACTGGCATGCTCTGGCGTGCTCTGGCGGTCACTTGCGTGCTCTGGCATGCACTGGCATGCTCTGGCGGTCACTTGCGTGCTCTGGCATGCACTGGCATGCTCTGGCATGCTCTGGCGTGCACTGGCGTGCTTTTGTGTGAATTGGCGTGCTCTGGCGTGCACTGGCGTGCTCTGGCGTGCACTGGCGTGCTCTGGCGTGCACTGGCGTACTCTGGCGTGCACTGGCGTGCTCTGGCGTTCACTGGCGTGCTCTGGCGTGCACTGGCGTGCTCTGGCGTGCACTGGCGTGCTCTGGTGTGAATTGGCGTGCACTGGCGTGCACTTGCGTGCTCTGGTGTGAATTGGCGTGCTCTGGCGTGCTCTGTCGTGCTCTGTCGTGCTCTGCTATGCAGAACTCAAGTGCTTGACAATAGAAATCCACTAACCGACAAAAGAACTCAAATAACTTGAATAATTTTTAAAAATTCAAGTGCTGTGATTTGCGTTTTTCTAAAACTTTTTGATCATGATTTGCTCTATAAATTTATTTATTCAATACTTGAAATGGTGTATTGGACATTTATTTACACATCCTGTAATTAAAAAATGGTTTTTAAGTGAAAAAAATATTATAGCAACTTCAAGTGCTGAGCTGTTCTCTGCTGTGACCTACCGTGCTCTGGCGTGCACTGGTGCGCTCTGGCGTGCATTGACGTGTTCTGGCTTGCTCTGGCGTGCTCTGGCGTGCACTGGCGTGCTCTGGCGTGCACTAGCGTGCTCTGGCGTTCACTGGGGTGCTCTGGCGTGCACTGGCGTGCTCTGGTGTGAATTGGCGTGCTTTGGCGTGCACTGGCGTGCTCTGGCGTGCACTGGCGTGCATTTACGTGCTCTGGCGTGCTCTGGCGTGCACTGGCGTGCTCTGGCGTTCACTGGGGTGCTCTGGCGTGCACTGGCGTGCTCTGGTGTGAATAAGCGTGCTTTGGCGTGCATTGGCGTGCTCTGGTATGAATTGGCGTGCTCTGGCGTGCATTGACGTGGTCTGGCGTGCACTGGCGTGCACTGGCGTGCTCTGGCGTGCACTGGCGTGCACTGGCGTGCTATGGCGTTCACTGGGGTTCTCTGGCGTTCACTGGGGTGCTCTGGCGTGCACTGGCGTGCTCTGGTGTGAATTGGCGTGCTTTGGCGTGCACTGGCGTGCTCTGGCGTGCTCTGGCGTGCACTGGCGTGCTCTGGCGTGCACTGGCGTGCTCTGGTGTGAATAGGCGTGCATTGACGTGCTCTGGCGTGCTCTGCCGTGCACTGGCGTGCTCTGGCGTGCACTGGCGTGCTCTGGCGTTCACTGGGGTGCTCTGGCGTTCACAAGCGTGCTCTGGTGTGAATTGGCGTGCTGTGGCGTGCATTGGCGTGCTTTGGTATGAATGGCGTGCTCTGGCGTGCTCAGGCGTGCATTGACGTGCTCTGGCGTGCACTGGCGTGCTCTGGCGTTCACTGGGGTGCTCTGGCGTTCACTGGGGTGCTCTGGCGTGCACTGGCGTGCTCTGGTGTGAATTGGCGTGCTTTGGCGTGCACTGGCGTGCTCTGGCGTGCACTGGCGTGCTCTGGCGTGCATTGACGTGCTCTGGCGTGCACTGGCGTGCACTGGCGTGCACTGGCGTGCTCTGGCGTTAACTGACGTGCTCTGGCGTTTACTGCGTGCTATGACGTTTACTGGCGTGCTCTGGCGTGCACTGGCGTGCTCTGGCGTGCACTGGCGTACTCTGGTGTGAATTGGCGTGCTTTGGCGTGCATTGACGTGTTCTGGCGTGCACTGGCATGCTCTGGCGTGTACTGGCGTGCTCTGGCGTGCACTGGCGTGCTCTGGCGTGCACTGGCGTACTCTGGTGTGAATTGGCGTGCTTTGGCGTGCACTGGCGTGCATTGACGTAATCTGGCGTGCACTGGCGTGCTCTGGTGTGATTTGGCGTGCTCTTGCGTGCACTGGCTTGCTTTGGCGTGCACTGGCGTGCTCTGGCGTGCACTGGCGTGCTCTGGCGTGCTCTGGCGTGCTCTGAAGTGCACTGGCGTGCTCTGGCGTGCACTGGCGTGCACTGGCATGCTCTGGCGTGCACTGGCGTGCTCTGGCGTTCACTGGCGTGCTCTGGCGTTCACTGGCGTGCTCTGGCGTGCACTGGCGTGCTCTGGCGTGCATTGACGTGCTCTGGCGTGCACTGGCGTGCTCTGGCGTGCACTGGCGTGATCTGGTGTGAATTGGCGTGCTCTGGCGTGCTCTGTCGTGCTCTGTCGTGCTCTGCTATGCAGAACTCAAGTTCCTGACAATAGAAATCCACTACCCGACAATAGAACTCAAATAACTTGAATAATTTTTAAAAATTCAAGTGCTGTGATGTGCCTTTTTCTAAAACTTTTTGTTCATGATTTGCTCTATAAATTTATTGATTCAATAGACTTGAAATGGTGTATTGGACATTGAATTACACATCCTGTAATTAAAAAATGGTTTTAACAAGTGAAAAAAATATTAGAGCAACTTCAAGTGCTGAGCTGTTCTCTGCTGTGCTCTACCGTGCTCTGGCGTGCACTGGCGTGCTCTGGCGTGCTCTGGCGTGCTCTGGCTTAATCTGGCGTGCATTGACGTTCTCTGGCGTGCACTGGCATGCTCTGGCGTGCTCTGGCGTGCACTAGCGTGCTCTGGTGTGAATTGGCGTGCTCTGGCGTGCACTGGCGTACTCTGGCTTGCATTTACGTGCTCTGGATTGCTCTGACGTGCATTGACGTGCTCTTGCGTGCTCTGGCGGTCACTTGCGTGCTCTGGCGTGCACTGGCATGCTCTGGCGTGCTATGGCGTGCACTGGCGTGCTCTGGTGTGAATTGGCGTGTTCTGGCGTACACTGGCGTGCTCTGGCGTGCTCTGGCGTGCTCTGGCGTACACTGGCGTACACTGGCGTGCTCTGGTGTGAATTGGCGTGCTCTGGCGTGCACTGGCGTGCTCTTTCTTGCACTGGCGTGCTTTGGTGTGAATTGGCGTGCTCTGGCGTGCTCTGTCGTGCTCTGTCATGCTCTGCTATGCAGAACTTAAGTTCTTGACAATAGAAATCTACCCGACACTACCCGACATTCAAATAACTTGAATTATTTTTAAAAATTCAAGTGCTGTGATGAGCGTTTTTCTAAAACTTTTTGTTCATGATTTGCTCTATAAATTTATTGATTCAATAGACTTGAAATGGTGTATTGGACATTGATTTAAACATCCTGTAATTAAAACATGGTTTGAACAAGTGAAACAAATATTATAGCAACTTCAAGTGCTGAGCTGTTCTCTGCTGTGCTCTACCGTGCTCTGGCGTGCACTGGCGTGCTCTGGCGTGCTCTGGCGTGCTCTGGCTTGCTCTGGCGTGCATTGACGTGCTCTGGCGTGCAGTGGCGTGCTCTGGCGTGCACTGGCGTGCTCTGGCGTGCTCTGGCGTGCTCTGGTGTTCACTGGCATTCTCTGGTGTGAACTGGCGTGCTCTGGCGTGCACTGGCGTGCTCTGGCGTGCATTTACGTGCTCCAGCGTGCATTGACGTGCTCTGGCGTGCTCTGGCGTGCACTGGCGTGCTCTGGCGTGCACTGGCGTGCTCTGGCGTGCACTGGCGTGCTCTGGCGTGCACTGGCGTGCTCTGGCGTGCTTTGGCGTGCACTGGCGTGCTCTTGTGTGCACTGGCGAGCTGTTGCGTGCACTGGCGTGCTCTGGCGTGCATTGACGTGCTCTGGCTTGCCTTGCACTTGCGTGTATTGACGTGCCCTGGCGTGCACTGGCGTGCTCTGGTGTAAATTTGTTTGCTCTTGCGTGCACTGGGGTGCTCTGGCGTGCATTGACGTGCTCTGGCGTGCACTGGCGTGCCCTGGCGTGCATTGACGTAATCTGGCGTGCACTGGTGTGCTCTGATGTGAATTGGCGTGCTCTGGCGTGCACTGGCGTGCTCTGGCGTGCACTGGCGTGCTTTGGCGTGCACTGGCGTGCTCTGGTGTGCACTGGCGTGCTCTGGCGTGCACTGGCGTGCTCTGGCGTGCACTGGCGTGCTTTGGCGTGCACTGGCGTGCTCTGGTGTGAATTGGCGTGCTCTGGCGTGAACTGGCGTGCTCTTTCTTGCACTGGCGTGCTTTGGTGTGAATTGGCGTGCTCTGTCATGCTCTGCTATGCAGAACTCAAGTTCTTGACAATAGAAATCCACTACCCGACAATAGAACTCAAATAACTTGAATAATTTTTAAAAATTCAAGTGCTGTGATGAGCGTTTTTCTAAAACTTTTTGTTCATGATGTGCTCTATAAATTTATTGATTCAATAGACTTGAAATGGTGTATTGGACATTGATTTAAACATCCTGTAATTAAAACATGGTTTGAACAAGTGAAACAAATATTATAGCAACTTCAAGTGCTGAGCTGTTCTCTGCTGTGCTCTACCGTGCTCTGGCGTGCACTGGCGTGCTCTGGCATGCTCTGGCGTGCTCTGGCTTGCTCTGGCGTGCATTGATGTGCTCTGGCGTGCAGTGGCGTGCTCTGGCGTGCACTGGCGTGCTCTGGCGTGCTCTGGTGTTCACTGGCGTGCTCTGGCGTGCACTGGCGTGCTTTGGCGTGCACTGGCGTGCTCTTGCGTGCACTGGCGAGCTCTTTCGTGCACTGGCGTGCTCTGGCGTGCATTGACGTGCTCTGGCTTGCCTTGCCCTTGCGTGTATTGACGTGCTCTGGCGTGCACTGGCGTGCTCTGGTGTAAATTTGCGTGCTCTTGCGTGCACTGGCGTGCTCTGGCGTGCATTGACGTACTCTGGCGTGCACTTGCGTGCTCTGGCGTGCATTGACGTAATCTGGCGTGCACTGGCGTGCTCTGATGTGAATTGGCGTGCTCTGGCGTGTACTGGCGTGCTCTGGCGTGCACTGGCGTGCTTTGGCGTGCACTGGCGTGCTCTGGTGTGCACTGGCGTGCTCTGGCGTGCACTGGCGTGCTCTGGCGTGCACTGGCGTGCTTTGGCGTGCACTGGCTCGCTCTGGTGTGAATTGGCGTGCTCTGGCGTGCACTGGCGTGCTCTGGCGTGCTCTGGCGTGCTCTGTCGTGCTCTTGCGTGCTCTGCTATGCAGAACTCAAGTGCTTGACAATAGAAATCCACTACCCGACAATAGAACTCAAATAACTTGAATAATTTTTTTAATATTCAAGTGCTGTGATGTGCGTTTTTCTCAAACTTTTTGTTCATGATTTTCTCTATAAATTTATTGATTCAATAGACTTGAAATGGTGTATTGGACATTGATCTACACATCCTGTAATTAAAAAATGGTTTTAAAGTGAAAAAAATATTATAGCAACTTCAAGTGCTGAGCTGTTCTCTGCTGTGCTCTACCGTGCTCTGGCGTGCACTGGCGTGCTCTGGCGTGCTCTGGTGTGAATTGGCGTGCTCTGGCGTGCGCTGGCGTGCTCTGGCGTGCATTGACGTGCTCTGGCGTGCACTGACGTGCTCTGGCGTGCATTGACGTAATCTGGCGTGCACCGGCGTGCTCTGGTGTGAATTGGCGTGCTCTGGCAGTCTGGCGTGCACTGGCTTGCTCTGGCGTGCATTGACGTGCTCAGGCGTGCACTGGCGTGCTCTGGTGTGAATTGGCGTGCTCTGGCGTGCACTGGCGTGCTATGGCGTGCATTGACGTGCTCTGGAGTGCACTGGCGTGCACTGGCGTGCTCTGGCGTGCACTGGCGATCTATGGCGTGCACTGGCGTGCTCTGGCGTTCATTGACGTGCTCTGGCGTGCATTGACGTGCTCTTGCGTGCATTGACGTGCTCTCACGTGCACTGGCGTGCTCTTGTGTGAATTGGCGTGCTCTGGCGTGCACTGGCGTGCTCTGGCGTGCACTGGCGTGCTCTGGCGTGCTCTGGCGTGCATTGACGTTCTCTGGCGTGCACTGGCGTGCTCTGGTGTGAATTTGCGTGCTCTGGCGTGCTCTGGCGTGCATTGACTTTCTCTGGCGTGCACTGGCGTGCTCAGGCGTGCACTGCCGTGCTCTGGCGTGCAATGCCGTGCTCTGGTGTGAATTGCCGTGCTCTGGCGTGCACTGGCGTGCTCTGGCGTGCATTGACGTGCTCTGAATTGCTCTAACGTGTATTGACGTGCTCTGGCGTGCACTGGCGTGCTCTGGCTTGCACTGGCGTGAATTGGCGTGCTCTGGCGTGCACTTGCGTGCTCTGGCGTGCACTGGCGTGCTCTGACGTGCACTGGCGTGCTCTGGTGTGCATTGACGTGCTCTGGCGTGCACTGGCTTGCTCTGGCGTCCATTGACGTGCTCTGGCGTGCACTGGCGTGCTCTGGTGTGAATTGGCGTGCTCTAGCGTGCACTGGCTTGATCTGGCGTGCATTGACGTGCTCTGGCTTGCTCTGGCGTGCATTGACGTTCTCTGGCGTGCACTGGCGTGCTCTGGTATGAATTGGCGTGCTCTGGCGTGCACTGGCGTGCTCTGGCGTGCACTGGCGTGCTCTGGCGTGCATTGACGTGCTCTGACTTGCTCTAACGTGTATTGACGTGCTCTGGCGTGAATTGGCGTGGTCTGGCGTGCATTGACGTGCTCTGGCGTGCACTGGCGTGCTCTGGTGTGAATTGGCGTTCTCTGGCGTGCACTGGCTTGCTCTGACGTGCATTGACGTGCTCTGGCTTGCTCTGGCGTGCATTGACGTGCTCTGGCGTGCACTGGCGTGCACTGGCCTGCTCTGGCGTGCACTGGCGTGCTCGTGTGTGAATTGGCGTGCTCTGGCGTGCTCTGGCGTGCACTGGCGTGCTCTGGCGTGCTCTGGCGTGCATTGACGTTCTCTGGCGTGCACTGGCGTACTTTGGCGTGCACTGGCGTAATCTGGCGTGCACTGGTGTGCACTGGCGTGCTCTGGCGTGCACTGGCGTGCTCCGGTGTGAATTGCCGTGCTCTGGCGTGCACTGGCGTGCTCTGGCGTGCACTGGCGTGAACTGGCGTGCACTGGCGTGCTTTGGCGTGCACTGGCGTGCTCTGGGGTGAATTGGCGTGCTCTGGCGTGCACGTGCGTGCTCTGGCGTGCTCTGGCGTGCTCTGTCGTGCTCTTGCGTGCTCTGCTATGCAGAACTCAAGTGCTTGACAATAGAAATCCACTACCCGACAATAGAACTCAAATAACTTGAATAATTTTTTAATATTCAAGTGCTGTGATGTGCGTTTTTCTCAAACTTTTTGTTCATGATTTGCTCTATAAATTTATTGATTCAATAGACTTGAAATGGTGTATTGGACATTGATCTACACATCCTGTAATTAAAAAATGGTTTTAAAGTGAAAAAAATATTATAGCAACTTCAAGTGCTGAGCTGTTCTCTGCTGTGCTCTAACGTGCTCTGGCGTGCACTGGCGTGCTCTGGCGTGCTCTGGTGTGAATTGGCGTGCTCTGGCGTGCGCTGGCGTGCTCTGGCGTGCATTGACGTGCTCTGGCGTGCACTGACGTGCTCTGGCGTGCATTGACGTAATCTGGCGTGCACCGGCGTGCTCTGGTGTGAATTGGCGTGCTCTGGCAGTCTGGCGTGCACTGGCTTGCTCTGGCGTGCATTGACGTGCTCTGGCGTGCACTGGCGTGCTCTGGTGTGAATTGGCGTGCTCTGGCGTGCACTGGCGTGCTATGGCGTGCATTGACGTGCTCTGGAGTGCACTGGCGTGCTCTGGCGTGCACTGGCGTGCTCTGGCGTGCACTGGCGATCTCTGGCGTGCACTGGCGTGCTCTGGCGTTCATTGACGTGCTCTGGCGTGCATTGACGTGCTCTTGCGTGCATTGACGTGCTCTCACGTGCACTGGCGTGCTCTTGTGTGAATTGGCGTGCTCTGGCGTGCACTGGCGTGCTCTGGCGTGCACTGGCGTGCACTGGCGTGCTCTGGCGTGCACTGGCGTGCTCTGGCGTGCTCTGGCGTGCATTGACGTTCTCTGGCGTGCACTGGCGTGCTCTGGTGTGAATTTGCGTGCTCTGGCGTGCATTGACTTTCTCTGGCGTGCACTGGCGTGCTCTGGCGTGCACTGCCGTGCTCTTGCGTGCAATGCCGTGCTCTGGTGTGAATTGCCGTGCTCTGGCGTGCACTGGCGTGCTCTGGCGTGCACTGGCGTGCTCTGGCGTGCACTGGCGTGCTCTGGCGTGCACTGGCGTGCTCTGGCGTGCATTGACGTGCTCTGACTTGCTCTAACGTGTATTGACGTGCTCTGGCGTGAATTGGCGTGCTCTGGCGTGCATTTACGTGCTCTGGCGTGCACTGGCGTGCTCTGGTGTGAATTGGCGTGCTCTGGCGTGCACTGGCTTTCTCTGGCGTGCATTGACGTGCTCTGGCTTGCTCTGGCGTGCATTGACGTGCTCTGGCGTGCACTGGCGTACTTTGGCGTGCACTGGCGTAATCTGGCGTGCACTGGTGTGCACTGGCGTGCTCTGGCGTGCACTGGCGTGCTCCGGTGTGAATTGCCGTGCTCTGGCGTGCACTGGCGTGCTCTGGCGTGCACTGGCGTGCTCTGGCGTGCACTGGCGTGCTCTGGCGTGCACTGGCGTGCTCTGGCGTGCACTGGCGTGCTCTGGCGTGCACTGGCGTGCTCTGGCGTGCACTGGCGTGCTCTGGCGTGCACTGGCGTGCTTTGGCGTGCACTGGCGTGCTCTGGTGTGAATTGGCGTGCTCTGGCGTGCACTGGCGTGCTCTGGCGTGCTCTGGCGTGCTCTGTCGTGCTCTTGCGTGCTCTGCTATGCAGAACTCAAGTGCTTGACAATAGAAATCCACTACCCGACAATAGAACTCAAATAACTTGAATAATTTTTTAATATTCAAGTGCTGTGATGTGCGTTTTTCTCAAACTTTTTGTTCATGATCTGCTCTATAAATTTATTGATTCAATAGACTTGAAATGGTGTATTGGACATTGATCTACACATCCTGTAATTAAAAAATGGTTTTAAAGTGAAAAAAATATTATAGCAACTTCAAGTGCTGAGCTGTTCTCTGCTGTGCTCTACCGTGCTCTGGCGTGCACTGGCGTGCTCTGGCGTGCTCTGGTGTGAATTGCCGTGCTCTGGCATGCGCTGCCGTGCTCTGGCGAGCATTGACGTGCTCTGGCGTGCACTGACGTGCTCTGGCGTGCATTGACGTAATCTGGCGTGCACCGGCGTGCTCTGGTGTGAATTGGCGTGCTCTGGCAGTCTGGCGTGCACTGGCTTGCTCTGGTGTGAATTGGCGTGCTCTGGCGTGCACTGGCGTGCTATGGCGTGCATTGACGTGCTCTGGAGTGCACTGGCGTGCACTGGCGTGCTCTGGCGTGCACTGGCGATCTCTGGCGTGCACTGGCGTGCTCTGGCGTTCATTGACGTGCTCTGGCGTGCATTGACGTGCTCTTGCGTGCATTGACGTGCTCTCACGTGCACTGGCGTGCTCTTGTGTGAATTGGCGTGCTCTGGCGTGCACTGGCGTGCTCTGGCGTGCACTGGCGTGCTCTGGCGTGCACTGGCGTGCTCTGGCGTGCACTGGCGTGCTCTGGCGTGCACTGGCGTGCTCTGGCGTGCACTGGCGTGCTCTGGCGTGCACTGGCGTGCTCTGGCGTGCTCTGGCGTGCATTGACGTTCTCTGGCATGCACTGGCGTGCTCTGGTGTGAATTTGCGTGCTCTGGCGTGCTCTGGCGTGCATTGACTTTCTCTGGCGTGCACTGGCGTGCTCTGGCGTGCACTGCCGTGCTCTTGCGTGCAATGCCGTGCTCTGGTGTGAATTGCCGTGCTCTGGCGTGCACTGGCGTGCTCTGGCGTGCACTGGCGTGCTCTGGCGTGCACTGGCGTGCTCTGGCGTGCACTGGCGTGCTCTGGCGTGCACTGGCGTGCTCTGGCGTGCACTGGCGTGCTCTGGCGTGCATTGACGTGCTCTGACTTGCTCTAACGTGTATTGACGTGCTCTGGCGTGAATTGGCGTGCTCTGGCGTGCATTGACGTGCTCTGGCGTGCACTGGCGTGCTCGTGTGTGAATTGGCGTGCTCTGGCGTGCTCTGGCGTGCATTGACGTTCTCTGGCGTGCACTGGCGTACTTTGGCGTGCACTGGCGTAATCTGGCGTGCACTGGTGTGCACTGGCGTGCTCTGGCGTGCACTGGCGTGCTCCGGTGTGAATTGCCGTGCTCTGGCGTGCACTGGCGTGCTCTGGCGTGCACTGGCGTGCACTGGCGTGCTCTGGCGTGCACTGGCGTTCTCTGGCGTGCACTGGCGTGCTTTGGCGTGCACTGGCGTGCTCTGGTGTGAATTGGCGTGATCTGGCGTGCACTGGCGTGCTCTGGCATGCATTGACGTGCTCTGGCTTGCTCTGGCGTACATTGACGTGCTCTGGCGTTCACTGGGGTGCTCTGGCGTGCTCTGGCGTGCACTGGGGTGCTCTGGCGTGCACTTGCGTACTCTGGTGTGAATTGGCGTGCTTTGGCGTGCACTGGCGTGCACTGGCGTGCTCTGGCGTGCACTGGCGTGCTCTGGTGTGAATTGGCGTGCTCTGGCGTGCACTGGCGTGCACTGGCGTGCTTTGGCGTGCACTGACGTGCTCTGGCGTGCTCTGTCGTGCTCTGGCATGCTCTGCTATGCAGAACTCAAGCGCTTGACAATAGAAATCCACTACCCGACAATAGAACTCAAATAACTTGAAAATTTTTAATAATTCAAGTGCTGTGATGTGCGTTTTTCTAAAACTTTTTGTTCATGATTTGCTCTATAAATTTATTGATTCAATAGACTTGAAATGGTGTATTGGACATTGATTTACACATCCTGTAATTAAAATTTGGTTTTTAAGTGAAAAAAATATTATAGCAATTTCAAGGGCTGAGCTGTTCTCTGCTGTGCTCTACCGTGCTCTGGCGTGCTCTGGCGTGCTCTGGCGTGCTCTGGCTTGCTCTGGCGTGCACTGGCTAGCTATGGCGTGCATTGACGTTCTCTGGCGTGCACTGGCGTGCTCTGGTGTGCACTGGCGTGCTCTGGCGTGCACTGGCGTGCTTTGGTGTGAATTGGCGTGTTCTGGCGTGCAATGGCGTGCCCTGGCGTGCACTGGCGTGCTCTGGCGTGCACTTGCGTGCTCTGGCGTGCGCTGGCGTGCTCTGGCGTGCACTGGCTTGCTCTGGCGTGCACTGGCTAGCTCAACCGTGCTCTGGCGTGCACTGGCGTCCTTTGGCGTGCATTGACGTGCTTTGGCGTGCACTGGCGTGCTCTGGTATGAATTGGCGTGCTCTGGCGTGCACTGGCGTGCTCAAGCGTGCATTGACGTGCTCTGGCGTGCACTTGCGTGCTTTGGCGTGCACTGGCGTGCTGTGGTGTAATTGGCGTACTCTGGCGTTTACTGGCGTGCTCTGGCGTGCACTGGCGTACTCTGGCGTGCACTGGCGTGCTCTGGCGTGCATTGACGTGCTCTGGCGTGCACTGGTTTGCTCTTGCGTGCACTGGCATGCTCTGGTGTGAATTGGCGTGCTTTGGCGTGCACTGGCGTGCTCTGGTATGAATTGGCGTGCTCTGGCGTGCACTGGCGTGCTCTGGCGTGCATTGACTTGCTTTGGCGTGCACTGGCGTGCTCTGGCGTGCACTGGCTTGCTCTGGCGTGCACTGGCTAGCTCTGGCGTGCATTGACTTGCTCTGGCGTGCACTGGGGTGCTCTGGCGTGCACTGGCATGCACTGGCGTGCTTTGGCGTGCACTGGCGTGCTCTGGTGTGAATTGGCGTGCTTTGGCGTGCACTGGCGTGCTCTGGTATGAATTGGCGTGCTCTGGCGTGCACTGGCGTGCTCTGGCGTGCATTGACTTGCTTTGGCGTGCACTGGCGTGCTCTGGCGTGCACTGGCGTGCTTTGGTGTGCACTGGCGTGCTCTGGCGTGCACTGGCGTGCTCTGGCGTGCACTGGCGTACTCTGGCGTGCACTGGCGTGCTCTGGTGTGAATTGACGTGCTCTGGCGTGCACTGGCGTGCTCTGGCGTGCATTGACGTGCTCTGGCGTGCAGTGGCGTACACTGGTGTGCACTGGTGTGCTCTGGCGTGCACTGGCGTGCTCTGGTGTGAATTGGCGTGCTTTGGCGTGCACTGGCGTGCTCTGGTATGAATTGGCGTGCTCTGGCGTGCACTTGCGTGCTCTGGCGTGCATTGACGTGCTCTGGCGTGCACTGGCGTGCTCTGGCGTGCACTGGCGTGCTCTTGTGTAATTGGCGTGCTCTGGCGTGCATTGGCGTGCTCTGGCGTTTACTGGCGTGCTCTGGCGTGCACTGGCGTGCTTTGGTGTGCACTGGCGTGCTCTGGCGTGCACTGGCGTGCTCTGGCGTGCAGTGGCGTGCTCTGGCGTGCACTGGCGTGCTCTGGCGTGCACTGGCGTGCTCTGGCGTGCACTGGCGTGCTCTGGCGTGCTCTGGTGTGCTCTGGCGTGCACTGGCGTAATCTGGCGTGCACTGGCGTGCTCTGGCGTGCACTTGCTGTGCTCTGGTGTGAATTGGCGTGCTCTGGCGTGCACTTGAGTGCTCTGGCTTGCTCTGGCGTGCATTGACGTGCTCTGGTGTGCACTGTCGTGCTCTGGCGTGCTTTGGCGTGCACTGGCGAGCACTGGCGTGCTCTGGCGTGCACTGGTGTGCTCTGGCGTGCACTGGTGTGCTCTGGTGTGAATAGGGTTGGTGCATGAATAAGGGATTCGTTTGAAAAAAATACCATTAGAATCAGTTTTTCACGTTGATTCTTATTGTATTTTTTTTATATTAAAAAAAATAATAATTTCCCCCCATCATCTCACTTCAAAGTTGAGATTAGCTCCCCCCATTTTAAAACGGACCCCACGCCATTTTTGGTGGGCGGTCCTTAAAATCTGATAAATTTTGCTCTTTTTCCCCCCTTTTCCCCCTTTTTCGTGCTGCCTATACCCCCTCATTTGCCCTTAGGGCCGAAAGGCGAAAGACGAAAAGGGTGAAAAAGGGGGGAAATTTATCAGATTTTAAGGACCACCCACCAAAAATGGCGTGGGGTCTGTTTTAAAATGGGGGGAGCTAATCTCAACTTTGAAGTGAGATAACGGGAGGAAATTATTATTTTAAAAATATAAAAAAATACCATGAGAATCAGCGTAAAAAACTGATTCTGGTGATATTTTTTTTCGTGCTTTGGTGTGCACTGGCGTGCTCTGGCGTGCACTGGCGTGCTCTAGTGTGAATTGGCGTGCTCTGGCGTGCACTGGCGTGCTCTGGCGTGCATTGACGTGCTCTGGCTTGCTCTGGCGTGCATTGGCGTAATCTGGCGTGCACTGGCGTGCTCTGGTGTGAATTGGCGTGCTCTGGCCTGCACTGGCCTGCTCTGTCGTGCACTGGCCTGCTCTGTCGTGCACTGGCGTGGATTGATGTGCTATGGCGTGCACTGGCGTGCTCTGGCGTGCACTGGGGTGCACTGGCATGCATTGGCGTGCTCTGTTGTGAATTGGCGTGCTCTGGCGTGCACTGGCGTGCTCTGGTGTAAATTGGCGTTCTCTGGCGTGCTCTGCCGTGCCCTGTCGTTCTCTTTCGTGCTCTGCTTATGCAGAACTCAAGTTCTTGACAATAGAAATCCACTACCCGACAATAGAACTCAAATAACTTGAATAATTTTTAAAAATTCAAGTGCTGTGATGTGCGTTTTTCTAAAACTTTTTGTTCATGATTTGCTCTATAAATTTATTGATTCAATAGACTTAAAATGGTGAATTGGACATTGAATTACACATCCTGTAATTAAAAAATGGTTTTAACAAGTGAAAAAAATATTAGAGCAACTTCAAGTGCTGAGCTGTTCTCTGCTGTGCTCTACCTTGCTCTGTTGTGCTCTGGCGTGCTCTGGCTTGCTCTGGCGTGCATTGACGTGCTCTGGCGTGCACTGGCGTGCTCTGGCGTGCACTGGCGTGCTCTGGTGTGAATTGGCGTTCTCTGGCGTGCACTGGCTTGCTTTGGCGTGCACTGGCGTGCTCTGGCGTGCAATGGCGTGCTCTGGCGTGCACTGGCGTACTCTGGCGTGTAATGGCGTGCTCTTGCGTGCACTGGCGTGCTCTGGCGTGCACTGGCGTAATCTGGCGTGCACTGGCGTGCTCTGGTGTGAATTTCTGTGCTCTGGCGTGCACTGGCGTGCTCTGGCATGCTCTGGCGTGCTCTGGCGTGCTCTGGCGTGCTCTGGCGTGCTCTGGCGTGCTCTGCTATGCAGAACTCAAGTGCTTGACAATAGAATTCCACTACCTGACAATAGAACTAAAAAAACTTGAATAATTTTTAAAAATTCAAGTGCTGTGATGTGCGTTTTTCTAAAACTTTTTGTTCATGATTTGCTCTATAAATTTATTTATTCAATACTTGAAATGGTGTATTGGACATTGATTTACACATCCTGTAATTAAAAAATGGTTTTTAAGTGAAAAAAATATTTTAGCAACTTCAAGTACTGAGCTGTTCTCTGCTGTGCTCTACCGTGCTCTGGCATGCACTTGCGTGCTCTTGCGTGCTCTGGTGTGCTCTGGCTTGCTTTGGCGTGAATTGACGTGCACTGGCGTGCACTGGCGTGCTCTGGCGTGCACTGGCATGCTCTGGCGTGCACTGGCGTGCTCTGGTGTGAATTGGCGTGCTCTGGCGTGCATTGACGTGCTCTAGCTTGCTCTGGCGTGCATTGACGTGCTCTGGCGTGCTCTGGCTTGCACTGGCGTGCTCTGGCGTTCACTGGAATATCTGTCGTTTACTGTCGTGCTCTGGCGTTTACTGGCGTGCTCTGGCGTTTACTGGCGTGCTCTGGCGTGCACTGGCGTGCTCTTGCGTGCACTGTCGTGCTTTGGTGTGCACTGGCGTGCTCTGGCGTGCACTGGCGTGCTCTGGAGTGCACTGGCGTGCTCTGGCGTGCTCTTGCGTGCCCTGGCATGCTCTGGCGTGCACTAGCGTGCTCTGGCGTGCTCTGGCGTGCTCTGGTGTGAATTGGCGTGCTCAGGCGTACACTGGCGTGCTCTGGCGTGCACTGGCGTGCTCTGGCGTGCATTGACGTTTTCTGGCGTGCACTGGCTTGCTCTGGCGTGCACTGGCGTGCTCTGGCGTGCACTGGCTTGCTCTGGCGTGCACTGGCGTGCGCTGGCGTGCACTGGCGTACTCTGGTGTGAATTGGCGTGCTTTGGCGTGCACTGGCGTGCTCTGCTATGAATTGGCGTGCTCTGGCGTGCACTGGCGTGCTTTGGCGTGCATTGACGTAATCTGGCGTGCACTGGCGTGCTCTGGTGTGATTTGGCGTGCTCTGGCGTGCACTGGCTTGCTTTGGCGTGCACTGGCGTGCTCTGGTGTGAATTGCCGTGCTCTGGCGTGCACTGGCGTGCTCTGGCGTGCATTGACCCGCTCTGGCGTGCACTGGCGTGCTCATCCGTGCAGTGGCGTTCTCTGTCGTGCACTGGCGTGCTCTGGTATGAATTGGCGTGCTCTGGCGTGCACTGGCGTGCTCTGGCGTGCTCTGGCTTGCTCTGGCGTGCATTGACGTGCTCTGGCGTGCACTGGCGTGCTCTGGTGTGAATTGGCATGCTCTGGCGTGTACTGGCGTGCTCTGGCGTGCATTAAGGTGCTCTGGCGTGCACTGGCGTGCTCTGGCGTGCACTGGCGTGCTCTGGTGTGAATTAGCGTGCTCTGGCGTGCAATGGCGTGCTCGGGCGTGCATTGACGTGCTCTGGCTTGCTCTGGCGTGCATTGACGTGCTCTTGCGTGCACTGGCGTGCTCTGGCGTGCACTGGCGTGCTCTGGCGTTCACTGGCGTTCACTGGCGTGCTCTGGCGTGCACTGGCGTGCTTTGGTGTGCATTGGCGTGCTCTGGCGTGCACTGGCGTGCTCTCGCGTGCATTGACGGCCTCTGCCTTGCTCTGGCGTGTATTGACGTGCTCTGGCGTGCACTGGCGTGCTCTGGTGTTTATTAGCGTGCTCTGGCGTGCTCTGGCGTCCACTGGCGTGCTCTTGCGTGCACTGGCGTGCTCTGGCGTGCACTGGCGTGCTCTGGCGTGCATTGGCGTGCTCTGGCTTGCTCTGGCGTGCATTGACGTGCTCTTGTGTGCACTGTCGTGCTCTGGCGTGCTCTGGCGTGCACTGGCGTGCTTTGGCGTGCGCAGCCGTGCTCTGGCGTGCACTGGCGTGCTCTGGCGTGCACTGGCGAGCACTGGCGTGCTCTGGCGTGCACTGGTGTGCTCTGGCGTGCACTGGCGTGCACTGGCGTGCTCTGGCGTGCTCTGGCGTGCACTGGCGTGCTCTGGCGTAAACTGGCGTGCTCTGGTGTGAATTGGCGTGCTCTGGCGTGCACTGGCGTGCTCTGGCGTGCTCTGGCTTGCTCTGGCGTGCATTGACGTGCTCTGGCGTGCACTGGCGTGCTCTGGTGTGAATTGCCATGCTCTGGCGTGTACTGGCGTGCTCTGGCGTGCATTAAGGTGCTCTGGCGTGCACTGGCGTGCTCTGGCGTGCACTGGCGTGCTCTGGTGTGAATTAGCGTGCTCTGGCGTGCAATGGCGTGCTCGGGCGTGCATTGACGTGCTCTGGCTTGCTCTGGCGTGCATTGACGTGCTCTTGCGTGCACTGGCGTGCTCTGGCGTGCACTGGCGTGCTCTGGCGTTCACTGGCGTTCACTGGCGTTCACTGGCGTGCTCTGGCGTGCACTGGCGTGCTTTGGTGTGCATTGGCGTGCTCTGGCGTGCACTGGCGTGCTCTCGCGTGCATTGACGGCCTCTGCCTTGCTCTGGCGTGTATTGACGTGCTCTGGCGTGCACTGGCGTGCTCTGGTGTTTATTAGCGTGCTCTGGCGTGCTCTGGCGTCCACTGGCGTGCTCTGGCGTGCACTGGCGTGCTCTGGCGTGCACTGGCGTGCTCTGGCGTGCACTGGCGTGCTCTGGCGTGCATTGGCGTGCTCTGGCTTGCTCTGGCGTGCATTGACGTGCTCTTGTGTGCACTGTCGTGCTCTGGCGTGCTCTGGCGTGCACTGGCGTGCTTTGGCGTGCGCAGCCGTGCTCTGGCGTGCACTGGCGTGCTCTGGCGTGCACTGGCGAGCACTGGCGTGCTCTGGCGTGCACTGGTGTGCTCTGGCGTGCACTGGCGTGCACTGGCGTGCTCTGGCGTGCTCTGGCGTGCACTGGCGTGCTCTGGCGTAAACTGGCGTGCTCTGGTGTGAATTGGCGTGCTCTGGCGTGCACTGGCCTTCTCTGGCAAGCACTGGCCTGCTCTGGCGTGCACTGGCGTGCTCTGGCGTGCACTGGCGTGCATTGACGTGCTATGGCGTGCACTGGCGTGCTCTGGCGTGCACTGGCGTGCTCTGGCGTGCACTAGCGTGCTCTAGTGTGAATTGGCGTGCACCGGCGTGCACTGGCGTGCTCTGGCGTGCATTGACGTGCTCTGGCGTGCACTGGCGTGCTCTGGCGTGCATTGACGCAATCTGGCGTGCACTGCCGTGCTCTGGTGTGAATTGGCGTTTTCTGGCGTGCACTGGCTTGCTTTGGCGTGCACTGGCGTGCTCTGGCGTGCACTGGCGGGCTCTGGCGTGTACTGGCATGCTCTGGCGTGTAATGGCGTGCTCTGGCGTGCACTGGCGTGCTCTGACGTTCACTGGCGTAATCTGGCGTGCACTGGCGTGCTCTGGTGTGAATTGGCGTGCACTGGCGTGCTCTGGCGTGCATTGACGTGCTCTGGCTTGCCCTTTGCGTGTATTGACGTGCTCTTGCGTGCACTGGCGTGCTCTAACGTGCACTGGCGTGCTCTGGCGTGCACTAGCGTGCTCTAGTGTGAATTGGCGTGCACCGGCGTGCACTGGCGTGCTCTGGCGTGCATTGACGTGCTCTGGCGTGCACTGGCGTGCTCTGGCGTGCACTGGCGTGCTCTGGCGTGCATTGACGTAATCTGGCGTGCACTGGCGTGCTCTGGCGTGCACTTGCGTGCTCTGGCGTGCACTGGCGTGCTCTGGTGTGAATAAGCGTGCTCTGGCGTGCATTGACGTGCTCTGGCTTGCTCTGGCGTGCTCTTGCGTTTACTGGCGTGCTCTGGCGTGCACTGGCGTGCTTTGGCGTGCACTGGCGTGCTCTGGCGTGCACTGGCGTGCTCTGGCGTGCACTGGCGTGATTTGGCGTGCTCTGGCGTGCAATGACGTGCTCTGGCGTGCACTGGCGTGCACTGGCGTGCACTGGCGTGCTTTGGCGTGCACTGGCGTGCTCTGGCGTGCTCTGTCGTGCTCTGGCGTGCTCTGCTATGCAGAACTCAAGCGCTTGACAATAGAAATCCACTACCCGACAATAGAACTCAAATAACTTGAAAATTTTTAATAATTCAAGTGCTGTGATGTGCGTTTTTCTAAAACTTTTTGTTCATGATTTGCTCTATAAATTTATTGATTCAATAGACTTGAAATGGTGTATTGGACATTGATTTACACATCCTGTAATTAAAATTTGGTTTTAAAGTGAAAAAAATATTATAGCAACTTCAAGTGCTGAGCTGTTCTCTGCTGGCCTCTACTGTGCTCTGGCGTGCTCTGGCGTGCTCTGGCTTGCTCTGGCGTGCATTGACGTGCTCTGGCGTGCACTGGCGTTCTCTGACGTGCACTGGCGTGCTCTTGCGTGCTCTTGCGTGCACTGGCGTGCATTGACGTGCTCTGTTGTTCACTGGCGTGCTCTGGCGTTCACTGGCGTGCACTGGCGTGCTTTGGTGTGCATTGGCGTGCTCTGGCGTGCACTGGCGTGCTCTGGCGTGCATTGACGGCCTCTGCCTTGCTCTGGCGTGCACTGGCGTGCTCTGGCGTGCACTGGCGTGCTCTGGCGTGCACTGGCGTGCTCTGGCGTGCACTGGCGTGCTCTGGTGTTTATTAGCGTGCTCTGGCGTGCTCTGGCGTCCACTGGCGTGCTCTTGCGTGCACTGGCGTGCTCTGGCGTGCACTGGCGTGCTCTGGCGTGCATTGGCGTGCTCTGGCTTGCTCTGGCGTGCATTGACGTGCTCTGGTGTGCACTGTCGTGCTCTGGCGTGCTCTGGCGTGCACTGGCGTGCATTGACGTGCTCTGTTGTTCACTGGTGTGCTCTGGCGTTCACTGGCGTGCACTGGCGTGCTTTGGTGTGCATTGGCGTGCTCTGGCGTGCACTGGCGTGCTCTGGCGTGCATTGACGGCCTCTGCCTTGCTCTGGCGTGTATTGACGTGCTCTGGCGTGCACTGCCGTGCTCTGGCGTGCACTGGCGTGCTCTGGTGTTTATTAGCGTGCTCTGGCGTGCTCTGGCGTCCACTGGCGTGCTCTTGCGTGCACTGGCGTGCTCTGGCGTGCACTGGCGTGCTCTGGCGTGCATTGGCGTGCTCTGGCTTGCTCTGGCGTGCATTGACGTGCTCTGGTGTGCACTGTCGTGCTCTGTCGTGATCTGGCGTGCACTGGCGTGCATTGACGTGCTCTGTTGTTCACTGGCGTGCTCTGGCGTTCACTGGCGTGCACTGGCGTGCTCTGGTGTGCACTGGCGTGCTCTGGCGTGCATTGACGGCCTCTGCCTTGCTCTGGCGTGTATTGACGTGCTCTGGCGTGCACTGGCGTGCTCTGGTGTTTATTAGCGTGCTCTGGCGTGCTCTGGCGTCCACTGGCGTGCTCTTGCGTGCACTGGCGTGCTCTGGCGTGCATTGACGTGCTCTGGCTTGCTCTGGCGTGCATTGACGTGCTCTGGCGTGCTCTGGCGTGCACTGGCGTGCTCTGGCGTGCACTGGCGTGCTCTGGCGTGCACTGGCGTGCTCTGGCGTGCACTGGCGTGCTCTGGCGTGCACTGGCGTGCTCTGGCGTGCACTGGCGTGCTCTGGCGTGCACTAGCGTGCTCTGACGTGCACTGGCGTGCTCTGGCGTGCATTGACGTGCTCTGGCGTGCACTAGCGTGCTCTGGCGTTCACTGGGGTGCTCTGGCGTTCACTGGGGTGCTCTGGCGTGCACTTCCGTGCTCTGGTGTGAATTGGCGTGCTTTGGCGTGCACTGGCGTGCTCTTGCGTGCACTGGCGTGCTCTGGCGTGCTCTGGCGTGCACTAGCCTGCTCTGGCGTTCACTGGGGTGCTCTGGCGTGCACTCGCGTGCTCTGGTATGAATTGGCGTGCTTTGGCGTGCATTGGCGTGCTCTGGTATGAATTGGCGTGCTCTGGCGTGCACTGGCGTGCTCTGGCGTGCATTGACGTGCTCTGGCGTGCACTGGCGTGCTCTGGCGTTCACTGGGGTGCTCTGGCGTTCACTGGGGTGCTCTGGCGTGCACTGGCGTGCTCTGGTGTGAATTGGCGTGCTTTGCCGTGCACTAGAGTGCTCTGGCGTGCACTGGCGTGCTCTGGCGTGAATTGACGTGCTCTGGCGTGCACTGGCGTGCTCTGGCGTGCACTGGCGTGCTCTGGCGTGCACTGGCGTGCTCTGGCGTGCACTGGCGTGCTCTGGCGTTTACTGACGTGCTCTGGCGTTTACTGGCGTGCTATGGCGTTTACTGGCGTGCTCTGGCGTGCATTGGCGTGCTCTGGCGTGCACTGGCGTGCTCTGGCGTGAACTGGCGTGCTCTGGCGTGAATTGGCGTGCTTTGGCGTGCTCTGTCGTGCACTGTCGTGCTCTGGCGTGCTCTGGCGTGCACTGGCGTGCTCAGGCGTGCACTGGCGTGCTCTGGCGTGCATTGACGTGTTCTGGCGTGCACTGGCATGCTCTGGCGTGTACTGGCGTGCTCTGGCGTGCACTGGCGTACTCTGGTGTGAATTGGCGTGCTTTGGCGTGCACTGGCATGCTCTGCTATGAATTGGTGTGCTCTGGCGTGCTCTGGCGTGCATTGACGTAATCTGGCGTGCACTGGCGTGCTCTGGTGTGATTTGGCGTGCTCTTGCGTGCACTGGCTTGCTTTGGCGTGCACTGGCGTGCTCTGGCGTGCACTGGCGTGCTCTGGCGTGCACTGGCGTGCTCTGGCGTGCACTGGCGTGCTCTTGCGTGCACTGGCGTGCTCTGGCGTGCACTGGCGTGCTCTGGTGTGAATTGGCGTGCTCTGGCGTGCAATGGCGTGCTCTGGTATGAATTGGCGTGCTCTTGCGTGCATTGACGTGCACTGGCATGCACTGGCGTGCACTGGCGTGCTCTGGCGTGCATTGACATGCTCTGGCGTGCTCTGGCTTGTCTGGCGTGCATTGACGTGCTTTGGCGTGCACTGGCGTGCTCTGCTATGAATTGGTGTGCTCTGGCGTGCTCTGGCGTGCATTGACGTAATCTGGCGTGCATTGGCGTGCTCTGGTGTGATTTGGCGTGCTCTTGCGTGCACTGGCGTGCTCTGGCGTGCACTGGCGTGCTCTGGCGTGCACTGGCGTGCTCTGGCGTGCACTGGCGTGCTCTGGCGTGCACTGGCATGCTTTGGTGTGCACTGGCGTGCTCTGGCGTGCATTGACGTGCTCTGGCGTGCACTGGCGTGCACTGGTGTGCACTGGCGTGCACTGGTGTGCTCTGGCGTGCACTGGCGTGCTCTGGTGTGAATTGGCGTGCTTTGGCGTGCACTGGCGTGCTCTGGTATGAATTGGCGTGCTCTGGCGTGCACATGCGTGCTCTGGCGTGCATTGACGTGCTCTGGCGTGCACTGGCGTGCTCTGGCGTGCACTGGCGTGCTCTGGCGTGCACTGGCGTGCTCTGGTGTAATTGGCGTGCTCTGGCGTGCACTGGCGTGCTCTGGCGTTTACTTGCGTGCTCTGGCGTGCACTGGCGTGCTTTGGTGTGCACTGGCGTGCTCTGGCTTGCACTGGCGTACTCTGGCGTGCACTGGCGTGCTCTGGCGTGCACTGGCGTGCTCTGGCGTGCAGTGGCGTGCTCTGGCGTGCACTGGCGTGCTCTGGCGTGCATTGACGTGCTCTGGCGTGCACTGGCGTGCTTTGGCGTGCTCTGGCGTGCACTGGCGTACTCTGGCGTGCACTGGCGTTCTCTGGTGTGAATTGACGTGCTCTGGCGTGCACTGGCGTGCTCTGGCGTGCATTGACGTGCTCTGGCGTGCTCTGGCGTGCATTGACGGCCTCTGCCTTGCTCTGGCGTGTATTGACGTGCTCTGGCGTGCACTGGCGTGCTCTGGCGTGCAATGGAGTGCTCTGGTGTTTATTGGCGTGCTCTGGCGTGCTCTGGCGTCCATTGGCGTGCTCTGGCGTGCTCTGGCGTGCTCTAGCGTGCTCTGGCGTGCTCTAGCGTGCTCTGGCATGCTCTGCTATGCAGAACTCAAGTGCTTGACAATAAAAATCCACTACCCGACAATAGAACTCAGATAACTTGAATAATTTTTAAAAATTCAAGTGCTGTGATGTGCGTTTTTCTAAAACTTTTTGTTCATGATTTGCTCTATAAATTTATTGATTCAATAGACTTGAAATGGTGTATTGGACATTGATTTACACATCCTGTAATTAAAAAATGGTTTGAACAAGTGAAAAAAATATTATAGCAACTTCAAGTGCTGAGCTGTTATCTGCTGTGCTGTACCGTGCTCTGGCGTGCACTGGCATGCACTGGCGTGCTCTGGCGTGCACTGGCGTCCTTTGGCGTGCATTGACGTGCTTTGGCGTGCACTGGCGTGCTCTGGTATGAATTGGCGTGCTCTGGCGTGCACTGGCGTGCTCTGGCGTGCATTGACATGCTCTGGCGTGCTCTGGCGTGCACTGGCGTGCTCTGGCGTGCACTGGCGTGCTCTGGCGTGCATTGACGTGTTCTGGCTTTCTCTGGCGTGCATTGACGTGCTCTGGCGTGCTCTGGCGTTCTCAGGCGTGCACTGGCGTGCACTGGTGTGTACTGGCGTGCACTAGCGTGCTCTGGTGTGAATTGGCGTGCTTTGGCGTGCACTAACGTGCTCTGGTATTAATTGGCGTGCTCTGGTGTGCACTGGCGTGCTCTGGCGTGCATTGACGTGCTCTGGCGTGCTCTGGCGTGCTCAGGCGTGCACTGGCGTGCACTGGTGTGTACTGGCGTGCACTAGCGTGCTCTGGTGTGAATTGGCGTGCTTTGGCGTGCACTAACGTGCTCTGGTATGAATTGGCGTGCTCTGGTGTGCACTGACGTGCTCTGGCGTGCACTGGCGTGCTCTGGCGTGCACTGGCGTGCTCTGGCGTGCACTGGCGTGCTCTGGCGTGCACTGGCGTGCTCTGGTGTGAATTGGCGTTCTCTGGCGTGCACTGGCTTGCTTTGGCGTGCACTGGCGTGCTCTGGCGTGCAATGGCGTGCTCTGGCGTGCACTGGCGTACTCTGGCGTGTAATGGCGTGCTCTGGCGTGCACTGGCGTGCTCTGGTGTGAATTGGCGTGCTCTGGCGTGAACTGGCGAGCTCTGGTATGAATTGGCGTGCTCTTGCGTGCATTGACGTGCTCTGGCATGCA
Organism: Daphnia pulicaria; assembly: GCF_021234035.1. Taxonomy (NCBI): domain Eukaryota; kingdom Metazoa; phylum Arthropoda; class Branchiopoda; order Diplostraca; family Daphniidae; genus Daphnia; species Daphnia pulicaria. The sequence goes on from NC_060920.1 coordinate 5,500,071, forward strand.
CTGGCGTGCACTGGCATGCACTGGCGTGCACTGGCGTGCTCTGGCGTGCATTGACGTGCTCTGGCGTGCACTGGCGTGCTCTGGCGTGCACTGGCGTGCACTGGCGTGCTCTGGCGTGCACTGGCGTGCTCTGGCGTGCACTGGCGTGCTCTGGCGTGCACTGGCGTAATCTGGCGTGCACTGGCGTTCTCTGGTGTGAATTTCTGTGCTCTGGCGTGCACTGGCGTGCTCTGGCATGCTCTGGCGTGCACTGGCGTGCTCTGGTGTGAATTGGCGTTCTCTGGCGTGCAATGGCGTGCTCTGGCGTGCACTGGCGTACTCTGGCGTGTAATGGCGTGCTCTGGCGTGCACTGGCGTGCTCTGGTGTGAATTGGCGTGCTCTGGCGTGAACTGGCGTGCTCTGGTATGAATTGGCGTGCTCTTGCGTGCATTGACGTGCTCTGGCGTGCACTGGCGTGCACTGGCATGCACTGGCGTGCACTGGCGTGCTCTGGCGTGCATTGACGTGCTCTGGCGTGCACTGGCGTGCTCTGGCGTGCACTGGCGTGCACTGGCGTGCTCTGGCGTGCACTGGCGTGCTCTGGCGTGCACTGGCGTGCTCTGGCGTGCACTGGCGTAATCTGGCGTGCACTGGCGTTCTCTGGTGTGAATTTCTGTGCTCTGGCGTGCACTGGCGTGCTCTGGCATGCTCTGGCGTGCTCTGGCGTGCTCTGGCGTGCTCTGTCGTGCTCTGGCGTGCTCTGCTATGCAGAACTCAAGTGCTTGACAATAGAAATCCACTACCTGACAATAGAACTCAAAAAACTTGAATAATTTTTAAAAATTCAAGTGCTGTGATGTGCGTTTTTCTAAAACTTTTTGTTCATGATTTGCTCTATAAATTTATTTATTCAATACTTGAAATGGTGTATTGGACATTGATTTACACATCCTGTAATTAAAAAATGGTTTTTAAGTGAAAAAAATATTTTAGCAACTTCAAGTACTGAGCTGTTCTCTGCTGTGCTCTACCGTGCTCTGGCGTGCACTTGCGTGCTCTGGCGTGCTCTGGTGTGCTCTGGCTTGCTTTGGCGTGAATTGACGTGCTCTGGCGTGCACTGGCGTGCACTGGCGTGCTCTGGCGTGCACTGGCTTGCTCTGGCGTGCACTGGCGTGCTCTGGTGTGAATTGGATTGCTCTGGCGTGCATTGACGTGCTCTAGCTTGCTCTGGCGAGCATTGACGTGCTCTGGCGTGCTCTGACGTGCACTGGCGTGCTCTGGCTTGCACTGGCTTGCTCTGGCGTTCACTGGGGTTATCTGGCGTTTACTGTCGTGCTCTGGCGTTTACTGGCGTGCTCTAGCGTTCTCTGGCGTGCACTGGCGTGCTCTGGTGTGAATTGGCGTGCTCTGGCGTGCACTGGCATGCTCTGGTATGAATTGGCGTGCTCTTGCGTGCATTGACGTGCTCTGGCTTGCACTGGCGTGCACTGGCATGCACTGGCGTGCTCTGGTGTGAATTGGCGTGCTCTGGCGTGCACTTGCTTGCTCTGGCGTGCATTGACGTGCTCTGGCGTGCACTGGCGTGCTCTGGCGTTCTCTGGCGTGCACTGGCGTGCTCTGGCGTGCACTGGCGTGCTCTGGCGTGCACTGGCGTGCTCTGGCGTGCACTGGCGTGCTCTGGCGTGCTCTGGCGTGCTCTGTCGTGCTCTGGCGTGCTCTGTCGTGCTCTGGCGTGCTCTGCTATGCAGAACTCAAGTGCTTGACAATAGAAATCCACTAACCGACAATAGAACTCAAATAACTTGAATAATTTTAAAAAATTCAAGTGCTGTGATATGCGTTTTTCTTAAACTTTTTGATCATGATTTGCTCTATAAATTTATTTATTCAATACTTGAAATGGTGTATTGGACATTGATTTACACATCCTGTAATTAAAAAATGGTTTTTAAGTGAAAAAAATATTATAGCAACTTCAAGTGCTGAGCTGTTGTCTGCTGTGCTCTACCGTGCTCTGGCGTGCACTGGCGTGATCTGGCTTGCTCTGGCGTGCTCTGGCGTGCACTGGTGTGCTCTGGTGTGCACTGGCGTGCTCTGGCGTGCACTGGCGTGCTCTGGCGTGCACTGGCGTGCTCTGGTGTGAAAAAGTGTACTATGGCGTGCATTGACGTGCTCTGGCTTGCTCTGGCGTGCATTGGCGTGCTCTGGCTTGCATTGGCGTGCTCTGGCGTGCACTGGCGTGCTCTGGCGTGCACTGGCGTGCTCTGGTGTGAAAAAGTGTGCTCTGGCGTGCATTGACGTGCTCTGGCGTGTACTGGCGTGCTCTGGCGTGCACTGGCGTGCTCTGGCGTGCACTGGCGTGCTCTGGCGTGCACTGGCGTGCTCTGGCGTGCACTGGCGTGCTCTGGCGTTCACTGGGGTGCTCTGGCGTGCACTGGCATGCTCTGGTGTGAATTGGCGTGCTTTTGCGTGCACTGGCATGCTCTGGTATGAATTGGCGTGCTCTGGCGTGCACTAGCGTTCTCTGGCGTGCATTGACGTGCTCTGGCGTGCACTGGCGTGCTCTGGCGTGCACTGGCGTGCTCTGGCGTTCACTGGGGTGCTCTGGCGTGCACTGGCGTGCTCTGGTTTGAATTGGCGTGCTTTGGCGTGCACTGGCGTGCTCTGGTATGAATTGGCGTGCTCTGGCGTGCACTGGCGTTCTCTGGCGTGCATTGACGTTCTCTGGCGTGCACTGGCGTGCTCTGGCGTGCACTGGCGTGCTCTGGCGTTTACTGGCGTGCTCTGGCGTTTACTGGCGTGCTCTGGCGTGCACTGTCGTGCTTTGGTGTGCACTGGCGTGCTCTGGCGTGCACTGGCGTGCTCTGGCGTGCACTGGCGTGCTCTGGCGTGCACCGGCGTGCTCTGGCGTGCTCTGGCGTGCTCTGGCGTGCACTGGCGTGCTCTGGCGTGCACTGGCGTGCTCTGGCGTGCACTGGCGTGCTCTGGCGTGCACTGGCGTGCTCTGGTGTGAATTGGCGTGCACTGGCGTGCACTGGCTTGCTTTGGCGTGCACTGGCATGTTCTGGCGTGCACTGGCGTGCTCTGGCGTCCACTGGCGTGCTCTGGCGTGTAATGGCGTGCTCTGGCGTCCACTGGCGTGCTCTGGCGTGTAATGGCGTGCTCTGGCGTGCACTGGCGTGCTCTGGTGTGAATTGGCGTGCTCTGGCGTGCACTGGCATGCTCTGGTATGAATTGGCGTGCTCTTGCGTGCATTGACGTGCTCTGGCTTGCACTGGCGTGCACTGGCATGCACTGGCGTGCTCTGGTGTGAATTGGCGTGCTCTGGCGTCCACTTGCTTGCTCTGGCGTGCATTGACGTGCTCTGGCGTGCACTGGCGTGCTCTGGCGTTCTCTGGCGTGCACTGGCGTGCTCTGGCGTGCACTGGCGTGCTCTGGCGTGCACTGGCGTGCTCTGGCGTGCACTGGCGTGCTCTGGCGTGCTCTGGCGTGCTCTGTCGTGCTCTGGCGTGCTCTGTCGTGCTCTGGCGTGCTCTGCTATGCAGAACTCAAGTGCTTGACAATAGAAATCCACTACCCGACAATAGAACTCAAATAACTTGAATAATTTTAAAAAATTCAAGTGCTGTGATATGCGTTTTTCTAAAACTTTTTGATCATGATTTGCTCTATAAATTTATTTATTCAATACTTGAAATGGTGTATTGGACATTGATTTACACATCCTGTAATTAAAAAATGGTTTTTAAGTGAAAAAAATATTATAGCAACTTCAAGTGCTGAGCTGTTGTCTGCTGTGCTCTACCGTGCTCTGGCGTGCACTGGCGTGCTCTGGCTTGCTCTGGCGTGCACTGGCGTGCACTGCCGTGCACTGGCGTGCTCTGGCGTGCACTGGCGTGCTCTGGCGTGCACTGGCGTGCTCTGACGTGCACTGGCGTGCTCTGGTGTGAATTGGCGTGCTCTGGCGTGCACTGGCGTGCTCTGGTATGAATTGGCGTGCTCTGGTATGAATTGGCGTGCTCTGGGGTGCACTGGCGTGCTCTGGCGTGCATTGACGTGCACTGGCGTGCTCAACCGTGCTCTGCCGTGCTCTGGCGTTCTCTGTCGTGCACTGGCGTGCACTGGCGTAATCTACCGTGCTCTACCGTGCTCTGGCGTTCTCTGTCGTGCACTGGCGTGCTCTGGTGTGAATTGGCGTGCTCTGGCGTGCACTGGCGTGCTCTGGCGTGCACTGGCGTACTCTGGCGTGTACTGGCATTCTCTGGCGTGCACTGTCGTGCTCTGGCGTGCACTGGCGTAATCTGGCGTGCACTGGCGTGCTCTGGTGTGAATTGGTGTGCTCTGGCGTGCACTGGCGTGCTCTGGCGTGCTCTGGCGTGCTCTGTCGTGCTCTGGCGTGCTTGACAATAGAAATCCACTACCCGACAATAGAACTCAAATAACTTGAATAATTTTTAAAAATTCAAGTGCTGTGATGTGCCTTTTTCTAAAACTTTTTGTTCATGATTTGCTCTATAAATTTATTGATTCAATAGACTTGGAATGGTGTATTGGACATTGATTTACACATCCTGTAATTAAAAAATGGTTTTAAAGTGAAAAAAATATTATAGCAACTTCAAGTGCTGAGTTGTTCTCTGCTGTGCTCTATCGTGCTCTGGCGTGCACTGGCGTGCTCTAACGTGCACTGGCGTGCTCTGGCGTGCACTGGCGTGCTCTGGCGTGCACTGGCGTGCTCTGGCGTGCACTGGCGTGCTCTGGCGTGCACTGGCGTGCTCTGGCGTGCACTGGCGTGCTCTGGTGTGAATTGGCGTGCTCTGGCGTGCACTGGCGTGCTCTGGTGTGAATTGGCGTGCTCTGGCGTGCACTGGCGTGCTCTGGTATGAATTGGCGTGCTCTTGCGTGCATTAACGTGCTCTGGCTTGCACTCGCGTGCACTGGCATGCACTGGCGTGCTCTGGTGTGAATTGGCGTGCTCTGGCGTGCACTGGCTTGCTCTGGCGTGCATTGACGTGTTCTGGTATGAATTGGCGTGCTCTTGCGTGCATTGACGTGCTCTTGCGTGCACTGGCGTGCACTGGCGTTCTCTGGCGTGCACTGGCGTGCTCTGGTGTGAATTGGCGTGCTCTGGCGTGCACTGGCGTGCTCTGGCGTGCACTTGCGTTCTCTGGCGTGCACTTGCGTGCTCTGGCGTGCACTGGCGTAATCTGGCGTGCACTGGCGTGCTCTGGTGTGAAATGGCGTGCTCTGGCGTGCACTGGCGTGCTCTGGCGTGCTCTGGCGTGCTCTGGCGTGCTCTGGCTTGCTCTGTCGTGCTCTGGCGTGCTCTGCTATGTAGAACTCAAGTGCTTGACAATAGAAATTTACTACCTGACAATAGAACTCAAATAACTTGAATAATTTTTAAAAATTCAAGTGCTGTGATGTGTGTTTTTCTAAAACTTTTTGATCATGATTTGCTCTATAAATTTATTTATTCAATACTTGAAATGGTGTATTGGACATTGATTTACACATCCTGTAATTAAAAAATGGTTTTTAAGTGAAAAAAATATTATAGCAACTTCAAGTGCTGAGCTGTTCTCTGCTGTGCTCTACCGTGCTCTGTCGTGTACTGGCGTGCACTGGCGTGCATTGACGTGCTCTGGCTTGCTCTGGCGTGCATTGAAGTGCTCTGGCGTGCTCTGGCGTGCACTGGCGTGCTCTGGCGTGCACTGGCGTGCTCTGGCGTGCACTGGCGTGCTCTGGCGTGCACTGGCGTGCATTGACGTGCTCTGGCGTGCACTGGCGTGATCTGGTGTGAATTGGCGTGCTCTGGCGTGCTCTGTCGTGCTCTGTCGTGCTCTGCTATGCAGAACTCAAATTCCTGACAATAGAAATCCACTACCCGACAATAGAACTCAAATAACTTGAATAATTTTTAAAAATTCAAGTGCTGTGATGTGCGTTTTTCTAAAACTTTTTGATCATGATTTGCTCTATATATTTATTTATTCAATACTTGAAATGGTGTATTGGACATTAATTTACACATCCTGTAATTAAAAAATGGTTTTTAAGTGAAAAAAATATTATAGCAACTTCAAGTGCTAAGCTGTTCTCTGCTGTGCTCTACCGTGCTCTGGCGTGCACTGGCGTGCTCTGGCGTGCATTGACGTGCTCTGGCTTGCTCTGGCGTGCATTGACGTGCTCTGGCGTGCTCTGACGGTCACTGGCGTGCTCTGGCGTGCACTGGCGTGCTCTGGCGTTCACTGGCTTGCTCTGGCGTTCACTGGCGTGCTCTGGCGTGCACTGGCGTGCTCTGGCGTGCACTGGCGTGCTCTGGCGTGCACTGGCGTGCTCTGGCGTGCACTGGCGTGCTCTGGCTTGCACTGGCGTGCTCTGGTATGAATTGGCGTGCTCTTGCGTGCATTGACGTGCTCTGGCTTGCATTCGCGTGCACTGGCATGCACTGGCGTGCTCTGGTGTGAATTGGCGTGCTCTGGCGTGCACTGGCGTGCTCTGGTGTGAATTGGCGTGCTCTGGCGTGCACTGGCGTGCTCTGGTATGAATTGGCGTGCTCTTGCGTGCATTGACGTGCTCTGGCTTGCACTCGCGTGCACTGGCATGCACTGGCGTGCTCTGGTGTGAATTGGCGTGCTCTGGCGTGCACTGGCTTGCTCTGGCGTGCATTGACGTGTTCTGGTATGAATTGGCGTGCTCTTGCGTGCATTGACGTGCTCTTGCGTGCACTGGCGTGCACTGGCGTTCTCTGGCGTGCACTGGCGTGCTCTGGTGTGAATTGGCGTGCTCTGGCGTGCACTGGCGTGCTCTGGCGTGCACTTGCGTGCTCTGGCGTGCACTGGCGTAATCTGGCGTGCACCTGCGTGCTCTGGTGTGAAATGGCGTGCTCTGGCGTGCACTGGCGTGCTCTGGCGTGCTCTGGCGTGCTCTGGCGTGCTCTGGCTTGCTCTGTCGTGCTCTGGCGTGCTCTGCTATGTAGAACTCAAGTGCTTGACAATAGAAATTTACTACCTGACAATAGAACTCAAATAACTTGAATAATTTTTAAAAATTCAAGTGCTGTGATGTGTGTTTTTCTAAAACTTTTTGATCATGATTTGCTCTATAAATTTATTTATTCAATACTTGAAATGGTGTATTGGACATTGATTTACACATCCTGTAATTAAAAAATGGTTTTTAAGTGAAAAAAATATTATAGCAACTTCAAGTGCTGAGCTGTTCTCTGCTGTGCTCTACCGTGCTCTGTCGTGTACTGGCGTGCACTGGCGTGCATTGACGTGCTCTGGCTTGCTCTGGCGTGCATTGAAGTGCTCTGGCGTGCTCTGACGTGCACTGGCGTGCTCTGGCGTGCACTGGCGTGCTCTGGCGTGCACTGGCGTGCTCTGGCGTGCACTGGCGTGCATTGACGTGCTCTGGCGTGCACTGGCGTGATCTGGTGTGAATTGGCGTGCTCTGGCGTGCTCTGTCGTGCTCTGTCGTGCTCTGTCGTGCTCTGCTATGCAGAACTCAAATTCCTGACAATAGAAATCCACTACCCGACAATAGAACTCAAATAACTTGAATAATTTTTAAAAATTCAAGTGCTGTGATGTGCGTTTTTCTAAAACTTTTTGATCATGATTTGCTCTATATATTTATTTATTCAATACTTGAAATGGTGTATTGGACATTAATTTACACATCCTGTAATTAAAAAATGGTTTTTAAGTGAAAAAAATATTATAGCAACTTCAAGTGCTAAGCTGTTCTCTGCTGTGCTCTACCGTGCTCTGGCGTGCACTGGCGTGCTCTGGCGTGCATTGACGTGCTCTGGCTTGCTCTGGCGTGCATTGACGTGCTCTGGCGTGCTCTGACGGTCACTGGCGTGCTCTGGCGTGCACTGGCGTGCTCTGGCGTTCACTGGCGTGCTCTGGCGTTCACTGGCGTGCTCTGGCGTGCACTGGCGTGCTCTGGCGTGCACTGGCGTGCTCTGGCGTGCACTGGCGTGCTCTGGCGTGCACTGGCGTGCTCTGGCGTGCACTGGCGTGCTCTGGCGTGCACTGGCGTGCTCTGGTGTGAAAAAGTGTGCTCTGGCGTGCATTGACGTGCTCTGGCTTGCTCTGGCGTGCTCTGGCGTGTACTGGCGTGCTCTGGCGTGCACTGGCGTGCTCTGGCGTGCACTGGCGTGCTCTGGCGTGCACTGGCGTGCTCTGGCGTGCACTGGCGTGCTCTGGCGTGCACTGGCGTGCTCTGGTATGAATTGGCGTGCTCTGGCGTGCACTGGCGTTCTTTGGCGTGCATTGACGTGCTCTGGCGTGCACTGGCGTGCTCTGGCGTGCACTGGCGTGCTCTGGCGTGCACTGGCGTGCTCTGGCGTTTACTGGCGTGCTCTGGCGTGCACTGTCGTGCTTTGGTGTGCACTGGCGTGCTCTGACGTGCACTGGCGTGCTCTGGCGTGCACTGGCGTGCTCTGGCGTGCACCGGCGTGCTCTGGCGTGCTCTGGCGTGCTCTGGCGTGCACTGGCGTGCTCTGGCGTGCACTGGCGTGCTCTTTCGTGCTCTGGCATGCTCTGCTATGCAGAACTCAAATTCCTGACAATAGAAATCCACTACCCGACAATAGAACTCAAATAACTTGAATAATTTTTAAAAATTCAAGTGCTGTGATGTGCGTTTTTCTAAAACTTTTTGATCATGATTTGCTCTATATATTTATTTATTCAATACTTGAAATGGTGTATTGGACATTAATTTACACATCCTGTAATTAAAAAATGGTTTTTAAGTGAAAAAAATATTATAGCAACTTCAAGTGCTAAGCTGTTCTCTGCTGTGCTCTACCGTGCTCTGGCGTGCACTGGCGTGCTCTGGCGTGCATTGACGTGCTCTGGCTTGCTCTGGCGTGCATTGACGTGCTCTGGCGTGCTCTGACGGTCACTGGCGTGCTCTGGCGTGCACTGGCGTGCTCTGGCGTTCACTGGCGTGCTCTGGCGTGCACTGGCGTGCTCTGGCGTGCACTGGCGTGCTCTGGCGTGCACTGGCGTTCACTGGCGTGCTCTGGCGTGCACTGGCGTGCTCTGGCGTGCACTGGCGTGCTCTGGCGTGCACTGGCGTGCTCTGGCGTGCACTGGCGTGCTCTGGCGTGCACTGGCGTGCTCTGGCGTGCACTGGCGTGCTCTGGTGTGAAAAAGTGTGCTCTGGCGTGCATTGACGTGCTCTGGCTTGCTCTGGCGTGCTCTGGCGTGTACTGGCGTGCTCTGGCGTGCACTGGCGTGCTCTGGCGTGCACTGGCGTGCTCTGGCGTGCACTGGCGTGCTCTGGCGTGCACTGGCGTGCTCTGGCGTGCACTGGCGTGCTCTGGCGTGCACTGGCGTGCTCTGGTATGAATTGGCGTGCTCTGGCGTGCACTGGCGTTCTTTGGCGTGCATTGACGTGCTCTGGCGTGCACTGGCGTGCTCTGGCGTGCACTGGCGTGCTCTGGCGTGCACTGGCGTGCTCTGGCGTTTACTGGCGTGCTCTGGCGTGCACTGTCGTGCTTTGGTGTGCACTGGCGTGCTCTGACGTGCACTGGCGTGCTCTGGCGTGCACTGGCGTGCTCTGGCGTGCACCGGCGTGCTCTGGCGTGCTCTGGCGTGCTCTGGCGTGCACTGGCGTGCTCTGGCGTGCACTGGCGTGCTCTTTCGTGCTCTGGCATGCTCTGCTATGCAGAACTCAAATTCCTGACAATAGAAATCCACTACCCGACAATAGAACTCAAATAACTTGAATAATTTTTAAAAATTCAAGTGCTGTGATGTGCGTTTTTCTAAAACTTTTTGATCATGATTTGCTCTATATATTTATTTATTCAATACTTGAAATGGTGTATTGGACATTAATTTACACATCCTGTAATTAAAAAATGGTTTTTAAGTGAAAAAAATATTATAGCAACTTCAAGTGCTAAGCTGTTCTCTGCTGTGCTCTACCGTGCTCTGGCGTGCACTGGCGTGCTCTGGCGTGCATTGACGTGCTCTGGCTTGCTCTGGCGTGCATTGACGTGCTCTGGCGTGCTCTGACGGTCACTGGCGTGCTCTGGCGTGCACTGGCGTGCTCTGGCGTTCACTGGCGTGCTCTGGCGTGCACTGGCGTGCTCTGGCGTGCACTGGCGTGCTCTGGCGTGCACTGGCGTGCTCTGGCGTGCACTGGCGTGCTCTGGCGTGCACTGGCGTGCTCTGGTGTGAAAAAGTGTGCTCTGGCGTGCATTGACGTGCTCTGGCTTGCTCTGGCGTGCTCTGGCGTGTACTGGCGTGCTCTGGCGTGCACTGGCGTGCTCTGGCGTGCACTGGCGTGCTCTGGCGTGCACTGGCGTGCTCTGGCGTGCACTGGCGTGCTCTGGCGTGCACTGGCGTGCTCTGGTATGAATTGGCGTGCTCTGGCGTGCACTGGCGTTCTTTGGCGTGCATTGACGTGCTCTGGCGTGCACTGGCGTGCTCTGGCGTGCACTGGCGTGCTCTGGCGTTTACTGGCGTGCTCTGGCGTTTACTGGCGTGCTCTGGCGTGCACTGTCGTGCTTTGGTGTGCACTGGCGTGCTCTGACGTGCACTGGCGTGCTCTGGCGTGCACTGGCGTGCTCTGGCGTGCACCGGCGTGCTCTGGCGTGCTCTGGCGTGCTCTGGCGTGCACTGGCGTGCTCTGGCGTGCACTGGCGTGCTCTGGCGTAAACTGGCGTGCTCTGGTGTGAATTGGCGTGCACTGGCGTGCACTGGCTTGCTTTGGCGTGCACTGGCATGTTCTGGCGTGCACTGGCGTGCTCTTGCGTCCACTGGCGTGCTCTGGCGTGTAATGGCGTGCTCTGGCGTCCACTGGCGTGCTCTGGCGTGTAATGGCGTGCTCTGGCGTGCACTGGCGTGCTCTGGTGAGAATTGGCGTGCTCTGGCGTGCACTGGCGTGCTCTGGTATGAATTGGCGTGCTCTTGCGTGCATTGACGTGCTCTGGCTTGCACTGGCGTGCACTGGCATGCACTGGCGTGCTCTGGTGTGAATTGGCGTGCTCTGGCGTGCACTGGCTTGCTCTGGCGTGCATTGACGTGCTCTGGCGTGCACTGGCGTGCTCTGGCGTTCTCTGGCGTGCACTGGCGTGCTCTGGCGTGCACTGGCGTGCATTGACGTGCTCTGGCGTGCACTGGCGTGCTCTTTCGTGCTCTGGCGTGCTCTGTCGTGCTCTGTCGTGCTCTGCTATGCAGAACTCAAATTCCTGACAATAGAAATCCACTACCCGACAATAGAACTCAAATAACTTGAATATTTTTTAAAAATTCAACTGCTGTGATGTGCGTTTTTCTAAAACTTTTTGTTCATTATTTTCTCTGTAAATTTATTGATTCAATAGACTTGAAATGGTTTATTGGACATTGATTTACACATCCTGTAATTAAAACATGGTTTGAACAAGTGAAAAAAATATTATAGCAACTTCAAGTGCTGAGCTGTTCTCTGCAGTGCTCTACCGTGCTCTGGCGTGCACTGGCGTGCTCTGGCGTGCTCTGGCGTGCTCTGGCTTGGTCTTGCGTGCATTGACGTGCTCTGGCGTGCACTGGCGTGCTCTGGCGTGCTCTGGCGTGCACTGGCGTGCTCTGGCGTGCACTGGCGTAATCTGGCGTGCACTGGCTTGCTCTGGTGTGAAATGGCGTGCTCTGGCGTGCACTGGCGTGCTCTGGCGTGCTCTGGCGTGCTCTGTCGTGCTCTGGCGTGCTCTGCTATGCAGAATTCAAGTGCTTGACAATAAAAATCCACTACCCGACAATAGAACTCAAATAACTTGAATAATTTTTAAAAATTCAAGTGCTGTGATGTGCGTTTTTCTAAAACTTTTTGATCATGATTTGCTCTATATATTTATTTATTCAATACTTGAAATGGTGTATTGGACATTAATTTACACATCCTGTAATTAAAAAATGGTTTTTAAGTGAAAAAAATATTATAGCAACTTCAAGTGCTAAGCTGTTCTCTGCTGTGCTCTACCGTGCTCTGGCGTGCACCGGCGTGCTCTGGCGTGCATTGACGTGCTCTGGCTTGCTCTGGCGTGCATTGACGTTCTCTGGCGTGCACTGGCATGCTCTGGCGTGCTCTGGCGTGCACTGGCGTGCTTTGGCGTGCACTGGCGTGCTCTGGTGTGAATTGGCGTGCTCTGGCGTGCACTGGCGTGCTCTGGCGTGCACTGGCGTGCTCTGGCGTGCATTTACGTGCTCTGGCTTGCTCTGGCGTGCATTGACGTATTCTGGCGTGCTCTGGCGGTCACTTGCGTGCTCTGGCATGCACTGGCATGCTCTGGCGGTTACTTGCGTGCTCTGGCATGCACTGGCATGCTCTGGCATGCTCTGGCGTGCACTGGCGTGCTTTGGTGTGAATTGGCGTGCTCTGGCGTGCACTGGCGTGCTCTGGCGTGCACTGGCGTACTCTGGCGTGCACTGGCGTGCTCTGGCGTTCACTGGCGTGCTCTGGCGTGCACTGGCGTGCTCTGGCGTGCACTGGCGTGCTCTGGTGTGAATTGGCGTGCACTGGCGTGCACTGGCGTGCTCTGGTGTGAATTGGCGTGCTCTGGCGTGCTCTGTCGTGCTCTGTCGTGCTCTGCTATGCAGAACTCAAGTGCTTGACAATAGAAATCCACTACCCGACAATAGAACTCAAATAACTTGAATAATTTTTAAAAATTCAAGTGCTGTGATTTGCGTTTTTCTAAAACTTTTTGATCATGATTTGCTCTATAAATTTATTTATTCAATACTTGAAATGGTGTATTGGACATTTATTTACACATCCTGTAATTAAAAAATGGTTTTTAAGTGAAAAAAATATTATAGCAACTTCAAGTGCTGAGCTGTTCTCTGCTGTGATCTACCGTGCTCTGGCGTGCACTGGTGCGCTCTGGCGTGCATTGACGTGTTCTGGCTTGCTCTGGCGTGCTCTGGTGTGCACTGGCGTGCTCTGGCGTGCACTGGCGTGCTCTGGCGTGCACTAGTGTGCTCTGGCGTTCACTGGGGTTCTCTGGCGTGCACTGGCGTGCTCTGGTGTGAATTGGCGTGCTTTTGCGTGCACTGGCGTGCTCTGGCGTGCACTGGCGTGCTCTGGCGTGCTCTGGCGTGCTCTGGCGTGCACTGGCGTGCTCTGGCGTGCACTGGCGTGCTCTGGCGTTCACTGGGGTGCTCTGGCGTGCACTGGCGTGCTCTGGTGTGAATAAGCGTGCTTTGGCGTGCATTGGCGTGCTCTGGTATGAATTGGCGTGCTCTGGCGTGCACTGGCGTGCTCTGGCGTGCATTGACGTGGTCTGGCGTGCACTGGCGTGCACTGGCGTGCTCTGGCGTGCACTGGCGTGCACTGGCGTGCTATGGCGTTCACTGGGGTTCTCTGGCGTTCACTGGGGTGCTCTGGCGTGCACTGGCGTGCTCTGGTGTGAATTGGCGTGCTTTGGCGTGCACTGGCGTGCTCTGGCGTGCTCTGGCGTGCACTGGCGTGCTCTGGCGTTCACTGGGTTGCTCTGGCGTGCACTGGCGTGCTCTGGTGTGAATTGGCGTGCATTGACGTGCTCTGGCGTGCTCTGGCGTGCACTGGCGTGCTCTGGCGTGCACTGGCGTGCTCTGGCGTTCACTGGGGTGCTCTGGCGTTCACAAGCGTGCTCTGGTGTGAATTGGCGTGCTGTGGCGTGCATTGGCGTGCTTTGGTATGAATGGCGTGCTCTGGCGTGCTCTGGCGTGCTCAGGCGTGCATTGACGTGCTCTGGCGTGCACTGGCGTGCTCTGGCGTTCACTGATGTGCTCTGGCGTTCACTGGGGTGCTCTGGCGTGCACTGGCGTGCTCTGGTGTGAATTGGCGTGCTTTGGCGTGCACTGGCGTGCTCTGGCGTGCACTGGCGTGCTCTGGCGTGCATTGACGTGCTCTGGCGTGCTCTGGCGTGCTCTGGCGTGCACTGGCGTGCTCTGGCGTTAACTGACGTGCTATGGCGTTTACTGCGTGCTATGGCGTTTACTGGCGTGCTCTGGCGTGCACTGGCGTGCTCTGGCGTGCACTGGCGTGCTCTTGCGTGAACTGGCGTGCTCTGGCGTGAACTGGCGTGCATTGACGTGCTCTGGCGTGCACTGTCGTGCTCTGGCGTGCTCTGGCGTGCACTGGCGTGCTCAGGCGTGCACTGGCGTGCACTGGCGTGCACTGGCGTGCTCTGGCGTGCATTGACGTGTTCTGGCGTGCACTGGCATGCTCTGGCGTGTACTGGCGTGCTCTGGCGTGCACTGGCGTGCTCTGGCGTGCACTGGCGTACTCTGGTGTGAATTGGCGTGCTTTGGCGTGCACTGGCGTGCATTGACGTAATCTGGCGTGCACTGGCGTGCTCTGGTGTGATTTGGCGTGCTCTTGCGTGCACTGGCTTGCTTTGGCGTGCACTGGCGTGCTCTGGCGTGCACTGGCGTGCTCTGGCGTGCACTGGCGTGCTCTGGCGTGCACTGGCGTGCTCTGGCGTGCACTGGCGTGCACTGGCATGCTCTGGCGTGCACTGGCGTGCACCGGCGTGCTCTGGCGTGCACTGGCGTGCTCTGGCGTGCACTGGCGTGCTTTGGCGTGCACTGGCGTGCTCTGGTGTGAATTGGCGTGCTCTGGCGTGAACTGGCGTGCTCTTTCTTGCACTGGCGTGCTTTGGTGTGAATAGCGTGCTCTGGCGTGCTCTGTCGTGCTCTGTCATGCTCTGCTATGCAGAACTCAAGTTCTTGACAATAGAAATCCACTACCCGACAATAGAACTCAAATAACTTGAATAATTTTTAAAAATTCAAGTGCTGTGATGAGCGTTTTTCTAAAACTTTTTGTTCATGATGTGCTCTATAAATTTATTGATTCAATAGACTTGAAATGGTGTATTGGACATTGATTTACACATCCTGTAATTAAAACATGGTTTGAACAAGTGAAACAAATATTATAGCAACTTCAAGTGCTGAGCTGTTCTCTGCTGTGCTCTACCGTGCTCTGGCGTGCACTGGCGTGCTCTGGCGTGCTCTGGCGTGCTCTGGCTTGCTCTGGCGTGCATTGATGTGCTCTGGCGTGCAGTGGCGTGCTCTGGCGTGCACTGGCGTGCTCTGGCGTGCTCTGGTGTTCACTGGCATTCTCTGGTGTGAACTGGCGTGCTCTGGCGTGCACTGGCGTGCTTTGGCGTGCATTTACGTGCTCTGGCGTGCATTGACGTGCTCTGGCGTGCTCTGGCGTGCACTGGCGTGCTCTGGCGTGCACTGGCGTGCTCTGGCGTGCACTGGCGTGCTCTGGCGTGCACTGGCGTGCTTTGGCGTGCACTGGCGTGCTCTTGCGTGCACTGGCGAGCTCTTTCGTGCACTGGCGTGCTCTGGCGTGCATTGACGTGCTCTGGCTTGCCTTGCCCTTGCGTGTATTGACGTGCTCTGGCGTGCACTGGCGTGCTCTGGTGTAAATTTGCGTGCTCTTGCGTGCACTGGCGTGCTCTTGCGTGCATTGACGTACTCTGGCGTGCACTTGCGTGCTCTGGCGTGCATTGACGTAATCTGGCGTGCACTGGCGTGCTCTGATGTGAATTGGCGTGCTCTGGCGTGCACTGGCGTGCTCTGGCGTGCACTGGCGTGCTTTGGCGTGCACTGGCGTGCTCTGGTGTGCACTGGCGTGCTCTGGCGTGCACTGGCGTGCTCTGGCGTGCACTGGCGTGCTTTGGCGTGCACTGGCTCGCTCTGGTGTGAATTGGCGTGCTCTGGCGTGCACTGGCGTGCTCTGGCGTGCTCTGGCGTGCTCTGTCGTGCTCTTGCGTGCTCTGCTATGCAGAACTCAAGTGCTTGACAATAGAAATCCACTACCCGACAATAGAACTCAAATAACTTGAATAATTTTTTAATATTCAAGTGCTGTGATGTGCGTTTTTCTCAAACTTTTTGTTCATGATTTTCTCTATAAATTTATTGATTCAATAGACTTGAAATGGTGTATTGGACATTGATCTACACATCCTGTAATTAAAAAATGGTTTTAAAGTGAAAAAAATATTATAGCAACTTCAAGTGCTGAGCTGTTCTCTGCTGTGCTCTACCGTGCTCTGGCGTGCACTGGCGTAATCTGGCGTGCTCTGGTGTGAATTGGCGTGCTCTGGCGTGCGCTGGCGTGCTCTGGCGTGCATTGACGTGCTCTGGCGTGCACTGACGTGCTCTGGCGTGCATTGACGTAATCTGGCGTGCACCGGCGTGCTCTGGTGTGAATTGGCGTGCTCTGGCAGTCTGGCGTGCACTGGCTTGCTCTGGCGTGCATTGACGTGCTCAGGCGTGCACTGGCGTGCTCTGGTGTGAATTGGCGTGCTCTGGCGTGCACTGGCGTGCTATGGCGTGCATTGACGTGCTCTGGAGTGCACTGGCGTGCACTGGCGTGCTCTGGCGTGCACTGGCGATCTATGGCGTGCACTGGCGTGCTCTGGCGTTCATTGACGTGCTCTGGCGTGCATTGACGTGCTCTTGCGTGCATTGACGTGCTCTCACGTGCACTGGCGTGCTCTTGTGTGAATTGGCGTGCTCTGGCGTGCACTGGCGTGCTCTGGCGTGCACTGGCGTGCTCTGGCGTGCTCTGGCGTGCATTGACGTTCTCTGGCGTGCACTGGCGTGCTCTGGTGTGAATTTGCGTGCTCTGGCGTGCTCTGGCGTGCATTGACTTTCTCTGGCGTGCACTGGCGTGCTCAGGCGTGCACTGCCGTGCTCTGGCGTGCAATGCCGTGCTCTGGTGTGAATTGCCGTGCTCTGGCGTGCACTGGCGTGCTCTGGCGTGCATTGACGTGCTCTGAATTGCTCTAACGTGTATTGACGTTCTCTGGCGTGCACTGGCGTGCTCTGGCTTGCACTGGCGTGAATAGGCGTGCTCTGGCGTGCACTGGCGTGCTCTGGCGTGCACTGGCGTGCTCTGACGTGCACTGGCGTGCTCTGGTGTGCATTGACGTGCTCTGGCGTGCACTGGCTTGCTCTGGCGTCCATTGACGTGCTCTGGCGTGCACTGGCGTGCTCTGGTGTGAATTGGCGTGCTCTAGCGTGCACTGGCTTGATCTGGCGTGCATTGACGTGCTCTGGCTTGCTCTGGCGTGCATTGACGTTCTCTGGCGTGCACTGGCGTGCTCTGGTATGAATTGGCGTGCTCTGGCGTGCACTGGCGTGCTCTGGCGTGCATTGACGTGCTCTGACTTGCTCTAACGTGTATTGACGTGCTCTGGCGTGAATTGGCGTGGTCTGGCGTGCATTGACGTGCTCTGGCGTGCACTGGCGTGCTCTGGTGTGAATTGGCGTTCTCTGGCGTGCACTGGCTTGCTCTGACGTGCATTGACGTGCTCTGGCTTGCTCTGGCGTGCATTGACGTGCTCTGGCGTGCACTGGCGTGCACTGGCCTGCTCTGGCGTGCACTGGCGTGCTCGTGTGTGAATTGGCGTGCTCTGGCGTGCTCTGGCGTGCACTGGCGTGCTCTGGCGTGCTCTGGCGTGCATTGACGTTCTCTGGCGTGCACTGGCGTACTTTGGCGTGCACTGGCGTAATCTGGCGTGCACTGGTGTGCACTGGCGTGCTCTGGCGTGCACTGGCGTGCTCCGGTGTGAATTGCCGTGCTCTGGCGTGCACTGGCGTGCTCTGGCGTGCACTGGCGTGCTCTGGCGTGCACTGGCGTGCTCTGGCGTGCACTGGCGTGCTTTGGCGTGCACTGGCGTGCTCTGGTGTGAATTGGCGTGCTCTGGCGTGCACTGGCGTGCTCTGGCGTGCTCTGGCGTGCTCTGTCGTGCTCTTGCGTGCTCTGCTATGCAGAACTCAAGTGCTTGACAATAGAAATCCACTACCCGACAATAGAACTCAAATAACTTGAATAATTTTTTAATATTCAAGTGCTGTGATGTGCGTTTTTCTCAAACTTTTTGTTCATGATTTGCTCTATAAATTTATTGATTCAATAGACTTGAAATGGTGTATTGGACATTGATCTACACATCCTGTAATTAAAAAATGGTTTTAAAGTGAAAAAAATATTATAGCAACTTCAAGTGCTGAGCTGTTCTCTGCTGTGCTCTACCGTGCTCTGGCGTGCACTGGCGTGCTCTGGCGTGCTCTGGTGTGAATTGGCGTGCTCTGGCGTGCGCTGGCGTGCTCTGGCGTGCATTGACGTGCTCTGGCGTGCACTGACGTGCTCTGGCGTGCATTGACGTAATCTGGCGTGCACCGGCGTGCTCTGGTGTGAATTGGCGTGCTCTGGCAGTCTGGCGTGCACTGGCTTGCTCTGGCGTGCATTGACGTGCTCTGGCGTGCACTGGCGTGCTCTGGTGTGAATTGGCGTGCTCTGGCGTGCACTGGCGTGCTATGGCGTGCATTGACGTGCTCTGGAGTGCACTGGCGTGCACTGGCGTGCTCTGGCGTGCACTGGCGATCTCTGGCGTGCACTGGCGTGCTCTGGCGTTCATTGACGTGCTCTGGCGTGCATTGACGTGCTCTTGCGTGCATTGACGTGCTCTCACGTGCACTGGCGTGCTCTTGTGTGAATTGGCGTGCTCTGGCGTGCACTGGCGTGCTCTGGCGTGCACTGGCGTGCTCTGGCGTGCACTGGCGTGCTCTGGCGTGCACTGGCGTGCTCTGGCGTGCTCTGGCGTGCATTGACGTTCTCTGGCGTGCACTGGCGTGCTCTGGTGTGAATTTGCGTGCTCTGGCGTGCATTGACTTTCTCTGGCGTGCACTGGCGTGCTCTGGCGTGCACTGCCGTGCTCTTGCGTGCAATGCCGTGCTCTGCTGTGAATTGCCGTGCTCTGGCGTGCACTGGCGTGCTCTGGCGTGCACTGGCGTGCTCTGGCGTGCACTGGCGTGCTCTGGCGTGCACTGGCGTGCTCTGGCGTGCATTGACGTGCTCTGACTTGCTCTAACGTGTATTGACGTGCTCTGGCGTGAATTGGCGTGCTCTGGCGTGCATTGACGTGCTCTGGCGTGCACTGGCGTGCTCTGGTGTGAATTGGCGTGCTCTGGCGTGCACTGGCTTTCTCTGGCGTGCATTGACGTGCTCTGGCTTGCTCTGGCGTGCATTGACGTGCTCTGGCGTGCACTGGCGTACTTTGGCGTGCACTGGCGTAATCTGGCGTGCACTGGTGTGCACTGGCGTGCTCTGGCGTGCACTGGCGTGCTCCGGTGTGAATTGCCGTGCTCTGGCGTGCACTGGCGTGCTCTGGCGTGCACTGGCGTGCTCTGGCGTGCACTGGCGTGCTTTGGCGTGCACTGGCGTGCTCTGGTGTGAATTGGCGTGCTCTGGCGTGCACTGGCGTGCTCTGGCGTGCTCTGGCGTGCTCTGTCGTGCTCTTGCGTGCTCTGCTATGCAGAACTCAAGTGCTTGACAATAGAAATCCACTACCCGACAATAGAACTCAAATAACTTGAATAATTTTTTAATATTCAAGTGCTGTGATGTGCGTTTTTCTCAAACTTTTTGTTCATGATTTGCTCTATAAATTTATTGATTCAATAGACTTGAAATGGTGTATTGGACATTGATCTACACATCCTGTAATTAAAAAATGGTTTTAAAGTGAAAAAAATATTATAGCAACTTCAAGTGCTGAGCTGTTCTCTGCTGTGCTCTACCGTGCTCTGGCGTGCACTGGCGTGCTCTGGCGTGCTCTGGTGTGAATTGGCGTGCTCTGGCGTGCGCTGGCGTGCTCTGGCGTGCATTGACGTGCTCTGGCGTGCACTGACGTGCTCTGGCGTGCATTGACGTAATCTGGCGTGCACCGGCGTGCTCTGGTGTGAATTGGCGTGCTCTGGCAGTCTGGCGTGCACTGGCTTGCTCTGGCGTGCATTGACGTGCTCTGGCGTGCACTGGCGTGCTCTGGTGTGAATTGGCGTGCTCTGGCGTGCACTGGCGTGCTATGGCGTGCATTGACGTGCTCTGGAGTGCACTGGCGTGCACTGGCGTGCTCTGGCGTGCACTGGCGTGCTCTGGCGTGCACTGGCGATCTCTGGCGTGCACTGGCGTGCTCTGGCGTTCATTGACGTGCTCTGGCGTGCATTGACGTGCTCTTGCGTGCATTGACGTACTCTCACGTGCACTGGCGTGCTCTTGTGTGAATTGGCGTGCTCTGGCGTGCACTGGCGTGCTCTGGCGTGCACTGGCGTGCTCTGGCGTGCACTGGCGTGCTCTGGCGTGCTCTGGCGTGCATTGACGTTCTCTGGCATGCACTGGCGTGCTCTGGTGTGAATTTGCGTGCTCTGGCGTGCATTGACTTTCTCTGGCGTGCACTGGCGTGCTCTGGCGTGCACTGCCGTTCTCTTGCGTGCAATGCCGTGCTCTGGTGTGAATTGCCGTGCTCTGGCGTGCACTGGCGTGCTCTGGCGTGCACTGGCGTGCTCTGGCGTGCACTGGCGTGCTCTGGCGTGCATTGACGTGCTCTGACTTGCTCTAACGTGTATTGACGTGCTCTGGCGTGAATTGGCGTGCTCTGGCGTGCATTGACGTGCTCTGGCGTGCACTGGCGTGCTCTGGTGTGAATTGGCGTGCTCTGGCGTGCACTGGCTTTCTCTGGCGTGCATTGACGTGCTCTGGCTTGCTCTGGCGTGCATTGACGTGCTCTGGCGTGCACTGGCGTGCACTGGCCTGCTCTGGCGTGCACTGGCGTGCTCGTGTGTGAATTGGAGTGCTCTGGCGTGCTCTGGCGTGCATTGACGTTCTCTGGCGTGCACTGGCGTACTTTGGCGTGCACTGGCGTAATCTGGCGTGCACTGGTGTGCACTGACGTGCTCTGGCGTGCTCTGGCGTGCATTGACGTGCTCTTGCGTGCATTGACGTGCTCTCACGTGCACTGGCGTGCTCTTGTGTGAATTGGCGTGCTCTGCCGTGCACTGGCGTGCTCTGGCGTGCACTGGCGTGCTCTGGCGTGCACTGGCGTGCTCTGGCGTGCACTGGCGTGCTCTGGCGTGCACTGGCGTGCTCTGGCGTGCACTGGCGTGCTCTGGCGTGCTCTGGCGTGCATTGACGTTCTCTGGCATGCCCTGGCGTGCTCTGGTGTGAATTTGCGTGCTCTGGCGTGCTCTGGCGTGCATTGACTTTCTCTGGCGTGCACTGGCGTGCTCTGGCGTGCACTGCCGTGCTCTTGCGTGCAATGCCGTGCTCTGGTGTGAATTGCCGTACTCTGGCGTGCACTGGCGTGCTCTGGCGTGCACTGGCGTGCTCTGGCGTGCACTGGCGTGCTCTGGCGTGCACTGGCGTGCTCTGGCGTGCACTGGCGTGCTCTGGCGTGCACTGGCGTGCTCTGGCGTGCACTGGCGTGCTCTGGCGTGCACTGGCGTGCTCTGGCGTGCACTGGCGTGCTCTGGCGTGCATTGACGTGCTCTGACTTGCTCTAACTGTATTGACGTGCTCTGGCGTGAATTGGCGTGCTCTGGCGTGCATTGACGTGCTCTGGCGTGCACTGGCGTGCTCTGGTGTGAATTGGCGTGCTCTGGCGTGCACTGGCTTTCTCTGGCGTGCATTGACGTGCTCTGGCTTGCTCTGGCGTGCATTGATGTGCTCTGGCGTGCACTGGCGTGCACTGACCTGCTCTGGCGTGCACTGACGTGCTCTGGCGTGCATTGACGTAATCTGGCGTGCACCGGCGTGCTCTGGTGTGAATTGGCGTGCTCTGGCAGTCTGGCGTGCACTGGCTTGCTCTGGCGTGCATTGACGTGCTCTGGCGTGCACTGGCGTGCTCTGGTGTGAATTGGCGTGCTCTGGCGTGCACTGGCGTGCTATGGCGTGCATTTACGTGCTCTGGAGTGCACTGGCGTGCACTGGCGTGCTCTGGCGTGCACTGGCGTGCTCTGGCGTGCACTGGCGTGCTCTGGCGTGCACTGGCGATCTCTGGCGTGCACTGGCGTGCTCTGGCGTTCATTGACGTGCTCTGGCGTGCATTGACGTGCTCTTGCGTGCATTGACGTGTTCTCACGTGCACTGGCGTGCTCTTGTGTGAATTGGCGTGCTCTGGCGTGCACTGGCGTGCTCTGGCGTGCACTGGCGTGCTCTGGCGTGCACTGGCGTGCTCTGGCGTGCACTGGCGTGCTCTGGCGTGCACTGGCGTGCTCTGGCGTGCTCTGGCGTGCATTGACGTTCTCTGGCATGCACTGGCGTGCTCTGGTGTGAATTTGCGTGCTCTGGCGTGCTCTGGCGTGCATTGACTTTCTCTGGCGTGCACTGGCGTGCTCTGGCGTGCACTGCCGTGCTCTTGCGTGCAATGCCGTGCTCTGGTGTGAATTGCCGTGCTCTGGCGTGCACTGGCGTGCTCTGGCGTGCACTGGCGTGCTCTGGCGTGCACTGGC
This sequence comes from Daphnia pulicaria, assembly GCF_021234035.1. Lineage (NCBI taxonomy): Eukaryota > Metazoa > Arthropoda > Branchiopoda > Diplostraca > Daphniidae > Daphnia > Daphnia pulicaria. The sequence continues at coordinate 5,522,361 of NC_060920.1, forward strand.
GTGCTCTGGCGTGCACTGGCGTGCTCTGGCGTGCACTGGCGTGCTCTGGCGTGCTCTGGCGTGCTCTGGCGTGCATTGACGTCCTCTGACTTGCTCTAACGTGTATTGACGTGCTCTGGCGTGAATTGGCGTGCTCTGGCGTGCATTGACGTGCTCTGGCGTGCACTGGCGTGCTCTGGTGTGAATTGGCGTGCTCTGGCGTGCACTGGCTTTCTCTGGCGTGCATTGACGTGCTCTGGCTTGCTCTGGCGTGCATTGACGTGCTCTGGCGTGCACTGGCGTGCACTGGCCTGCTCTGGCGTGCACTGGCGTGCTCGTGTGTGAATTGGCGTGCTCTGGCGTGCACTGGCATGCATTGACGTTCTCTGGCGTGCACTGGCGTACTTTGGCGTGCACTGGCGTAATCTGGCGTGCACTGGTGTGCACTGGCGTGCTCTGGCGTGCACTGGCGAGCTCCGGTGTGAATTGCCGTGCTCTGGCGTGCACTGGCGTGCACTGGCGTGCTCTGGCGTGCACTGGCGTGCACTGGCGTGCTCTGGCGTGCACTGGCGTTCTCTGGCGTGCACTGGCGTGCTTTGGCGTGCACTGGCGTGCTCTTGTGTGAATTGGCGTGCTCTTGTGTGCTCTGGCGTGCTCTGTCGTGCTCTTGCGTGCTCTGCTATGCAGAACTCAAGTGCTTGACAATAGAAATCCACTACCCGACAATAGAACTCAAATAACTTGAATAATTTTTTAATATTCAAGTGCTGTGATGTGCGTTTTTCTCAAACTTTTTGTTCATGATTTGCTCTATAAATTTATTGATTCAATAGACTTGAAATGGTGTATTGGACATTGATCTACACATCCTGTAATTAAAAAATGGTTTTAAAGTGAAAAAAATATTATAGCAACTTCAAGTGCTGAGCTGTTCTCTGCTGTGCTCTACCGTGCTCTGGCGTGCACTGGCGTGCTCTGGCGTGCTCTGGTGTGAATTGGCGTGCTCTGGCGTGCATTGACGTGCTCTGGCGTGCACTGGCGTGCTCTGGTGTGAATTGGCGTGCTCTGGCGTGCACTGGCTTTCTCTGGCGTGCATTGACGTGCTCTGGCTTGCTCTGGCGTGCATTGACGTGCTCTGGCGTGCACTGGCGTGCACTGGCCTGCTCTGGCGTGCACTGGCGTGCTCGTGTGTGAATTGGCGTGCTCTGGCGTGCACTGGCATGCATTGACGTTCTCTGGCGTGCACTGGCGTACTTTGGCGTGCACTGGCGTAATCTGGCGTGCACTGGTGTGCACTGGCGTGCTCTGGCGTGCACTGGCGAGCTCCGGTGTGAATTGCCGTGCTCTGGCGTGCACTGGCGTGCACTGGCGTGCTCTGGCGTGCACTGGCGTGCACTGGCGTGCTCTGGCGTGCACTGGCGTTCTCTGGCGTGCACTGGCGTGCTTTGGCGTGCACTGGCGTGCTCTTGTGTGAATTGGCGTGCTCTTGTGTGCTCTGGCGTGCTCTGTCGTGCTCTTGCGTGCTCTGCTATGCAGAACTCAAGTGCTTGACAATAGAAATCCACTACCCGACAATAGAACTCAAATAACTTGAATAATTTTTTAATATTCAAGTGCTGTGATGTGCGTTTTTCTCAAACTTTTTGTTCATGATTTGCTCTATAAATTTATTGATTCAATAGACTTGAAATGGTGTATTGGACATTGATCTACACATCCTGTAATTAAAAAATGGTTTTAAAGTGAAAAAAATATTATAGCAACTTCAAGTGCTGAGCTGTTCTCTGCTGTGCTCTACCGTGCTCTGGCGTGCACTGGCGTGCTCTGGCGTGCTCTGGTGTGAATTGGCGTGCTCTGGCGTGCGCTGGCGTGCTCTGGCGTGCATTGACGTGCTCTGGCGTGCACTGACGTGCTCTGGCGTGCATTGACGTAATCTGGCGTGCACCGGCGTGCTCTGGTGTGAATTGGCGTGCTCTGGCAGTCTGGCGTGCACTGGCTTGCTCTGGCGTGCATTGACGTGCTCTGGCGTGCACTGGCGTGCTCTGGTGTGAATTGGCGTGCTCTAGCGTGCACTGGCGTGCTATGGCGTGCATTGACGTGCTCTGGAGTGCACTGGCGTGCACTGGCGTGCTCTGGCGTGCACGGGCGTGCTCTGGCGTGCACTGGCGATCTCTGGCGTGCACTGGCGTGCTCTGGCGTTCATTGACGTGCTCTGGCGTGCATTGACGTGCTCTTGCATGCATTGACGTGCTCTCACGTGCACTGGCGTGCTCTTGTGTGAATTGGCGTGCTCTGGCGTGCACTGGCGTGCTCTGGCGTGCACTGGCGTGCTCTGGCGTGCTCTGGCGTGCATTGACGTTCTCTGGCGTGCACTGGCGTGCTCTGGTGTGAATTTGCGTTCTCTGGCGTGCTCTGGCGTGCATTGACTTTCTCTGGCGTGCACTGGCGTGCTCTGGCGTGCACTGGCGTGCACTGGCGTGCTCTGGCGTGCAATGCCGTGCTCTGGTGTGAATTGCCGTGCTCTGGCGTGCACTGGCGTGCTCTGGCGTGCATTGACGTGCTCTGAATTGCTCTAACGTGTATTGACGTGCTCTGGCTTGCACTGGCGTGAATTGGCGTGCTCTGGCGTGCACTGGCGTGCTCTGGTGTGCATTGACGTGCTCTGGCTTGCACTGGCTTGCTCTGGCGTCCATTGACGTGCTCTGGCGTGCACTGGCGTGCTCTGGTGTGAATTGGCGTGCTCTGGCGTGCACTGGCTTGATCTGGCGTGCATTGACGTTCTCTGGCTTGCTCTGGCGTGCATTGACGATCTCTGGCGTGCACTGGCGTGCTCTGGTATGAATTGGCGTGCTCTGGCGTGCACTGGCGTGCTCTGGCGTGCACTGGCGTGCTCTGGCGTGCACTGGCGTGCTCTGGTGTGAATTGGCGTGCTCTGGCGTGCACTGGCTTGCTCTGGCGTGCATTGACGTGCTCTGGCTTGCGCTGGCGTGCATTGACGTGCGCTGGCGTGCACTGGCGTGCACTGGCCTGCTCTGGCGTGCACTGGCGTGCTCGTGTGTGAATTGGCGTGCTCTGGCGTGCACTGGCGTGCTCTGGCGTGCTCTGGCGTGCATTGACGTGCTCTGAATTGCTCTAACGTGTATTGACGTGCTCTGGCGTGCACTGGCGTGCTCTGGCTTGCACTGGCGTGAATTGGCGTGCTCTGGCGTGCACTGGCGTGCTCTGGCGTGCATTGACGTGCATTGACGTGCTCTGGCTTGCTCTCGCGTGCATTGACGTTCTCTGGCGTGCACTGGCGTGCTCTGGCGTGCACCGGCGTGCTCTGGTGTGAACTGGCGTGCTCTGGCAGTCTGGCGTGCACTGGCTTGCTCTGGCGTGCATTGACGTTCTCTGGCGTGCACTGGCGTGCTCTGGTATGAATTGGCGTTCTCTGGCGTGCACTGGCGTGCTCCGGTGTGAATTGCCATTCTCTGGCGTGCACTGGCGTGCTCTGGCGTGCATTGACGTGCTCTGAATTGCTCTAACGTGTATTGACGTGCTCTGGCGTGCACTGGCGTGCACTGGCGTGAATTGGCGTGCTCTGGCGTGCACTGGCGTGCTCTGGCGTGCATTGACGTGCTCTGGCCTGCTCTCGCGTGCATTGACGTTCTCTGGCGTGCACTGGCGTGCTCTGGCGTGCACCGGCGTGCTCTGGTGTGAATTGGCGTGCTCTGGCAGTCTGGCGTGCACTGGCTTGCTCTGGCGTGCATTGACGTGCTCTGGCGTGCACTGGCGTGCTTTGGTGTGAATTGGCGTGCTCCGGTGTGAATTTGCGTGCTCTGGCGTGCATTGACGTTCTCTGGGGTGCACTGGCGTACTCTGGCGTGCACTGGCGTGCTCTGGCGTGCACTGGCGTGTACTGGCGTGCACTGGTGTGCACTGGCGTGCTCTGGCGTGCACTGGCGTGCTCTGGCGTGCACTGGCGTGCACTGGCTTGCTCTGGCGTGATCTGGCGTGCACTGGCGTGCTCTGGCGTGAATTGGCGTGCTCTGGCGTGCACTGGCGTGCTCAGGCGTGCACTGGCGTGCTCTGGCGTGCATTGACGTGCTCTGGCGTGCACTGGCGTGCTCTGGTGTGAATTGGCGTGCTATGGCGTGCACTGGCTTGCTCTGGCGTGCATTGACGTGCTCTGGCTTGCTCTGGCGTGCATTGACGTTCTCTGGCGTGCACTGGCGTGCTCTGGCGTGCATTGACGTAATCTGGCGTGCACTGGCGTGCTCTGGTGTGAATTGGCGTGCTCTGGCGTGCACTGGCGTGCATTGACGTTTTCTGGCGTGCACTGGCGTGCTCTGGCGTGCACTGGCGTGCACTGGCGTGCTTTGGCGTGCACTGGCGTGCTCTGGCGTGCACTGGCGTGCTCTGGCTTGCACTGGCGTGCTCTGGTGTGAATTGACGTGCTCTTGCGTGCACTGGGTTGCTCTGGCGTGCATTGACGTGCTCTGGTTTGCTCTGGCGTGCATTGACGTTCTCTGGCGTGCACTGGCGTGCTCTGGCGTGTACTGGCGCTTTCTGGTGTGCATTGACGTGCTCTGGCGTGCACTGGCTTGCTCTGGCGTGCATTGACGTGCTATGGCTTGCTCTGGCGTGCATTAACGTTCTCTGGCGTGCACTGGCGTGCTCTGGCGTGCATTGGCGTGCACTGGCGTGCTCTTGCGTGCACTGGCGTGCACTGGCGTGCTCTGGCGTGCACTGGCGTGCTCTGGCGTGAATTGACGTTCTCTGGCGTGCTCTGGTGTGAATTTGCGTGCTCTGGCGTGCTCTGGCGTGCATTGACGTTCTCTGGCGTGAACTGGCGTGCTCCGGTGTGAATTGCCATTCTCTGGCGTGCACTGGCGTGCTCTGGCGTGCATTGACGTGCTCTGAATTGCTCTAACGTGTATTGACGTGCTCTGGCGTGCACTGGCGTGAATTGGCGTGCTCTGGCGTGCACTGGCGTGCTCTGGCGTGCATTGACGTGCTCTGGCCTGCTCTCGCGTGCATTGACGTGCTCTGGCGTGCACTGGCGTGCTCTGGCGTGCACCGGCGTGCTCTGGTGTGAATTGGCGTGCTCTGGCAGTCTGGCGTGCACTGGCTTGCTCTGGCGTGCATTGACGTGCTCTGGCGTGCACTGGCGTGCTTTGGTGTGAATTGGCGTGCTCCGGTGTGAATTTGCGTGCTCTGGCGTGCTCTGGCGTGCATTGACGTTCTCTGGGGTGCACTGGCGTACTCTGGCGTGCACTGGCGTGCTCTGGCGTGCACTGGCGTGTACTGGCGTGCACTGGTGTGCACTGGCGTGCTCTGGCGTGCACTGGCGTGCTCCGGTGTGAATTGCCGTGCTCTGGCGTGCACTGGCGTGCTCTGGCGTGCACTGGCGTGCTCTGGCGTGCACTGGCGTGCACTGGCGTGCTCTGGCGTGATCTGGCGTGCACTGGCGTGCTCTGGCGTGAATTGGCGTGCTCAGGCGTGCACTGGCGTGCTCTGGCGTGCATTGACTTTCTCTGGCGTGCACTGGCGTGCTCTGGCGTGCACTGGCGTGCACTGGCGTGCTCTGGCGTGCAATGCCGTGCTCTGGTGTGAATTGCCGTGCTCTGGCGTGCACTGGCGTGCTCTGGCGTGCATTGACGTGCTCTGAATTGCTCTAACGTGTATTGACGTGCTCTGGCTTGCACTGGCGTGAATTGGCGTGCTCTGGCGTGCACTGGCGTGCTCTGGCGTGCACTGGCGTGCTCTGGTGTGCATTGACGTGCTCTGGCTTGCACTGGCTTGCTCTGGCGTCCATTGACGTGCTCTGGCGTGCACTGGCGTGCTCTGGTGTGAATTGGCGTGCTCTGGCGTGCACTGGCTTGATCTGGCGTGCATTGACGTTCTCTGGCTTGCTCTGGCGTGCATTGACGATCTCTGGCGTGCACTGGCGTGCTCTGGTATGAATTGGCGTGCTCTGGCGTGCACTGGCGTGCTCTGGCGTGCACTGGCGTGCTCTGGTGTGAATTGGCGTGCTCTGGCGTGCACTGGCTTGCTCTGGCGTGCATTGACGTGCTCTGGCTTGCGCTGGCGTGCATTGACGTGCGCTGGCGTGCACTGGCGTGCACTGGCCTGCTCTGGCGTGCACTGGCGTGCTCGTGTGTGAATTGGCGTGCTCTGGCGTGCACTGGCGTGCTCTGGCGTGCTCTGGCGTGCATTGACGTGCTCTGAATTGCTCTAACGTGTATTGACGTGCTCTGGCGTGCACTGGCGTGCTCTGGCTTGCACTGGCGTGAATTGGCGTGCTCTGGCGTGCACTGGCGTGCTCTGGCGTGCATTGACGTGCATTGACGTGCTCTGGCTTGCTCTCGCGTGCATTGACGTTCTCTGGCGTGCACTGGCGTGCTCTGGCGTGCACCGGCGTGCTCTGGTGTGAACTGGCGTGCTCTGGCAGTCTGGCGTGCACTGGCTTGCTCTGGCGTGCATTGACGTTCTCTGGCGTGCACTGGCGTGCTCTGGTATGAATTGGCGTTCTCTGGCGTGCACTGGCGTGCTCCGGTGTGAATTGCCATTCTCTGGCGGGCACTGGCGTGCTCTGGCGTGCATTGACGTGCTCTGAATTGCTCTAACGTGTATTGACGTGCTCTGGCGTGCACTGGCGTGCACTGGCGTGAATTGGCGTGCTCTGGCGTGCACTGGCGTGCTCTGGCGTGCATTGACGTGCTCTGGCCTGCTCTCGCGTGCATTGACGTTCTCTGGCGTGCACTGGCGTGCTCTGGCGTGCACCGGCGTGCTCTGGTGTGAATTGGCGTGCTCTGGCAGTCTGGCGTGCACTGGCTTGCTCTGGCGTGCATTGACGTGCTCTGGCGTGCACTGGCGTGCTTTGGTGTGAATTGGCGTGCTCCGGTGTGAATTTGCGTGCTCTGGCGTGCATTGACGTTCTCTGGGGTGCACTGGCGTACTCTGGCGTGCACTGGCGTGCTCTGGCGTGCACTGGCGTGTACTGGCGTGCACTGGTGTGCACTGGCGTGCTCTGGCGTGCACTGGCGTGCTCCGGTGTGAATTGCCGTGCTCTGGCGTGCACTGGCGTGCACTGGCTTGCTCTGGCGTGATCTGGCGTGCACTGGCGTGCTCTGGCGTGAATTGGCGTGCTCTGGCGTGCACTGGCGTGCTCAGGCGTGCACTGGCGTGCTCTGGCGTGCATTGACGTGCTCTGGCGTGCACTGGCGTGCTCTGGTGTGAATTGGCGTGCTATGGCGTGCACTGGCTTGCTCTGGCGTGCATTGACGTGCTCTGGCTTGCTCTGGCGTGCATTGACGTTCTCTGGCGTGCACTGGCGTGCTCTGGCGTGCATTGACGTAATCTGGCGTGCTCTGGTGTGAATTGGCGTGCTCTGGCGTGCACTGGCGTGCATTGACGTTTTCTGGCGTGCACTGGCGTGCTCTGGCGTGCACTGGCGTGCACTGGCGTGCTTTGGCGTGCACTGGCGTGCTCTGGCGTGCACTGGCGTGCTCTGGCTTGCACTGGCGTGCTCTGGTGTGAATTGACGTGCTCTTGCGTGCACTGGGTTGCTCTGGCGTGCATTGACGTGCTCTGGTTTGCTCTGGCGTGCATTGACGTGCTCTGGCGTGCACTGGCGTGCTCTGGCGTGTACTGGCGCTTTCTGGTGTGCATTGACGTGCTCTGGCGTGCACTGGCTTGCTCTGGCGTGCATTGACGTGCTATGGCTTGCTCTGGCGTGCATTAACGTTCTCTGGCGTGCACTGGCGTGCTCTGGCGTGCATTGGCGTGCACTGGCGTGCTCTTGCGTGCACTGGCGTGCACTGGCGTGCTCTGGCGTGCACTGGCGTGCTCTGGCGTGAATTGACGTTCTCTGGCGTGCTCTGGTGTGAATTTGCGTGCTCTGGCGTGCTCTGGCGTGCATTGACGTTCTCTGGCGTGAACTGGCGTGCTCCGGTGTGAATTGCCATTCTCTGGCGTGCACTGGCGTGCTCTGGCGTGCATTGACGTGCTCTGAATTGCTCTAACGTGTATTGACGTGCTCTGGCGTGCACTGGCGTGAATTGGCGTGCTCTGGCGTGCATTGACGTGCTCTGGCCTGCTCTCGCGTGCATTGACGTTCTCTGGCGTGCACTGGCGTGCTCTGGCGTGCACCGGCGTGCTCTGGTGTGAATTGGCGTGCTCTGGCAGTCTGGCGTGCACTGGCTTGCTCTGGCGTGCATTGACGTGCTCTGGCGTGCACTGGCGTGCTTTGGTGTGAATTGGCGTGCTCCGGTGTGAATTTGCGTGCTCTGGCGTGCTCTGGCGTGCATTGACGTTCTCTGGGGTGCACTGGCGTACTCTGGCGTGCACTGGCGTGCTCTGGCGTGCACTGGCGTGTACTGGCGTGCACTGGTGTGCACTGGCGTGCTCTGGCGTGCACTGGCGTGCTCCGGTGTGAATTGCCGTGCTCTGGCGTGCACTGGCGTGCTCTGGCGTGCACTGGCGTGCTCTGGCGTGCACTGGCGTGCACTGGCGTGCTCTGGCGTGATCTGGCGTGCACTGGCGTGCTCTGGCGTGAATTGGCGTGCTCTGGCGTGCACTGGCGTGCTCAGGCGTGCACTGGCGTGCTCTGGCGTGCATTGACGTGCTCTGGCGTGCACTTGCGTGCTCTGGTGTGAATTGGCGTGCTATGGCGTGCACTGGCTTGCTCTGGCGTGCATTGACGTGCTCTGGCTTGCTCTGGCGTGCATTGACGTTCTCTGGCGTGCACTGGCGTGCTCTGGCGTGCATTGACGTAATCTGGCGTGCACTGGCGTGCTCTGGTGTGAATTGGCGTGCTCTGGCGTGCACTGGCGTGCATTGACGTTTTCTGGCGTGCACTGGCGTGCTCTGGCGTGCACTGGCGTGCACTGGCGTGCTTTGGCGTGCACTGGCGTGCTCTGGCGTGCACTGGCGTGCTCTGGCGTGCACTGGCGTGCTCTGGCGTGCACTGGCGTGCTCTCGTGTGCATTGACGTGCTCTTGCGTGCACTGGGTTGCTCTGGCGTGCATTGACGTGCTCTGGTTTGCTCTGGCGTGCATTGACGTGCTCTGGCTTGCTCTGGCATGCATTGACGTGCTCTGGCGTGCTCTGGTGTGAATTGGCGTGCTCTTGCGTGCACTGGAGTGCTCTGGCGTGAACTGGCGTGCACTGGCGTGCAATGGCGTGCTCTGGGGTGCTCTGGCGTGCATTGCCGTGCTCTGGCGTGCACTGGCGTGCACTGGCGTGCATTGACGTGCTCTGGCGTGCACTGGCGTTCACTGGCGTGAATTGACGTGCTCTGGAGTGCACTGGCGTGCACTGGCGTGCTCTGGCGTGCACTGGCGTGCTGTGCGTGCAGAGAACCCTTCCCTATACCTCAAAGTTTTCCACTTCAAAATTTGTCGAAATTTCTAATGCCTATGGGGGCGACAGTGCAAGTGTGTAGTAAAAAGTACAAATTTTGAAGTGGAAAACTTTAGGGTATAGGGAAGGGTTCTCTGAGTTGGTTTGATTGTAAATTATTCTTTATATTCGTATAGAGTGAAGAATTCTGCATCTTTTGGCACAAAGAAAAAGATTTTAGCTTGATTTTTAGTATTTTTTGTAAATTTTTGAAAACGCCGTATTTAACACGGCTCATATGGGGGGAAAACGGGTGTTCCTAATAAACTGAACGATACCGTAGCGCCGTGGAAGTTAATCCTACGACAACTTCATGTGTAGAAAAAATGTAGATCATCATTAGATCTACTCAGGGCCAAAAGGAAAAAAATCTAGCCCAAGCGGTTTAAGAGTTATTGCATTTTTCTAGTACACGTAGTGCCATAAGAATGCATTGAAAATAGGGGGGTGTACCTAATAGTTTGGTGGGTACTGTAGGTTGTGTTTACATTAGCCTATTCGTGTTCACACTGACAGTGTGCTGTAGCCCCTCACCACCACGAGCACTACCGTGCCTAGGGTCGTCGGAGTGAACCCTACCGCCTAACCGTCGTACCCATGAAAGTCGGTACTACCTAAGTTAGAGGACGGGACACTCGTCCTATCCCGCCGTGTTATAGCTTGTCGTGTGGATTTTTAATCATAATTTTTAAAGAAGGGTCAATCGATAGAGATTTAAAAAGTGATTCTAAGTCTCCAAAGCACCTTTCTAGTGAAGATATGAAATTAAAAGATATTTGCGTTTTAATTTTGAGGGGGCAGGAGAGGTGGTCGTTGGTTGTCTCCACCTGGCGCTTCTTTAAACTGTTGCCAAGTTACAGGGGTAAACAACAACGAAAACAAACGGTGAAAGCATGAAAACCAAAATTCAAAATAAGAAGTCTGGCAACGTTCACTGACCTCGACTTTTTCTGCTGACTAACAAAAACCTATTTTTCTCACTTTTCTGGCAAACAATTGCGTTTCGCCGTTTCCTTATATTAATGATTCCAGTTATTTCCTTATAGCTCTACTAGTTTTCTTCTTGATTCAGGGCTATTTTTTTATGAAGATGGAAGAAAAACTTTTTGTTTCTTTTTTGAAAGGGTGAAATAAGTTTCAATATTGAGCGCAAGGTGGACACAACCAATGACCACCTATCCCGACCCCTCAAATTTCGGACGCGAAAATCTCCAAAAGTAAACATATTCCGCATAGGAACAATTTATTAGGCTACAGTTCATTTTTAAAGTTCTGTTAATAGGTTCAGAACCGATGAAATTCAAAAAAATTATGACTTATACTAAAATTAAGAGAAAAAAATATTTCAAATTAAATGTGTGTCTCGGAAAAATTTATTTTAGAAGTTATTTAACTTTACAGTTTCGATCTCGAGATACTTTCCTCAAAAAACGAGGAGGGGCCTAAAGTCACGTGACTTTAGAGCATTAGCGGTTGTCCGATTCAAAAGCAATAGGAAAAGATCACGTGATTGACAGCTTGGCTTCCCTATTGGCTTTCCTAATGACAGCTTGGTCTGGCTTGGTTTTCCTATTGCACTGTCACTGTCAAGCTGTGTCTGTGAAATCTGAATTCTAAAATGTCTAAGAAAATTCCACGAAACATGCTATGTGTAGCAAAGTAGTACCCCAACGAAAGTGATGATTCAACTAACCAGATTTTCATTAGTGTGCGTGCCCCTGCAGAAAATAATAAAAGAAGTGTTTGGCTTAATGCCTGTGGACGTAATCCAGCTGAAATTAAGAACAGTCATGTATACGTTTGTGAAGACCATTTCAATGTAAGTTTTACAAAAGTTATCTATGTAAAACGTAAGAACTAGATTAATATTTTCTAAAATATTACATTGGATTGCAAAAACCTGGCAGAATACAGAAGTGGACGCCACAAAAAAATTGTGATGAACAAAAATGTCATTCCACACAGATTTTCATTGCTGAAATCTTTTGGTATTTATTTATCGTATCTAATTTGTGGTTTATTTAGTCATTATAATGATTTGTTTTACATGTATTTCAGCAACAACCAGCACATCCAATTTACTCGAAGAACCAACAAGTGTTACACCAACATCTAGCATTTTTTTATCGAAGGAGATGTTAATGAAAGAGAACACCTCAGTAAGTTATTATTGTGTATTATTGTATTTATTTTATTGTAATAATTATTTTTTTATAGACTTCTGCAACTCAAATGTCACTGATGACATCAGCCAAGACAATTTAGTCGAAGAACCAATAAGTCTTACTCCAACATCCAGCGGTTTTTTTATCGGAGAAGAACTCAATGAAAGAGAACATTTCAGTAAGTTATCATTGTATATTATCCCTGAGGTATATTTATATACGAAGGTCCTTAACAATATAGGGTGTGGGGTATAGGGGGTAGGGTAGTAGTAGCTTGTAGTGAAATTCAGAGGGTTTAATGTCCATTTTGTAATCCTTTATACGTTTCTTCCCTGAATGACCAATCGTCACCAAATTTTGTACATAATTCTGTCAAAATTTGATACTTTGCGTAACGGGGTTTTCATTTGTTTTTATTACTGTTTTAGAAATTTAATTTGCATATTTGTTACCTAGCTGGTTGCCGAATCCTAGTTAGTGAATTCGCTTTTTTTGCTTAACCTTCCAACTGTCAGTGCATGCTCAGCAGTGTAAACAAAAAGAAAAAAAGTTTGGATCTTCCCTAGCAAGACAAGTTTTCTGCTATGGGAGTGGAGAGTATTAATTATTTGATTTGATTTGGTTTTTATGTTCGATTTCGATTTCGTCTTTATTCTTCTTTTTATTTTGTATTTTCCCACTTTTTTTTAAACCCCTTTTGTTTTATTATTACCTCTTTTTGTTTACTATTTTTTATCTTTATTTTAATAAATTTGGTTGTCCAAGTAAAATTTCTATGCCTCCTTTTTTAACAGTTAGTCATCAACCAAGAAGTTGAGGAACATTTTAAAAATGTTAGATTATATTCATTTTGAAGCTCTGGGTCATCTCTTCCTTCTTCCTCTGTCCTCTCCTCGGTCATCAAGATCGTCTTGCGGTCGTGAAGAGTTACCACCGATCTTCCACTTCCATTTACCTCCGAAAGCTTATTAAGAGGAATTTTTCAAAAATTACAAATTTAGATTTCCTTTCCGACTAGATTGAGATTCGAACCCCGAACCATACGAATGACAGCCTGGGTTGATGACCATTAGACAATCATTGTTATATTATTGGAAGGGAAAAAATGGGTATGATGATAGCTCGCTATCTATTAGCCAAGACTCATGTAATGCAACATGTGACCGCCTGATATAATTTGAAATTTTCCCAGTCTACGCCAGGACAATTAGAATTGTACGAGATTGTACGCTTCGATTTGAACTTGTGTTGACCGATGTATTAACAGCTGTTTTTAAAGGGGGGTGGGAAAAAAGGGGGAGTAACCGGCCGTCGCCTCCTCAGACCATTCATTGATAACAGAAGGTAGGGAGGGTGGGCGGGCAAATAAACAAACGGAACAACAAACAAATAAACAAACAAACAAAGGAAAGGGGGAGCAGCGCAACAATGACTCCGATCTCCTGCGTGGCTTGAATTTCTCACAGTGTCCATGAGATGGCTATCCGACTCTTAGAGTCTTAGTCTCCTCGACCACGATATCCCCGGCCTCTTCCTCGGAAAGCGTTGTTGTTTCCGGATGATCTGATTGAAAACGGAAAACCATTATGATGTTAATTCGGATCTACCTAAGACGGACCTCACGAACGATAGATTATTTGAACTGTAAGTGGTGGGAATGGGAGGGATCTTTACAGTTCAAATAGAAGCGTACAATCTCGTACAATTCTAATTGTCCTGGCGTAGACTGGGACAATTTCAAATTGTACATATCGTTTTACTAATCAATTTGAACTTTTGATCTTTAAAGCGACTAAAAATATATACTTACACAAACTTACGACCTTTCCGAATATAATATCCATATCAATTAACGGGACGCGGTTCTCCCCCGTACAATGCGTATAAATAAATGACGTGAACTTATAAGAACAGGAGCCAATTAAATACTTGTTTTTATCTGCTGATTCCATCCGGCTGAAGAACAATTCCGACCAGTGATGGGTCCGTCGTTACTTCACGATGATAAAACTTTCTGAAGGTGGACGCGGAGGCCCAGTGACCCACGCGCAAGACCGTATCAACTGAGATTCCAGCTGCGATTGTCTTCGAAGCCGCGGCCCCCCGTGTTGAGTTGGCCGAGAACATATTGATGTCTATGCCCGCCTCTCTCAAGACTTGTTTGATCCAGCCAGATATCGTTACGCTCTTGACCGGATTGTGCTGACCTACTGAGCTGATAAACAGCCAGCCCTCGTTATGAGGGCCCCTGAACACCTCTGTTTTCAAAATGTACGCTTGTAGGCACGCAACCGGGTCCAGCAGCTCGTCATCTAGTTTTTCTAATGAGAAGGACTGCAGCGATCCTGCTTTCTGAGCCTTGCGGGGTCTGTTGAGGGCGAAGGAGACTCTATTTTCTGCGAATATTATGGACTTTAAATTTACCGACGCCAGGTCCGACGCTCGAAACAAGGTGGCCAGGGACAAGAGTGTCGCTAATTTCGACTCCAGCGCACATAGAGAGAGGGCCGCATTTTCTTTTCTTTTGAGATGAGACAGCACTGTATCTACATCCCATACGGAGTCATACTTGGCTGCTGGAGGTTTTTTGTTATAAATGCCCTTCATTAATAATAAAATCTTTTGATGTTGGCCCACTGGGAAGCCTTCAACTTTTTCTAGTGTGGCGGACAGGGCGGATCTATACACATTGACCATACTGTATGATTTTGACCTGGATTGCTCCGCCAGAAAGAAAGTTACCGCGATCAAATCATTACACATGGGATCCGAACCCCTTCCCACACACCAATCTGCCCAAATTCCCCAGGCACTACCGTACGCGCTGGTTGTATTTGATCTGATGGCCCCCACGAAAAGCTCGACCACTTCTCCCGAAAAACCTTGCTTTCCGTACATCGCCCTGACAATTTCCAGGCGACTAGCCGGAAGCCCGGAACGCTGCATAACGGGTTCGTCTCCCCTTTGACCGATTTCAGCAGCCCTGGGCTCGGTCTCAAGACCCGAGGGGTGTCGCACGCCATGCTCAACAGCGTTGGGAACCACGGCTGAGCCGACCAAAGTGGGCAGATCAATAAAATCGACGCTTCCTCCCTCTGCGCTTTCGACAGGCAATCCCGAATGACTGCGAATGGCGGGAACGCATATGCCCCATTTAGATCCACCCAATTCAGAGAAAACGCATCCCATGCCCAGGCTCCGGGCTGTGGGTTCCAGGACACAAATTTTGGCAGCTGCGCGTTCCAGGGATTCGCAAACAGTTCGATCGAGACCTTCCAAACCCTCCAAAGAGCTTGAAATGTCCTCGGATCCAGTTGCCAGTCGCTCCAATCGATCCTCCTTCTCGACTCCCTGTCTGCGATAACGTTCAAAATTCCAGGTAAATACTGCGCCCTCAATGTAACATTTCGCTCCTCACACCAGCGCGCAACCTGGACGGCCAAACGTATCAACGATTCTGAATGTGTGCCCCCTTTCTTATTGATATACGCAACGGCCGTTGTGTTGTCAAGTCTGAGCTCGACAGTGCAGTTACTTTCAAATGCGGCGAACGACCTGAGCGCATTGAAGGCGCCCAACAACTCCGACTCATTGATGTGGCGTCCCGCCTCTTCCTGTGACCACGTCATACTGGTGCGGAGACCATTACACTCCGCCCCCCAACCCGAAAGCGACGCATCGGCACAAATTGACATGATGGGCTCTGACTCAAACATAGACTGGCCTTCACAGGTGGCCAGGTTTTTTGCCCACCACTCTAACTCTTCTTTTCGTCGTCGCTCGTCGTCGTCTCGATCGTGAAAGGACAATTTTTTCCTGCAGGTTCCCTTCATTCGCTCTTGCGCGTTCTATATAAAGAGCTTGCACCTCTCTGTAGTGAGCCTGTGCAAACGGCACAGCTGTTGCCACCCAGGTAAAACTGCCTAACAGACTCGCTAGCTCCCTCAGTGCCACTCTTGATTTTTTTGCCAATTCCGCACTCCTGGTTCCTATTGACTCGACCTTTTTTTCTGGCAAGTGGAACCGCATCAAAACTGAGTCCACCAACATGCCCAAAAATTCCATCAATTGGGCCGGAGTCTCTACAGACTTCTCCGAATTGATCACAAAGCCCAGAATTTGTAACAATTTTTTAATAAAATTTAGTTGCTCTACGATGACCATCCTACACTGATTCAGCAGGATGATGTCATCGAGATAAATGATCACCCTAAACCCGAGGCTCCTCAAGAAAGCTACAACTGGTCTTTAAAGCTTAGTGAATGCCCAAGGTGCAGAGGCCAGGCCAAAGCAAAGACAGGTAAACTGGAACACTTCCCCTTCCCATATAAACTGAAGGAACTCGTGGAAATCACGATGGACGGGGACTGTCAAATACGCGTATTTTAGGTCCAGCTTCACCATCCAATCCCCTTTCACGATCAAGTGCCTGAGCGAGGCCAGGTTCTCCATCTTAAAGTGTCTATACACCACAAATTGATTCAGACTTTTCAAATTAATTATTGGTCTAAATCCTCCCGACTGTTTCTTTATAATGAACATCTGGCAGACAAACCGGATCGTACTGGCCCTTACCACCGCTCCTTTTTGAATTAACGACCTGAGTTCGTCCCGCCCAATGTTCAACTGCTCTTCTCCCATTCGTGCGTTCGACGGAAAATTAAGCATCGTGGGAGGTGACTCGAACTCAAGTTCCAGCCCGTTCCTGACCACATTAAGAATCCAAGGATCGGCTGAAATAAGTCCCCAAGCTCTCCAAAAATGTCTAATTCTTCCACCAATAATACTTAAAGCTATTGGGGGAGGGGAGCTAGAAAGGGAATAAATTAAATCTATTGCGTACCTATTGTCGCTCCAATCCTGTTGGTTTTTATTCCACCGGCTAACCGATCCGGGCCCTTGGCGGCCCTGATCACCTACGCCGTTTCTGGTATCCCGAGATTCTGGTTGCCGAAACTGGGGCGCGTGCCGTTTATTACCGTTGTCATCTCGGATGTTACCGGCTCCGCCACTGCTGTGGTTGGTCTGCGTCTGCCGGCCTCGGTAACTGCTCTGCTGATCGTGGGAAGAGGGTAAGGAGACACGCTCTCTGACTGGCAGCTTGCCCTTTCTCTGCCCTCCTACGTCCAGGTCGACCAGCTCTCTGACGAAACGCCCACTTTTCGATAGCCTCTTCATGACGGAGCTCCCAAACAGATCTTTTCCTTCACTGACTTCAAAAATTTCACGGTCTTCTAAAAGCGGAATGATCGCAGGGCCCACTATTTCCAAGATGTTCCGACGGCGCAAGTCAGAAACGTCGAAATAGGATCTTCCGACTAACTCTGCCAGATGACGGACTGCTTTACCCGCATCTCCTTCCAACTCTTTGGACTCCAAAAAGGCGAGCACTGATAAAACTGGGAGCATGGATTGTTGCACTTTGTAAAGAGTCTTCTCAACTTCATTGACTCCCTTTCCGGTTGATGGCCCTAACAACTTTCGCAATTTCAAGTGCATCTCGAAATCGATTGACGGGACTTTAAAGTCCATGCTGTCTTCCACATCCAATCTGTATTTGGATTTCAGCTGCCCAACTCTCTTGTTGCTCGCTCCTCTTCTCAGTCTTTTCAGCATGCGCCTGCTTTGCTTGATGGAAGGCTTGAGTCTTTTCTTCCTACTACTCTGTGGGGCGTGCTGAACTTCTATGAAGGAGGCTAGTTGTAACAGGGCCTGTCCCACCGCTGGAATCGGTCTCTCCTGAGCCACTCCGTCTGCTGATGCTACTCCGTTTGCTGCTGCCACTCCGTTTGCTGCTGCCACGGCACCCGCCGGAGCTTCCATTCCGCCTGCATCACCATCTCTTCCTGAGGCTGGGACTTCTTCACCGGCTCCACCCAAAGTTGCACGAATAAGATTTGACAGTGCTACTGAGGCTGCGGCAGCATTCCCTGAACCACTCGCCTTCGGATTGCTGGGATTTTTTTGGATACGATCGGGGGACGTGTCCCTTTTACTGCCCTTCTTCCTACGTGATGCGACGTACGAGTTTGTGGACGAGGCGTCCGAGGTGTCTGTCGAAGACGACGAAGTTGAAGATTCACTAGAACTAGTAGAGCTTCCGATTCCCTACGCCTTTTATTCCCCATCTTGCAATCGAACTTTCACAAAATAATTGACTGGTAGAGAACTACCGAAAACTGCGACTGCTCCCCGTCAACAGCTAGAATGATCTGAGGAGGCGACGGCCGGTTACTCCCCCTTTTTTCCTACCCCCCTTTATAAACAGCTGTTAATACATCGGTCAACACAAGTTCAAATCGATTAGTAAATCGATATGTACAATTGTATTGTTACTATAGTAATAAGTGTTACTTTCACTTAATCTAAACATGAAGGGCGACGTGGGGTGGCGGGGCGAAGCCTCCGCCACATCTAATTCGCATCACTCATAATATTAACAGATTATTAGTCAATTAGTTAATGAGAATCAAATCATTTTTAGAGAATAAAGGGAAACAGAATTTTTCAAACATAATAGTAGGTATACTATTTACTTTCTACTATTTAACCTTGATTTTCTGTCTCTTTAACGTTCAAAAAATTCCCGAAGGACATTACCGAAGGAATCTTGTTGTATTCATTTTATTTTAAGAGGTTTTTTTACAGGCTTCTCCAACTCAAATGTCAATGACATCAGCCATAAGCAAATATCCATTCATTTGAAAGATATTGGTGTGCAAACTGACAAACACTTTAAAACGGGTGTACCAGTTCGAAGCAAGGCAGTTCAAACTAATAAATGGGACGCTAAGCATGGCTTACTAGCCAATGTAGCATGCTCACCTTTTGTTTCACCTTGGAAGGTTACGGTTACTCCCTACTAGCACACTTACATAAATAGAATGTAACATGTATGTACATGAATGGATGTGCGACATAGATTTCGTACGTTCTCTGGACATAACAGAAACATCCAATTTACCCCTCCGTTCGATGTGGGCTGCGTACGTTCTATGTATGTAGTAAGAAGAACTAAGATTATAGGGATAAATTGGCCATAAACGTACATCAATGTACATCGGATTCTTATATGAATGGGATGTACATTGAATCAAACGGTACATACCCTTTGTATCCAAAGGGTATGTACCGTTTTATGTACCAAGTATATACAGATTGGGATTCAAAAATAACGATTTGATTTTTAGGATATTCGGATGTAAATTGTATATACCCAGTGCATTTAATGTGTATCTATAAGTAACAAATAAAAACGCTTAAAAATTGCGGTTAACAAACTTTATTGATGAAGCACAGACATGTTAATTGTAAACACGTGACATTAATATGCGAGAACTTGACATGAATGGACGAATTTATGAAGTTTATCGAGTCTCACGCTACGCTCGTGGTGGGAATTTTTTGAAACTTACTTTTAATAAGACAAAATAATAGACTAAGTTTAAGTATGAATAACTAAAGAAAAAGTCCTATTAACACCATATTTCAACGATTGATTCTTATAAGCTAGGATGTTCTTTATTTTTTAATATCAATAGAAAAAATTTAGGTCCTATAGTTTATAAGTTATCGTCACTTAACTTAGGGACTATCGGGCATAAGAGACCGTGTTAAACCTTTTTGGCGGCACTGTAAAATTTTTAAAAATGTAACAACTTCTAAATTAAACAACTAGAATACCGTTCGACAGAAAACATTCATATATGGTGATATGATGTAGCTTATCACAAGGTATCATTTCATGATTTTTCTTAATTTTAAATATTTTAAATTCGGTATTAAATTAATAGTTAAATGAAATTTTTTATTTAAATTCAATATTTTTAATAGTAAATATAATTATTTCTTCGGAAGGTTTTGAACAAGTATTTATTACCTTGATAGTAATAAAGCTCATTAAAAAAATCGATTCTTGCAATTTGTTCTAGGTTAACATAGCCTTTTGGCATAACTTTACTCCACTAAAATGTATCAGAGCTCTCTACTAGAACAATGGCGACCAGTCAATGCTTTCAAACTTAGGAGACGCTTGCTTAAGACAGGAAGGCATTTATGGTTGCCAGACTTATAAAAGAAATTTGTTTTGAAAACTCGAAAACTTTGACAAAATTTTTCAATAAAAATTACAGATATTCAACATAAATATGAAATTACAATATTACTATTTTATTTTATTTATTTATTTTATTTTATTCAATTTCTATAGCGCACTTTACAAATACATGATCAAATGACGCTTTAGGTAGAGTCACTCAAGAAAATATGTACAATTTGGGTCATTCATAACATTTACTGAACAAATAGGATTTCAACAGAGTTTTAAAATTCTTCAGCTCCGTCATTTTCTTGATGTTATCCGGCAGGTCGTTCCACAGCCTCGGACCCATTCTTGAGAATGTGCGTGAGCCATAGAGCCCAGGTTTTCCTGGTGGGACAGCTAAATCACTAGAAAACGACGATCTGAGGGTTCGTGGTGGGTTGTAACGCTTAATCAGGGATGACAAATATGGAGGGGCACATCCATGCAGACACTTAAAGGCCAATACCAGACATTTAAAGCTGATGCGCTCGTTGACTTGCAGCCAACGCAGGGTTTTGAGATGGTTGGAAACAGGATCAAACCTCCTTGCTCCGACAATCAATCTGGCAGCAGCGTTTTGGACTCTCTGCAGTCTCAGGATCTGTTCCTTAGGAAGACCAGCGAACAGCGAGTTGGCGTAGTCCAGTCGGGATAGAACCATGGCTTGAACCAAGGTTTTCGCCGCATGTGGTGACAGGTATTTCCTGATTTTTCCCAGTGTGCGAATGTGAAAAAATGCTGACTTGCACACGCTGTTGATATGCGGGATCATGGTCAAATTGCTGTCGAAGATCACTCAAAGATTTTTCACCACTAGAGAAGGTTGAACCAAGTCATCTCCAACCTGAAGAGGTAGTTTTTCAATCAGCTTGGATCGGTTCGGAGTCGATGTGTAGAGAAGTTAGCTCTTACACACGTTAAGCTTCACCCGATTTGCAGTAAACCAAGTTTCCGAGCGCGCTGCAGAACTTGCCATCATGCTTAGGGCCGATAGCTGTTGAGATGGAGTGGGCAGGAGTCGAAAACCAATCCGGAGCTGAGTGTCATCAGAGAACTGACCCATCTTCAGAACATTTAGACCACCGTTGTAAAGATTGGTACCATCTAGCACCGACGAAAGAGGATTCGCGTAAGCGAGGTAAAGAAGCGGGCCAAGTACAGAGCCCTGTAGGACCCCCGAAGTTAGAGTGACGCTTTCAGATGGCAGAGCATTCACAACAACAGACTGAGAACGGCCGTCAAGATAGGAGGAAAACCAATCCAGGGCAACTCCCGATACGCCACAGTGAGATAATTACTAGTTTTAAAAGAATTTTATAAACATGATTTTACAAGGAGAGAATTATAATGTAAATGTAAATAAACCACACTAACGTCATGCAACGCCGTTGAAACTTGAAAGAGACTTAGAGATTTTTTCAATTTTTTATATGCTGGCATCATCCAACTATGAATTAGTCTAGTATGATCCAGACTACATACTGGTGTTTGTACACTAAATATTCGTTCCCTGTCCTTTACAGGATTACAAGAGCTATTTTCATGTCGGAGTTGGTACGTAGAATGAATGCTACAACCCATATCCAAATAATATAACGAGGATATGCAAAAATGAATCAACCGGGTCATCGAATCATAATCCGATTTCGTACATAACGAGAATGTACTATAGTAATACCATCGGATTCATTGTTTTATAATCCATGTTTGTATGTATCTATCACGTGGATTGTTGGATGAAAAATAAAGGTAAAAACTATATCCGTCCTTTTACATTCATTGGACGTACTACGAATGTACAAAGTAGAACGTCCGTTATTTATTTTTTTTTCCTTCAATTTCATACATAACTGTTACATACAGTGGCCATCCCACACGGATGAGTATGGAAAACGGATGAAAGTACATTCATATGATGTAATTGGGGTCCTCTGTGTTAGTAGGGCTGATTCTAAAGCTTCCCCTGCAAACACAGTTCGTCCATCATCGGTGTCATCAGGTGTACAGTATCCTACAAAAAAATCCGAACAGCAATTTTTTTGTTTTAAGCCACCTATCCATATATCGGGAAACTGTGTATGGCTTTTTTACATAAATTAAGGAGGATAGGAACAAAGCGAAAGGTGGGAATAAATTAATGTCTGGAATAGCCTTAGGCTCGTTGTAAATTTTTTGACAAGTGACGAGAAAACCTAAAAGCTGCGGGAATAATTCGTTGTTCATTTTTTCGCGCCATAACAATTCCAGAAAGCCTGTCTGATTTTGTTCATATTTTTTTGGGGGTCGGGATGGAGACATGGCCATGGGCTAATTGAGCCTATAACTCCTTTTTTTCATTCTTCCCAGTTCCCACCATTCGCTTTGTTCCTTGCCTCCCGGATTTAGGTCTAAAGCCAAACAGTTTCCCGAAATATGGATAGGTGGCTCAAAACAAAAAAATCGTCAAAAATAAACTATTAATTACAAGTATAGGAACATTTATTAAGTCAACTAATAATTTTTTGTGCTTTTTTTACTGCTGATGTAAAAAAATTTACACAGCCGACATAGGAAACCTCGAAGATTCCCGTCCTCTAGATTAAGTAGTCCATGGATTTTCCCCAACTTGGTCTCCGTCACCTAGGCCATGGTGTATTAGTATGGTGGGGGAACTTCGGCTATCTCGGCTGAAGCCAGTGGTCACCTATGATCAGCGCTGCCTGGTGGACAATTTTGAGAATTGAACCAATGACATGCCAAAGAATTGAACCAAGAATAGGTGACCAGCCCTGCAATTGGCTTGCCTTTGTCACTAAGCTCCGCCTCTTGTCCGGAAACTGGCTTCATTCGAGGTAGCCGACTCCAACAAAAGTTCCCCCACCATACTAATACACCATGCCTAGGCCAACCCTTTGGCTCTGAGAACTAGGTAAAAGGGTTAGCCTAGGACAACCCTTTTACAAGCCTGCTTTTACATGGGATCACGGAATACAACCGTCTTTTGTTTTCCCGTAGAGACTTTTAAGGTGCACTTTCGTCGTCTGATTTGACAGATCCAGTTTTTATTGTTTTACATTTTTTAAACGATGACGTCTTACGAAAGAGTTGCAGAAACTCTGCAGGCATTAGTTACGCCTGCAACTTTCGAAGGGATTGTTACGCAGCTCGAAGAAAACAATAAGAGAAGCAACGTACAACAACTTTAATTGATCAACGAGTAAGAATCAATAAACCAGGGAAAATCTAGTGCTTTACGATACAACCTGAGCTGGCCTCAGGAGGGAGAGTGGATGCTATCAAGAATAAAGCTCAAAAGAAGTATCTTAATATGGTAAGAAGTGTTGCATTTGTTCAACTATATTCCATTTTTACACAAGCTGCATGTAACCTGGTGTTTTCTTACATGTTTATAGACCTTGGAACGGAAGACCCATAATCCTAAGAAGTCAGATGGTGGAAATCGTGGCAATCAGACTAAGCGATTATATAGTCTTCATGACAAGCATGAGGCCAAGTTAGTCTTCATGACAAGCATATGCAGCTTGCCATTCTTTTGTCTTTGATTTGTGTGAAAACACCAAACAGTTCTCGTGCAGTGTCAAAGGGTGCTTTATGATGAAGGTGCTGAAATCCCGGGTAGCTAAATTCAGTGGTAATCCATAGACTAAATGTTAAGTTTCATATGTTTATTTCAACTTAAATTATATTTGTGTAGATAGCAGCAAAGTGCGCTTGGTTCACCATCATAAAATCATCCAAAAGAAGGCGCGTATTTTATTTATATCTTGTCTCTCTTTCTATTTACAGTTCCTTTGATCTAGTACTATGCGGTCATTGATGCACAGATGTTAAGGCTGCGATATAAGGAAGCAATTCTTCAAAACCAGAACGAGATGGCCATGCTTATCCGCCCGCTGAATCTCCGTTCGCACAAGTGACGCTTTCACGGATGGGTTTACGGAAAAGGAAGAAGATCTATTGGACGAATTAGGGTCGGGCGTAGAGGAGTTTGAAGACGAAGGAGACTTCCTTCGGTTGTGCCAAAGAAGACTGCGATTCGAACGCCTTAGACGAGCTTACGTGTAATGCTAGTCCATCAACAAATTACTATTATCTTCTTTTGCAAGTCTGTATTGCATGAACGAATGTATGGCATACACATATTAAACTGATCTCTCTAGTATGTTTACTTCAAGTTGCTCGAAGGAAGGTTTTGGAGTGCCGATAATGGCCGACTCGTCGGATGCCTAATGGGGCAGTCTTTTTTCGTTCCCACGTGGTTTTGAGCCTAATTCTGGGTTAATCAAATGTGGCAAACCGATAAAATCATCCTATACTATAAAAGAATAAGCCTCTTGGGCGGAGCTAAATAGTTTGTGCTCACGCGCTGATTGGCTCCCAAAGTTTCTACGTGTTTTGGGTTCTTTACCCTCAAGGGAAAATCCTCGAGTTGCAAGAGGGGAGGCTGAGTCGCTGAAGGGGGGATCTAGCTAGGGTAGAAAATGTGGCGAAAGGAACACGGAAATTCGTTTGTTTTTTTTACCTACGATAGCTGTTAAGCAAAAATGACGTTTGTAAAAAATGAACTTCATATTTAACACAAAGGGAAATGTGTTCACCAAATAATAAAGACTAAAATCGGCTTACTAACATATAAATAACGAAACGGCAGTATGTAAATTTCACTCACCACGGTTTGAGCTACGGCAAAGTACATAAAGGGTGGCAGAAAGCCAGAAACTCAATGAAATATGAATTTACCGTTTCTCACAAGGAAAATTGTTGTGATCGGAATTTATTTCAAAGTTTTTTATGGAACATAGAATTAAAAGGGAGAATAGGTACATTTCAAGGAGAAAGAAGTTCGCTTAAATATAATAAAGCGGGTCTTCATTGTCGGGGTCTAACTAACACTACGGCTACTATATCTACTATTTCGCGAAAAATTTTGTTCCTATAATTAATAATAAACAACCCTAGAAAATTAATAATAAAAAACCCTAGAATTAACGGATAATAAAAATTAAATTCAGAAGAAAACGAAAATTTGCTTCACGGTCTAATATAATGAAATTGACTCAATTGCTACTAGGAAAAACGTTAGTGACCGGTAACAAATCAAAAGGCAGCAATTCCAGTGTTAAAATTAATAATAAAACCCCGAAAAATAACGTATAAGAAAAAAAATACAGAAGAAAACGAATTAGATGGTCAAACACAATGCAATTGAATCAATTGCAACTCGGAAAAACGTGAGTGACGGGTAACTAATCAAAAGACAATAATACCCCTCTTAAATTAAACTGTTTGATTACGCACGAAAACAGACAAAAATTTCGGGGAAAAGACGAATGGCTTTAACACTAATATTAAGCGAGGAGCAGACAGAATATCAGGCGGAATATCAGGCGACGAATCGACGGGCAGGCAACGAATATTGGGTAATAAATAAACTACGGACAAGAAATGAACAGGCTAATCAAGATATCACGCAATTCAAATAAATTGCAAATAAAAAAGTCTCTACAACTTAAAACGAAAAAAAAAGAAAAAAAGTGATAAAAAAACGAAAATAGTCTAGCAAGAAGAAAATTAACTGGCAACAAGGCGACAATGAGTTTGACTGGCAAGATGTCAACAGAGGGAAAAATTTAAATCACTCTGAATCAAAATAAAACATCAATCAAATCAATTGCAAATAAAAAATCTCCGCCACTCCAATGAATAAATGAAAAAAAGTGACCAATAAACGAAAAAGGTCTGGCAAGAAGAAAATTAACAAGGCAACAAATGAGATTGACGGGCAAGATGTCAACGGGGGAGCAAAATATTAAAAAAATGGCGAAGCAAGCACGGAAATTTGTAAATTTTTTAAATTTACCACAACTGTGAAGTGAAAACGACATTTTGTAAAAAATGAACTTCATGGTTAAAACCAAGAGGAATATGTTCATGAAATAATAAATACGGAATCGGCCAACTAACTTATAATTAACCAAACGGCAATGTGTGAATTTCACTCATGTTGATTTCAGCTGGCAAAGTATATAAAGGGTCATGGTTATATTATTAATAACATTTTTTTTCTAATAAAATTGGCTTTTTGGGGCGGAGAAATAGGTCCACTTTTAATGTTTATAAAAAGTAGTCCTTTTTCGTAGGGTTCTATTTGCCTATCCCCCGTTTATAGCAAAAAGAAATTTAACTGGCAAAAGGAGAATGACAAGGAGACGATTCACTGGCAAGATGTAAATTGGGTGGGAAGTAATTCAATCAAAATGAAAAAAATTCAGCAACTCCAAAATTGCAACATCGACCACTCTGTAAAAAAAACTAACTGCCACTAACTATGCCGATACAACCGGAACGGATGTAGCGAGGATACCTCCAGAGCGTGACTCGAGCCCGCTGGGGTGCCCCTCTGGAACCCCCAGCCCCGCGGCCGCGAGAGGAGTGCTGGAGATCCTCGCGGCTAAAGAGTGGAGCCCGCGCCAAAAGTTGCAACATCGACCACTCCATAAATAAAATCAAATAACTGCCACTAACTTTGGTATTTACCACCGTGAAAATCGGTAAAAGGTGAGGTTAGGATAAGTTATGGGTTTATTTTCGAAGTAAAGTCGAACGATGGGAAAAGTAGAAGTCCAAATCGCTTATGAAAAACACGAATCCACGTTGCCTTGGAAAATCATTAACGTACCAAATTCTTATGTTTCCGTTACGTTAGCTTACAACTGGCACAAGATTACTAGTTTATCAATATGTGAACTACATCTCGCCTGAAATTTAATTAATTCCCGTCAGGGGAATCTGCCGAAAATGAGGCTCAAAGATGATTGCGTTACGGAAAAAGAAAAACTGAAATAGCGGGAGTTCGCCTTGAGCTTTCACGGCAGTTGGACGCGCGTTAAGTCTCTCCTTCTGTTTTTTCCTTTTGTGGGCGTTTCATACCTCTCCTCCTAGGACTATTTTCGCCTCCAGCTACTTTCTCGGACCACGCCGTCTCTCGTACGTAAGTCCGCCCAACCTCATTGTCCATCTTTATCTAAAATCGCTCTTGAACCGCGTGGCTCTCGTTTGTCTAGTAATTTTCAAGATGTACAATCGTAGACGTAGTATCTCAGAGATGAGCGAAGGAGATGATGAGGATTCGCCTAGTCGCCCATTAAAAGTATTAGTCGACCATGCTAATCCCGTGCAGCCATCACTTTGCATAAGCAGCCTTAGTAAAATTGCCCCAGTAGTTGTTTCCGCGATTGATAAACCCGGGTTCTTCCTGTCTCTCAAATTTGCTGACACTAAATCCTTTGTTGATGATCTTGCACGCTTAGTCAAGCCCGTCAAGAATGTCGAAGTCGCGTCAGGGGGAGACATTTTTGTCTTCCCGTTCGATTTGGAACAAAAACAGGCTATTTTGAAGTTAAACTGCATTAACAACCTTGAGGTCTCTTGTAAACTAACCAAATCTGAATCTGAATTTAGAGGAGTTATAGTTGGAGTCCCTGTGTCGGAATTGGATAGCGAGGCTTTGTTAGATCTCTTGAAAGACCAACGCGTCACCCACGTGAATCGGGTTAACAAATTCGTTGATGGGGTTCAGTCTCCATCCACTGTTGTCGTGCTCACCTTTTCGCAACCGTTTCCTTACAGAGTAAGATTGTGCTATAGAAGCTTTGTGGTTCGTGCATACTCTCCCAAGCCCATGCAATGTTCAAAATGCCACCGCATTGGGCACACCGCCACGCATTGTAATTTTCCCGCTAGATGTCCCAGCTGCGGTGGCAGTCAACCACCGGCCGCCAACTGTGAAAGCAAGGCCAAGTGTTTAAATTGTCAGAAAGATCTCCATCTAACGGGAAGCCCTGCGTACATTTCACATTTGAATGCGCTCAAGTTTGCCAGGGCTAACAATGTCTCGATGTTCGAAGCTAAACAGCGTTTATCCACCCTCCGTAGTTCCACACAAACGCCTCCTTCTGCCTCAGGCCCAGCCGCGCCCTAGGCGATCGAACTCGCCCAACAGAAAGAAATTGATAGTCTCCATTTAAAAGTCAAACTGTTGGACTAGTGCGAGAAAGGGGAGAAGAGGGAGAATGGGACGAGTGGGAGGGAGGAGGGCGTCCTCCCATTCTCCCTCTTCTCCCCTTTCTCGCACTAAGAAACTGCCCGGCCATGCTGCGTTGCCAGATAAAACGGCTAAAGAAAACAGATCCCAAAGAGCCCTATACCATGGGAAACTATTTTGAAACGGAATTGATTGTTGTGTGTCATTGTTTTTTGCGTGAAAAATTTTTTAATCGTGATATTTGGTCGTTACCAAACCTAGGCTTCATATACCCTTCCGTCCCTTCCCCCACACACAGATGATCACGAAAAATGATGTTGTTGGTTGTTGAAAGTTGGACTTGAACCTCTTTCCTTTATGTCACATAGCCAGAACTATAGCCATTATACCGACAGCAGTTTCCCTCAAGCAACCTTTTCATAAGTGCAATGTCCTCCGGCGGTAAATTTGGTTTTCACGCATAGCCTCCGGCGGTTTGCACGACAGAGGTTCACGCAAGGCCTCCGGCGGTATATTTGCAGGATAGAGAAATCCCGTACACACATTTTACATGACCTTGACATGGCAAGTCTCTGTAAAAATCAAAACGAGGGAAGCTATTGTGGAAAGTGGAATTTAGACCTAAGGTGGAAAAGTTGTAGTCACAACCGCCAGATGTCACCAGTCGTTAAGCAATTATTTTAGCAGTTTTTCATTTTTTACGGGAGTACTAATTAAGTAAATGTATTTTTTTTTCTGGTCGCACCGCATATTTTTAGTCTAATTGTTAAGACGAAAAAGTCCGAAATCTGTCGTAAAACGCCCGAGTTATGGAGTTTTACAGACAGACAGACAGACAAAGTGACATGGTTTTATTTTGCCCTTCAGGCTCGCAAAAAAACGAGCAAGCGCTTAAATAACGCTACTTAATGCGCGTCGCTCTAAATTATTATTATTATTTTATTTTATGCGAAGAAAAACTACTGCGGCTGACTGCAGCGAATGGTCAGACGAGTAACGCGAGCCCGTCCGTTTTTTCAGTGCTTGTCGCTGGTCCGTCCGCTATTTAGCGCTGTCGCCCGTCCGCTGTTTTCGGCGGCTCATTAATATAAGCGAAAAATAATCCATTCAAATGTTTTGCGCTAGATCTAGCGCTTTCTAAGCGCGCGTGGCACTAGCGATTTGTTTGCGATAAACTTGCACACGATGCGCTAAATATATATTTAGCGCAATTTATTTCATTGTATTATTTACGAAACGTGCAAGCGCTTCGTTAATTTAAATAAACGGTTGTGACAGGGAAAACGACTGCGGCGACTGGACAAGTAGCGGACACGCGTCCATAATTTTCGCGCTTGCCTCGAGTCCGTTTATAACTTACGAAAAACGCAAGCTTTAAAATGAATGTTTAGCGCTTCTTGCGCGATTTGAGCGTATTATTTTATCATATATTTAAAAAAGCGCAAGCGCTTAGATAACGCTACTTAACGCGAATTGTTTACCGGGGAGAGGGGATATAAATTTACCGGGGAGAAGAAGTAGAATGGGAGGACGCCCTCCTCCCTCCCACTCGTCCCATTCTCCCTCTTCTCCCCTTTCTCGCACTAAGAAACTGCCCGGCCATGCTGCGTTGCCAGATAAAACGGCTAAAGAAAACAGATCCCAAAGAGCCCCATACAAGAACTAATGTAGTGGTTATAGATCTTATTGCAATTCAAAAGTACGCGACATAGCCAAATGTCGTGCGCAGCTTACGCCAATGCGCACCACTGTGGCCTATAGCCGAACTAGAAATTGTTTTATGCTTGACTAATCCTATACTCTTGACTACTTTTGAATTGCAATAAGATCTATAGCGCTGATTGATGATGAAGAGGATCATGGTTCACATCCCATTAAAGTATACCTTTATTAAGGATAAATATTGTTTTGACCTATGTTTTTGTAGCCATGACTCAGACAAGTCAAAATTTCGTGAAAATCATAATTCTTTATATAACACTTTTTACCAGTTTTAATCTTACATCTTTATTTATATAATTGTTTTCTGATTTATATATAAATATTTTGAAAATATTTGTATTATGAAAAAGTGCCGGTTTTGGGTTCCCATAAAGAACCGTACACCGAACGAACGAATCGAAACAACAAGGTAATTCTTCTGAAAATGCTTTGTCTGAATTTTTTAAATTTCTTTTTTGGCATTAAAAAAATCAACAATAAAGATTGCTTTACTAAAAAAGAAATAAGTTGTGTTATTCTTTATTAAATAAAACTTAAATTACAAAAAAACAAAGATTTTCCTTGTTTAACCACATTATTTTTTCTACTTCGGTACTATTTTGAGTTAATTTAGATTTTTTTAAATTAAATGCGAATCTTCATAAGGAATTGCATTTAATTAAAAAATTCTTAGTTAGTAAAAATTTGCATAATCCCCAAAATTACATGGTAATAGCGCTTTCGTAAAAATAGATAAAATCTTAAGACGTTGCTTTGTCTGAAGTATTTTTTAAATGAAAGATTCTTGGATTTGAAGTAAACTTGATAATTGCTTTACGCTAAGGTTTAAGTTTTTTAAAAAATGCTAAGTTAAAAATAAAAAAAATTCTCAAAATGTGCAACCCTCAACATATGCTCTGCGACTTAAGATAAGGCTGTGTCTGAAATTTTTTATGTCACCCATACCATTAAAACAGAAAATTTTTTAGAAAATTATGAAAGGGAATATAAACGTTTGGACGTTTATGCTGTGAATTGAAAAGGGATAAAATAAATGTATAACAAATATAAGGAGGCAATGTAATAAAAATAAGGAAAACTTAAGACATGTCTTTGTCTGAAATTTTTTATGTCACCCATACCATTAAAACAGAAATTTTTTAGAAAATTATGAAAGGGAATATAAACGTTTGGACGTTTATGCTGTGAATTGAAAAGGGATAAAATAAATGTATAACAAATATGAGGAGGCAATGTAATAAAAATCAGGAAAACTTAAGACATGTCTTTGTCTGTTACATGAAAAAGTTTCAGACAAAGACTTGTCTTAAGTCGGAGAGGACATGTTGCCCAGATGCCCCAATTGTGACAAAGGGAAGTTCGGCGCAAACGGAGGAATGGGCGGCGGAGCTAAATCCAAAATGGCTCACATCACCATCGGAAATGTCCAGGGTACTCATCGACGGCGCTGTTCTCCGACCATATTGTTGGACGTGATTTGTGACAATGGCAGTGTCGGTGCTCAAATCAGTGACGTTATTCCCGATCCAGGCGCTGAGGTCAGTGTCGGTGGCCGTGATGTTATGGCATCTTTAGGCCTATCTGAAAAGGATCTGGCGGCTTCGTCTTTTGACTTAGTGATGGCCGACAGATCCTCTCCGTTGTTATCCATTGGACAGCGCGACATTCACGTCCGGTATGGAGATCGGAGCGCTCATATCACGATTGTGTTCTGCCCGGAGATTCGCGGCATGCTCTTATGCCGGTTGGATTGCGTTGAATTAAATATTCTGCATCGACAATACCCGAAGCCGCTGTCTCGAGTGCGTTCGGTAACGTTGTCGTCGCCGGAGGAAAGTCTACCACGTGATTCAACTTCACCTTCATCGGGCGGGACATTTCTCAAGGATATTTACATCCCTATGGAGCCTACCGCGGAGCAGATTTCGACCATCGAGGCGGCTATCAGCGCCGAGTTTGAAGTGGTTTTTGACCAGGAAGAAGGGCTACGCCAAATGACAGGCCCGGACATGGTAATTCAGCTCCGCGACGATGCAGTCCCATTTTATGTTAATGGTGCGCGACCTATTGCTTTCGGGGATCGCGCTGACGTGAAACGTGTGCTCGATGACCTAGTGGCGAAAAAAGTGATCGTTCCAGTCAGTGAGGCGTCGGAGTGGGCCGCTCCATTAGTCGTCATTCGGAATGCAAAAACTGGAAAAATTCGTATATGTGTGGATCATACACGTCTAAACAAGTTTGTGTTACGCCCTCCATCCAACGCGTACACCACGCGACGCGGTAGCGGAAGTGGATAGTGAAAGTCGATACTTCACCAGCTTCGATGCGGCAAACGGGTATTATCAGATACCCCTCCATCCCTCCTGCCAACATCTCACTACGTTTATGACCCCCTGGGGTCGCTACAAATTCCTTCGCGCGTCCATGGGATTATGTTGTTCCGGGGACGAGTACAATCGGCGAGCGGATGTCGCGTTTGCAGCGTTGTCTAACACCGTGAGAGTGGTGGACGACTTGCTGCGATTTGACCGGACATTCCCAGCTCACGTCGCGGGAGTATGTGCAGTATTGCAGGCAGCGCGGACGGCAGGAATCACCTTCAGCAAGGAGAAATTTCGGTTTGCTCAACCCCGCATTTCTTGGGTCGGATATGACATCCGGCACGGCGGCATCACCATCGAGGAAGAAAAATTAAAAGCGCTGTCGCATTTTCCCAAGCCAACCAACGTATCTGAGCTGCGGTCTTTCATGGGATTGGTCGAGGAATTGGCCGGCTTTTCTACCGAAGTGGCGGCGGCAAAGAGTCCCCTTTGTCCCCTGCTCAGCACGCGCAACCCTTTCGTATGGACCGAGGATCATGATCGGTCTTTCGAGGCTCTAAAGCTGGCCCTTGTCTCTCCGCCAGTGTTGGTGCATTTTGACCCTATGCGTGAGACAACAATCCAGGTCGATGCATCGCGCAAACACGGCATGGGATATGCGCTTCTACAACGCCATGGCGATTCCTGGAAGCTGGTGGACGCTAACTCACGCTGGTGCACGGATACGGAGTCGAGATATGCAGTGGTGGAACTTGAGTTGGCGGCGGTGGAATGGGAAATCCGGAAGTGCCGACTTTATTTATCCGGATTGCCCAATTTTACATTGGTGGTTGATCATCAAGCATTGGTGGCTATATTGGATCGATACACATTGGACGCTATCGACAATCCCAAGATCCAGCGCCTGAAGGAGCGTCTCTCTCCATACGCATTCACAACGGTATGGCGAAAGGGGAAGGACCACGCTATTCCTGATGCGTTATCGCGGGCGCCGGTGAATGATCCGGCGGCGGACGATGAATGCGTTGGAGCGGAGTTGGCGTATTCCGTGCGTCGCATCACTCATCAAGGCATCAGCAGCATTTGCAGCCCACCTGACGAGTCGGATTTATCGAGCCATTTGACGGATAGTTTATGTGAAAATTTGCGAGCGACGGCGTCAGCGGACCCCCATTACGTCGATCTTGTGGCCGCCGTGGAATCCGGATTTGCTGTCGACCGTGCGCGCACCCCCGATCACATTCGGCAATTCTGGTCGATTCGAAACCATTTATCGGTGGATAACGGAATCGTCCCATACGGCTCAAGAATCGTCGTACCTATGGCGGCACGCAAGGACATGTTGAACAGGATGCATGCGGCTCACCATGGCATTGTCAGGACAAAAAGGCGTGCCCAGCAGACGATCTACTGGCCTGGAATCACCAATGACGTGACCATGCTCATCGAGCGATGCGCTATATGCCAGGAGCGTTTGCCGAGCCATTGCCAGGAGCCGATGATGTCCGACCCGCCACCAACGTACGTTTTCCAAGACGTGTCGGCAGATCTATTTCAGCACGGGTCGCTGCATGTGCTGGTGTACGCCGACAGGCTATCCGGTTAGCCGGTGGTTCATCAGTGGCGACGCGATCCGACTGCACGTGAAGTGGTGCAAGCCGTCGTAAGTAATTTCGTGGAACTGGGTGTGCCGATGCGCTTCCGATCGGATGGTGGTCCCCAATTCAGCGCCGGAATTTTCGATTCGTCGCCACATTATCCCCAAAGCAACGGGCACGCGGAGGCGGCGGTGAAGGTGGTAAAGGAGTTGGTGGCAAAGCTCGCACCGTCAGGCGACTTATCATCGGAAGCCTTCCTCACCGGCCTCCTACAGTTCCGTAATATGCCGCATGAAAGTGGTTTATCGCCGGCTCAAATAGTATTTGGTCATCAACTTCGTTCCATCCTACCAGCCCACCGATCATCGTACGCGAGTCAATGGAAAGAAGCGATAGCAGCTCGGGAGATCCAGGCGGCAGCTGATGCCACGGTCCGATTTCGTTACGACGCCCGGACGCGCCCTCTCCATCCGCTATCCATCGGTGCGTCGGTGAGAGTGCAAGACCCGGACACAAAATTATGGGACCGCGTTGGCGTAATAGTGGCGATCGGGCGATACCGCTCGTATCGCATAAAATTTGCGAGTGGCAGCGTTTTATAGAGAAACAGGCGATTCCTCCGCTTGTTGGTTCCAGCGACATCGGCGGAGGAGGCGGAATCATCTTCCCCGGGCGGCGATGGAGGCGAAACGGCGGCAGGCGATCCCGATTCTACGTCTACTGGGCAGCGACCATTACCGGCCCCATCGGCAGCGACGCCTCGCAGAAGCACCCGCACACGCAAGCCGCGAGTTATTATTTCTGTTTAATTTGGCATGTGAAGAATGTATTCTTCCCCGCTATTATCTCCATGTTATGTTCCCACTATCCTCCAATCCCGTCGGCGTAAGCGACATTACCCATGTATCTTTGTCGCCTTCATTTATTTTTTTTTATTACCTTGGACCCATTTTGCGTCCGGCACCGCCATTCGATGAAGATCGACCATCACCGGAGAGCGGCGGCTCGGGAAGGGTTGTTGTGTATTTGTGTTGATCATGTCTGTCAAGTGTGTATGTGTGATTGTGCTGGCGCTAAGAAACGCCGCTAGAGGAGCGGCGAGCGTGGTGGCTGAGGCGGCCATTCGGGCTCGCGTTCTGATGCGAACAAGTTCTACTTTCATGTCCGTCTCGTTTACATTCTCTTGTTGATTCCCCGTGTGTCGTTTAATACAGTGGCGATCCTTCAATCGCACCAAGACACAACAGAACTCACGGGCTAACAATAGATGTGGGTTGTCGATTGTCCAATATCTCAGTTCTAATTCTAATATGGTCTTGTGTACGCCCCTAAACCTCCCGACTAGAATTGATCCCTCTACTAATCATTGCTCCACAATTGACCTCACTTTCGCCACCCCAGACTTAGCGCATTTGACTCAAATCTCTCTTGGTCCAACTACATGGGACAGTGATCACGTCCCCATCCGTATTTCTCTAAATATGAAAATGGATTTCATTTCCGACCTTCCGTCTACCTGGAAGTTTGACCCCAACAAGTGGTTAGGGTGGAATAACCTTATTGAAAGCAACTTTACTAACTCAAATTTTTCTTCTTTGTCTGACCCGGTCGTAGCATACCAAACGTGGTATGATTCCATTATGAATGCTAGTAACGCGACGTTTAAATTTTCCCCCAGGAATAACCAAGCTAGGGAACCAAGTAGGCCTTGGTGGTCAGCTGATATTAAAAAATCGATTGCCGTAGCTAGGCGCGTCAAGCTACGCTGGCTAAAATCTCGGTAAAAGCCTATTTTACCCGACCAACTTCTTACTTTACTTTACTTATCTAATTCACTTTACTTTACTTAATCTAGTAAAGTAACTAAGCGGGAATGAGCAGAATACAGGGGTTTTGGGTGGGTATAATAAAGTATAATAAAGCATCAAACCATACTTCATTATACTTTACTATACTATAACCAAAAATAACTATATTTTTACGGTATGCTCGGGCTTATTCCCGCTTAGTTACTTATCTAGATTAAGTAAAGCAAAGTGAATTAGATAGGTAAAGTAAAAATACCACTTACTTTATTTACTTAAAGGTAATCCAATTGTCGCAATACAAAACGAACTTAACAGCACAACTCTATGTCCCTTATTAAGGAATCAACATGATTTCTACGTATAAGCAAATCCCAAATTCTGCAGTTAAGATGGCGAGTTTTTGGTTTCACGAACAATCTGTGATACACTTCTGAGTCGTTATTAGCTACAAAAAGTCTAGTCAAAATACGCCCGTCTAATTCCTGAGATGTTGCACTACCACCGTCAAAAAACAAACTAATTCAGGTGTCGTCTGCTACGGAAATTCTCAGACGTTGCATGCATCACAAATTTGAGCCATACTTATACTTTGAATATTAAAATTTTATTTGATAAGTTTTCCACGCAACACATGATAAACTTAAATATGAAAGTAAA
Source organism: Daphnia pulicaria (assembly GCF_021234035.1). Lineage (NCBI taxonomy): Eukaryota > Metazoa > Arthropoda > Branchiopoda > Diplostraca > Daphniidae > Daphnia > Daphnia pulicaria. The sequence continues at coordinate 5,558,122 of NC_060920.1, forward strand.
TTTTTTATCAATGTGCAGTGTTTGGCAATGAATCGCAGTAAAAATGTTTTTTTGTGGGGGGGAGACCCCCCCAACCCCCCCTTTTTTTAATTTTTATCCAGATTGTCCCCCAAAAGCCCAACATTTCAACTTACGCTTTTTACGCTAAATGATTTGTTAACTAAAACAGCCAACAAACATCGAAATTTTTCAGCCATGGTTGAATAAATTATACAATAACGTAGCATAATACGCCCCCAAGTTAAGTAACTTTTTACAGTACAGTTAAGTAAATAAGATATTCTAATTAAGTAAATTAAAGTTTACTTTTCAATTATACTTTACTTTATTTTACTTTGTATAGTATAAAATAAAGTAAAGTATAGTGTGTTCATAGTACTATGAATATTACTATATAGTAAAGTAGAATAAATGCAATTTGATTTGTATTGTATTTAGAGATTTAAGTAAAATAAAGTAAAATTTGTATTCCTGTTGTGATATTCAGTCATCATATTTCTTAACTGCTACTAGGTTTGAACCACTAACCTTGAAGTTCGTATGCTTATACGATACCACTACGCTATCCCAACTGTATCGAAACAAAAATTTTAAAATACTATTTTTATAAAATTTAGATGTTACTTAACTATTCATTAAGTAATTAAACTGAACAATACAGTGCAGGAAGTCATGTTGACCATAGACCATAGTAAAGTATATTATAGCCATACTTTACTTTACTTCAATGTCTATTTATAAAACGTATTTACATTGTATTTGAACCACTGTCTTCAGTAGTCACAATCCAGTGCTTTGCCACAAAGCTAATTGACACTGCTAATTCTTTGAAAATAAATGCCATAAATCAGATCTCACTGTTATGTATTAATTTTATGAATTTTTGGCAACAGTGTTTTAATAATATTGACAGTATGCTAGTCTGCTACACGGCAGGGAACAGAAAGGTTGTACGTGACATTCCTCTTATTTAAGTAAAGTGAAGTAAAGTGAGAGTGTAGTAATAAGTAACAAATTAAGTAAAAATAAAGTAGAATTAAGTAAAGTTTTGGTCGGCTAAAATAGACTTTAACCAAAATCTCGGGCCGCGGTAAATCGTGTGCGTGTGGCGTGTGGCGTGTGGCTGGTAAATCGTGTGCATCACCGTGTATTTCGTCTGCTCCTCCCCGTAGGAGGAGGGGCTTAAGGCCGATTCCACACGATATACCACCAGCAGACGACATTGGGAAATCTGGTAATTCGTGTGGAAGAGATCGTGTGGCGGTGTTCTGATTCTGAATAATGAAGCCTATATACTGTCTCGTATGCAAATTTCATTACGTTTATACGTTGTAATGTTGGTAATTAAAAAATAAACGACTCGAATATACGTTCGAGATATAAGTATAAAGGTATCTAAAGATATAAGACAATGACATATAATATATATATAAAACAAATTATATATAATATATAAAGAATATATAATATATAAAGAATATATAATATATAAAGAATATATAATATACAAAGAATACATTATAAATAATATATAAAACACATTATATATAATCGACCATTAAATGACCTAGACTGACTGATTGTTTGGACTTCATTTTATTACATATAAATATGCTGTAAAAAGGAAATATATTGTTACATTATATATAAAATATATTATAATAGAATACATATTTTATATTGAATACCAAGTAAAAAAATGTTATGATCTTCATTCTCAGTCTTTATAGGCTTGATGAAGCTGTGAAGTATACTTATTATGTGATATATATACTTTTTATAAATAGTATATAATGACGAAGAAAATGTTCATAGTCTTTAGAAATACGTCACTAAAACTAGTATTTAATTACATAACAAAAAATGTGAAATAAACTGAGGCTAAAACACTTTCAGTAATAATCTCCATACCATGCATGTATTTCGATGGTCGAAAACAGAAAAACCTATGGCTATAACAACTGTCAAATACAACACGATAACATCAACACTGTATCTTAATACAAACCAACATTATTCACCAGCACGAATAAACTAAGAAAATCTTGTTGTATCACAGGGTGATGAAAAAAGGCACCTACAAGAACAAACACATGACAAGTAAGTGTGGGAATTATTAGTATCCAACAAAGACTTGTTGTCTTACAAAATCAAAATATGAATCACCACGAAAACATTGCCATCTGTGTAATGGCTTTGTAGGTTGTTTGGAACGATATATGGGCTCACCTAAAATAACAAACATTTGAATAACTTTTAAAATTCTAAATAGTCTCACTATTAAAAACCTATAACGTCAGGATTTATAATATCACACTTTGTCTTTGGGTGGTTGCTGCATGGATTTTTTTTTCTTTTCTTTTCAGTTTTGTAATAGGTAATTAACTACTTAAAATAAAAAAAAATTTACACAGGTTCCCTACAATACATCCATTACATTAGAAAATAGAAATTAAGATAAATTTAAAAATGTTATAAATGGCAAGAATACACAGAACTGAACTACGAAAACAAAACCAAATAAGAACACACGATATACATGGACCGTATAGAATACACGGCCTTAAGCCCCTCCCCCTACGGGGAGGAGCAGACGAAATACACGGGTATAGTACACGATTTACCCACCACACGCCACACGCACACGATTTACCGCGGCCCCAAAATCTCCTTGTATTGAAAACAAAATCGAGCTCAACCGTTTAGATGCTTTGAAAAAAAAGGCTATAGCCAAAGCCAAGTCTGATTCGTGGAATAAATTTATTACAGCCCTGGATGCAAGCAAATCAAATGATATCTGGGGCTTCACTAATAAAATGATCGGTTCAGCTCCGTCACCCTCTTCCAATTACCCAGTAGTTGATTCTTCGGGCGCACCTTTGATTTCCACTCAGGAGAAAGCGGAACTGTTTTTACACACATTGTCGGCCCATACCTCTACGCCCCCCTTCTGCACAGGAGCTGCGGACAAGGAGAAATTTTTTACTAGTAAAGCAGATGCCGCTATTTCCTCCGAGGTTCCGAACCCCCTTAACAGTAAAATAACTTTGTCTGAACTGTCGTCGGGCCTTCAGAACCTAAAAAGTAGAGCGTTAGGCCCCGATCGGATCCATAATGAAATGCTTAAACAGCTCAGTCCAGTTAACCGCAGGTCCCTTTTACATTTATTTAATCTGTTTTTCGTATCCGGCTTCAGTCCAAATCATTGGAAAATCGCTATTGTTGTCCCTCTCCTTAAACCAGGTAAGCCTCCCAAAGACGTCAATTCCCAGCTAGCAGAGTATATTTCCCAAATATTGCTAAAATATTATATTCCTACAATTGAGATGATGGTAAAATAATTTTTTTAAATATTTTTCCAATATATTTTTGCACCCAAATTTGTTGGCTCACAATATTTTTTCAACTTGTTTTACTTATTTCACTTTTATTGGTGAAATAACAGTTTTACTACTTTTAAAATTTTGACGGAAATCTGGTTGTTGTGTTTATGATTACATAGTCCAGCGTGGAAAATTTATTCATCTTCAACTTGTTATTAGACAAATTCTTGATTTTGGCCTTGAGTGGGTTTGAACCATCACACCTTGAGTCACCAATCCAATGCTATAACCACTACACCAAGATCGGTATTACAAATATTTTTCGACTTGATGCAATAAAAGTTTTTAACTTCTAGAAGCCATGTAAACAAGGGTTAAGAGGGGATTCCCTATAGGGGTTTGTCCCGACAGGCAATAGACAGATGCAGAGGATCTCGCCAAGGATGTCCCTACGGCCAAAAAATGGATAAGTCTAGTCTCGTAATGGTAAAATATTGTTTTCCGAGAAGATTCTTCGGTCGATAACCCACATATTGGTATAATATTAGATTATTACTTTGCTGCGTCAAGGTGGCTGTTAAATTGTTTTGTTGTTTTCCCAATGAATGGCTATTATGAAAGATGAATAAATCAATATTACTTTTTGTCATTTTCCCAATAACGGACCATTAAAAAAATAATAAATCCTTTTTTTATGAAAAAGCTAGTCTTACATTTAACATGCGTTCAAAATCCTAAATGTTTTATATCGTATTCAATTCGTTAGTTCTGCATACAATTGCCTAACTGAACAATCCAATTGTCTTAAAATCCATATCTTGCACAAGTCTCGAACAACTAACTTACGTACTTCGAATTTAAAACTCTACCTTCACGCTAACGTGATATAATTTATCTTAAACGTTAAGGAGATGAAATGTTAAAACTGCTATTATTATATATCCATATAGGTAATTCTATGGAGGTTGGTTCAAACCCACTTTCAGCAAACAAATGACTTATGAAACAAATAGTCTCAATAATCATAAATTCCTACACTGATGTAAATTAAATCGATTTTGCTCACGCTGGGCTATAACCATGGACCAGGAGAAATATTTGTCAGAAAAATTTGTAAAAAAAAAACCATTCGCGCTTGTTCATTGATAGGCCCTGTAATTATCCCGTGTGCATATTTGTCCCTGAGTAGCTAACAGTAGACATTTTTTTTGCCTCGTGTAAAAAACCAGACAGGCCGCTCGTGTCCAGCACGAAATTTTTCCCCACACCCCGCGCGTGTCTCTTTGTAGTCGCGTATCGAAGCGCGCGTGTCTAGCAATTTTGCTCTCTCTCCCGTCTTTTTCTTTTTCATTCATCGCTGTGCATTACACATTCTCTTCCTTTTGTCTTTAATCGAGCGGCCACAGGGCCTATTGTACAAAACTGCCGCGCAATCGTAACAGTCCAATCAGTAGGGCCGTCCAAGCCGCCGGGCACGAAGCAAGAAGGAACGAAAAGCGAGAAGCCCAGATTGCAGAGCGTAGAAAAGTGGAAGCTCGTTTTTTGGCGGAAAACCAACAAGAAGCCAGAGACGCAGCCGAAAGAAAGAAAGCAGCGATTGAAGAAGCGGAAAGAATTTGGCGTCAACTGATAGCCGATAAAAAGAAGAAGACCCCAGTTCAGCCCAGCAGTAGTCAACAGCTGGCCATATCTCCAAACCCTCTCCAGCAGGAAGACGAATTTATTCTTCAAATCAGCGAAGAGGTCCCCGAGCAATTAATTTCGCGTCTCAGAAAACTGCCAAGTCGGTGTAGTCCTAGGGTGCTTGGTCCTAGGCCGCAAGGTCCATTGGTCCAGTGCTTGGTTGGTCTCGCTACTAGGTAGTCGGCATAAATAGTCCTAGGGTGCTTGGTCCTAAGTCGCAAGGCTCATTGGTCCAGCGCTTGGTTGGTCTTTTGTCGCCCATCATTCATTATTATTCCGAAGATTTTTTCATCTCATCATGGCGGAAGCACCAAGCAGGCCGCCAAGTCGCAACGCGGATAATCAGACCGAGCACAACGAAGATTTCCCGCCATTGTTTGAAGCTAGAACGAGGAAGCAACTTAGGTCGAATGAAAAAAGAAGGCTGACGAATCTCACAAAAAGGATAAAAAAACACATGGCAGAAAGCGGTAGTAGAACCGAAGTGAAGTTCTTAAGAAAAGAGCTGGCCACCCAGCTGGAAGAATGCACAAGAGCTCACAATTTGTATCGCCAGTCGAACGACCTAGATCATGTACCATCCGAGGACTGGATCATCCAGCTGGAAAACGTCACCGCAACCTATTATGGACGTATCGACGAGTACATCCGCACGGTCAATCGACCACCTTCAGCCGTGCCCAGCAATCCATCCGATCGAAGCAGGCAAAGCATCCGGAGCAACACGACGTGGCTCGACCCAAACCATCCTAGAGCCTTTCAGCAACCAGAAAATCCCTTCGACGACCAAGGCTCAGCTTCAATCAGCGAAATACGTGATTTGCCGTCCGAGATGGAATACGAGAATGATTTAAGACAGCGGCTGGATGACGAAAGATTGGCGAGAGAAGATTTAGAAAGAAGATTGCAACAGCTACAGACAGACATGGCAGCGAAAGAAAAAGCCGGTCCTGAAAAAGAAGACAATGCCGCCACCGCAGCATTGACAGAGGAACTACAAAACCTCCGGCTACAGATGAACCAATGGAAGCAGACCCAGGATGCAGAAATGGCAAACCGCATCAAGCTGGAAAAGTCCTTACGGGGCGACATCGAAAAACAAAAAAGAGAATTGGAAGAAGAAAAACTCGCCCGTCAGACTGAAAAGTATCGGTACGAACGGGAAAAAGAAAGCGACTGGGACAAATTTAGGTCCGCCGTCGACGAGCGTTTTGCGCAACATAATGAGGCGACATCCACCAACAAAGCAGCGCACAACACGGAATCACATAGACAGCACCAAGGAGCAAGACCCAAGAAACCACCAGCCTCCGCGGGCAACCGAGGTTCCGGTCCGCCACCTTACACGGAAGATGACGCTTCAATCGGCGCGGAATCAGTACAGTCGTATCAGGCGCCTCATCAAGACAAAGATATGGATGCAAACAATTGGTCGTTCAATCTGAATGGCAAAGAGGATCGACAACCGCCAGGAATTCATGGATCGGCGCATTCCGTCTTTCGTCTTCCGAAGATGGACCTCAAGCCGTTTGACGGCGATCCGAAGAATTGGCAAGACTTTATCGCAATTTTTCGTGATTTGGTTCACAATAATTCCAGTCTGACAACGACTCAAAAAATGGCCATTCTCAAGCGCTGTCTGACCAGCGAAATACGCGACGGACTTGGTGATTCATTGAGCAGTCCGGCTTTGTACCAAGAGGCATTACAAGAGCTGGAATCAACATACGGACATCCCCAGATCGTGTCGAGGACTTATATTCAGTCCCTCATTCAGCTCCAGCGAGTAAGCGCGAATGATTACAAGGCGTTATTGAAATTTTCGCAAGCTGTAAATGGGGTAGTAGCCTCGCTGAGAAGCGGCGGCTACCAACACGAATTAAAATCATCCGGCCTTTTGGACATCATAGTAACCAAGCTCCCTTCCGAGGTACAAAGCAGGTGGGGGAGACAAATCGTGAAGAATCACCCTGTCAGTCAAACACTCCAAGACTTTGCTACCTGGTTCAGCAAGTTCGTCAAAGGCGAAATGATGGCAAAGCACAGTCAGATTTCTCTGACACCAATCACGCCAGCAAAACCGAAAAGCGGATCAAAACCGGGCCGGCAGCCCGACAACAAATCCGGTTTTTCACCGACTATAAACGCAGTCACACATCCAGCGACCTCCGGCGGATCATCATCGTCAAAATCGAAGACGGCGCAGCAAGCGGAGGCGCCTCCAAAGAAGCTTATTTGCCTCCTATGCAAAGGCGATCACCGCCTGGGACAGTGCAAGACTTTCGTTGAAATGTCGCTCGAAGAAAGAATAAAAATCATCAAAGAAAATGGATGCTGTCTCCGATGCTTAAGCAAAGGACACATGAGCAAGGACTGCACAAGCCGGAAGAAATGCATCATCAACAATTGCGGTCAACCGCATCACTCATTGTTACACGACGCTCCGCGCTTGGCCCCAACCGAACCAAAATCAATCCTAAAACCAGAGAAGACAGTCACGCTACCCTTGAATGTGGCGACAGTCTCCGTCGACGACGACGAATCATGCACGGTGATGCAAATAGTACCTGTCACCCTCGAAGCGGACGGAAAAACATTGGAAACGTTTGGATTCCTCGATCCAGGAAGCCAAACGACTTTGATTTTAGATCGCGCTTCAGAACAGCTCGACCTCGACGGCGATGAAGAAATGACAAAGCTAGGAACGTTCCATGGAGACGACCCGATCATCAAAATGAAGAAAGTTAAGTTCAACATCCAACCAAGAGACGGAAGCCGATCGTTTCCTGTAAAAAAGGCGTTTTCTGTTCCCAAGCTTAACATCAACGCCCAGCAGATTGAATGGCCAGTCACAAAGCGTGAATGGGGCTATCTTCAAGACGTGGACCTGCCGCATATCGACACCAACAACGTCACCATCCTCATAGGCAGAGACGTTATGCGCGTCCATGATGTACTGGAGCATCGCAGTCCACCCGACGGAACCGAAGCGCCTGACGGAATTTTAACTCATTTTGGATGGAGCATCGCAGGTCCCGTTCCAGAGTCACTGCTGAAGCGACAAACTTATCGGCCCATTTCAGTTATGCACATTTCACGTCAACAATCCGACGAGTTCTTAAATGAAGCTGTCCAGCGGTTCTGGAGAACGGAATCGTACGGTGTCGGACTTTCTTCTCATCAAAACCTACCACCCGATGATCAAAAAGCGCTTCGCATTCTCCAAGATACCATCCGGCACACTGGCGAGCGCTACGAAGTCGGATTGATGGTAAAGAATCCGGAATTAAATCTTCCGAACAACGCTGAAGTCGCCTTCCGTCATTTCGCGTCATTGGAGCGCCGCTTTAAAAAGGATCCGGCGTTTGCTAGGTTATGCGGCCGTCGTCAACGAGTACATCGCGGCCGGCCATGCAAAATTAGTCGACCCCAACTCTCCTTTCACTCGCGGCCATGTATGGTATCTGCCGCACCATGGAGTCACAGCGGCAAGCAAGCCCGGAAAAGTTCGAGTAGTTTTCAATCCGTCTGCTCGCTTCCGCGGCACATCACTAAATGAAGAGTTGTACAAGGGTCCGGATTTACTTACTTCCCTCATCGGAGTATTATTGCGCTTTCGGTTGCACCCATGTGCAATTTCTGGCGACATTCAGAAAATGTACCATCAGGTACAAGTGCCAGAACATCAACAGTCATTATTGCGATTTATCTGGAGAGAACCAGGCAGCACGGAAGACCCACAAACATTTCAGATGACCGTTCACGTCTTCGGAGCTGTCTCCTCACCGACAAGCTGCATTTATGCTCTGCGACGGACCGCCGAAGATTTTGGACCCCAATACCCAGGAGCCGCTGAGAAAGTATTGAAGAACATATACGTAGATAATTATCTAGATTCAGCCAATACTGAAGCCGAAGCCATCGCCCAGCGCCAGGAAGTAACCGATCTTCTCAAGCACGGAGGATTCAATATGGTGCAATGGATGTCATCGTCCCGTCCCGTGTTGACCTCTGTCAATCAGGCTGATCGAGCAAGAGCGCTGGATATCACCACCGATCCTTTGCCCGTCGAGCGCACTCTCGGAATTCTTTGGGATTGCCAGCACGACGCCTTTATGTTTAACTCCAACACCCGACTCGATGTCAAAACGAAGAGGCAAGTCCTGCAAGAGATTGCCTCGATCTTCGATCCATTAGGATTTCTTGTTCCAATCGTGATGGTGGCAAAAATCTTGATGCAAGATATCTGGCGATCCGGAGTCGAATGGGACGATCAGCTCCCACAGGCCCTTCTCGATGTTTGGAAGCGGTGGGTCGCTGACCTTCCCGCCATCTCAACCCTGAAGATTCCCCGATGCTTTCGTCGATCGACCCTGCCGTCGGAATATCAACTGCACGTCTTCACGGATGCCTCAGAATTAGGATTTGCCGCTTGCGTATTTCTTCGCGCTTCGTACAGCGAATCCCATGTTGGCCTCACTCTGATTATGGCAAAATCAAGAGTCGCTCCTCTCCGCCAACTGTCAATTCCGCGGCTGGAACTTCAAGGCGCAGTTCTCGGCGCCCAATTATGTGCCACCGTTATCAAGGATCTTGGCCCGATCGCATCCGCCGTTTATTATTGGTGCGATTCACAGACAGTGCTACAATGGATACACTCGAAAACGTGTAAATACCACGCCTTTGTCGCCCATCGAGTGACAGACATTCTGGATAAAAGTGAAGCGACTCAATGGCGTCACATCCCCGGTGAGCATAATCCCGCCGACGACGGATCCCGAGGTGTGTCCGCTGCCTTCTTCACCACCCAACATCGCTGGTTTCGCGGCCCTGATTTTTTATTGATGCCTGAAATGGCCTAGCCGCCACCGATGAACATTGCCGAGCCGGCAAATGACGACCCGGAAGTCTCACCCGCCAAATGGATTGGTTCTATTCGAGTTCCGACGCCTCATCCCATTTTCGAGTTGATTCAACGTTCTTCCGACTTCATCAAAATCAAAAGGATCGTCGCCTGGCAGCTGCGCTTCCTTCGGAATCATTCTCTTTCACTGAAAAAGTGTGTCATCCCGTTATCTCGATGGCTCACAGCTCCGGAATTGCGTGATGCCCAAACATTATTGATTCGGGTCGATCAGGAACATCATTTTGCCGTAGAGATTCGTTTTTTACGCAAAGGAAAACCCGTGCCAGTCACATCCAAGCTGGCCACGTTGACCCCCTTTATAGATGCGTCCGGAATTATCCGGGTAGGTGGCCGGATTCAACATGCTTCTCTCCCTGAAGACACAAAACATCCCATCGTCTTGTCTTCCGACAGCCAGCTGGCGACGATGATTATTCTCGACCTCCACCATCGACTGACTCACGCAAAAACGGAGCGTTTGTTACATAACCTCCGGGCGACGTATCATGTGTTGCAGCCGCGGGCCACCATAAAAAGAGTGATTCGTCCCTGTTTCGAATGCAAGCGACGCGACAGCCAGCCGGTGTGTCCACTCATGGGTCCCTTGCCGGCCAGCAGAATTAAAACACACCAGTGGCCGTTTTCTCACGTCGGAATCGACTACTTCGGTCCGTTGTACGTCTCCATGCTCCGACGGACTCTGAAGCGGTACGGAGTCATGTTTACTTGCCTGGATTGTCGAGCCGTCCACCTTGAACTGGCTGATTCCATGGACCTCAATTCGTTCATGATGGCGTTTTCCCGTTTTACAGACCGCCGTGGAGTTCCTCTTGTCTGTTACAGCGATAACGGAACCAATCTAGTGGCTGGCGAACAAGAGATCCGGGATGCGATCGCTCAATGGAATCCGGAAGCGTTGGCCAAAAATATGGCTGATCGAAACATCGAATGGCGATTTAGCCCTCCCGCTTCGCCTCATTTCGGCGGATCATGGGAACGGATGATCAAGTCCGCCAAGCTCGCCATGCGAATTGTTTTAAAGGAGCGAGTCGTCACTCAAGAGGTGCTGTCTACCGTCATGACCGGTGTCGAAGCTTTGCTGAACGCCCGTCCATTAACCCCGGTGAGCAGCGATCCAACCGAAGTCGATGCTCTTACCCCTAATCATTTTCTCCATGGACGGCCAAACATTCAACTGCACTCCGACTTCGACGCTCAACCGCAGTTGCTCAGCAAGCGGCGGTGGATGGACGCGCAGGAGATCGTCAACCACGTTTGGAATCGCTGGATGCGCGAGTATCTCCCGTCTCTAATTGAACGGACAAAATGGCTCCGCCCACGGCGAAACCTAGCTTTCGGAGATGTCGTCCTCATGGAAATGCCCAACCCGAAGAGAAGCACTTGGCCAATCGGCCGAATTGTTCGTGTAGAAGCTGGTGCCGATGGAGCTGTCCGGTCCGCCGAAGTAGAAGTCACTCGCGCTGTACCTGGCAAAAAGGGCCGAAAAACTCTTTCCGACATCAAGTCGAAAACGACCCGCTACATCCGTTCAGCACACAAACTTTGTTTACTCGAGGCGGATGATCCAGAAGATGTTTTCACCACTGAAAACAGGGCCGGCAATGTGACGGACAGCCCGATTCTCCCCGCCGGGTCAGATGGGGCTTCCGCAAAATGATCCCCGCCATCGTCCCTTATCTTGCCCCCTAATACCTCCCTTATACCTGAGGCCCGTATTCCACAATCCTTTTCTTGTTTCATCATTTGTTTTCTCGCGACACAGTTAATTGTATCTCGCCTTGCTGGCAACTTGGCGAAAGTCACTCTCTGTCTTGTCGACAATAAAAAACTCTTGAAGCGATTTAGTGGCGAATTTATATTTTCATTTAAAATCTAAAACTCTAGCGACGCGCATTTAGTGCCGCCGCACAAACAAGCTATCTTCACCGGCAGCCCTCAAGCGTGGTGTCCCCCAAGGTGGAGTTCTCAGTCCCACACTTTGGCTAGCCTACATGTACGATTTCCCGATTCCAGCTCCTCTGTGCCACACAGCGCTCTTTGCAGACAATATTGAGCTTCATACGTCGTCAAACTCTAACGTGCGGGCGGCCGAGGTGTTGCAACGGTATCTTAATCATATTGGCCTCTGGGCCACAGATTGGTGCCTAGTCTTTTCAATTGACAAATGTGTCCTTCTCATTTTCTCGAGAAGACGCTCTATGAATCAGGATCTAACCTTAACCCTAAACAATCTGTCTATTCCCATTGAAACCACTTTTAAATTTCTTGGAGTCCATTTTGATAAAAAACTTAGCTGGAACGCGCATGTCAGCATTACGCTCGCCAAGGCGTCTCGTAATCTGAATGCCATTAAAATTCTTGCGAGAGGTAAGATCGGCCTTAATTTCAGGTCTCTAGTCCGCCTTTATAAATCTCTTATTCGAAGTAGACTTGAATATGGCGCTGTAGTCTTATCGTCTCTCTCTAAATCCCAGACTTACTCATTTGAAGTGCTCCAGAATTCTGCAATGAGATCTATCATCGGTGCCTTTAAATCCACTGCAGTCGCTCTTTTGAATTGGGAACTTAACATTGAACCTATCGATTTCCGGTGGAAATCGCTGGCGATCAATTACTTGCTGAACCTTAACGCCAAACCGTTTAAAATGACCTACCACACGGCCAGCTCTATTGTTTACGGGAATATTAAATGGAAACCTCGTAGTACCCCGGCTATCGTCCCCCTCTGTAAAAATCTTAACTTAATCGACAATCTCAACATCTTCAATAATAGCGCGTCAACTGTTAGGCCTCTCCCACCCCCGCCGTGGCAATCACCCCACTCCGAGTTTTCTAAATTTCCCATCACGAAAAAGATGTCCTTACAGAATCCGGGCCTGGCCCGGGCCACTTTCTTGGAACTTTACGAGTCCCAACCAGCGAATACCATAAATGTGTTCACGGATGGAGCCTTGAGAGACAACCGTGCTGCTTGTGTGTTTACCATCCCTTCCCGTGATGTAAATAAAGCTTGGAAACTTCCCGATAACAGGAGCATTTTTTCGGCCGAGCTCGCGGCGATTAGACAAGCATTAGACTATATCTATAACTTTGAAATTGCAGTGGTTAATATTTTCAGCGACTCCCTTGCAAGTGTTATGGCTATCCATAGTCAGCGTGTCGATTCCCATCACCTAATTAAAGATATCCGTCAGATTGTATCTAACCTTTTGAGTTCAGGCACCCGTACTAACTTTATTTGGATACCGAGCCACGTAACCATCCCTGGTAATGAACGCGCCGATGAGCTCGCTACTCAATGCTTGTCTGATCCCGCTAGCCCGGTTTTATCAATCACGCCTTCAACATCAGAATTTTTGAACGTTATCCACTCTGCTAGAATTTCTAACCTCAGCCGTTCCCTTAGATTGGCCTGTCCTACTCTCCTTCCCTCATCGAGGTGTCGTATGGGTCTTAGACCGTGGCAGGTCCACAAGTCGACAGTTATTTCGAGAATCCTTCACAGGCTCAGGAGCGGTCGAAATCGCCTAAATAAAACGTTGAGACATTTTGACGCGGACAATGATGGTTTTTACCCCAATGGTTGCCCCAATTTAGAAGACTCTAATCACGTTCTTACCGTATGTCCAACTTATGAAATCTCTCGGGAGCCCATAAGATCTCTCGTATCCGGTCTCAAACTTGATTTTGTCCTCCCAGTCCTTATTGGCATTTGTGAAAACATTCCTTGTAATAGTCAATTTAAAATCAGAGACGGCGTAGTAAAATTTCTAACTCAGTCTGGCCTAATTAGTCGAATTTAAATTCCAATCCACCCTTTCTCCCTCCCCCCCAAACTATCTATGTGTTTACTCTCTTTCATAGTCTTTTGACTATGACATGTGATTCTACAAGAAGATCTCAGTCAATCGGTCGGTGCGCAAAGGGCTCGTTCTTACTTGCCCGTAAAGTATCGTTCACACTACAGTCTTACGTACAATCTTACGTACTACGTATGGCGTTTTCGCCTTACGAATTGCGTTTGTCGAAACGTCAAGCTGTTCACACACAACGCTCTACGTAGTACGTAATTCGTAAACTCAAAACGGAGTGAAAACGAAGTCAAAACGTAACTACCCAGATAGCACAGTGCAGTCCCATATACATCCCAAACACGTCACTTTGAGACGTCTGAGATGTACTTGGCACATAGCAGATTCCCAAGTTTACATTCCTAGGACGTCTTTTACGTATGACCAATGTCCGCTTCGCCGAGATCTCATATCGGTCCTTATCCCGTCCCATTGGATGGACTTTAGACGTACTTGGGACGGAAAAAGGATCTTAAGAAGTTATTAATAATAAATATTTTTCTGGACTCTGTATTTCGTTTCTTTTTTATTTACTCTTCTTTTCCTTATGAGTGTTTGCTGTGACGACATTTTTTCACGAACGCTGATCCGGATATCCGGACATTAAGTTTATTTGTCAGAGTATGTAAAGGGTTACCGGAACATACAACATAAATCGACTGCATACTAACAGCATAGTTGATGAAATAAGGAACCTGAACCAGGGATCGAACCCGGATCGTCGTGGTGGGAAGCCAATACTATACAGATGAGCCACGAATAAATATGTACATATTTTAAGATAAAGGTAATAATAAGATTTTAGAATCAAACTTTGCCGCGAAAAAACAAAGACAGTTTCTCCGAAATTTTCTAAGTGAGGAGAAGGAGCCAAAAAATAAAAACGGGACGCATCAGAGACTTCTACGAGAGGGAGTAAAAACTCACGTATCCGACAAGATGAAAATGAGTAACGTGTTCAAATAAGAGCTCGCAATGGGACATCTTAGAGATTCCCCTGTGCCCACCGCACCATCCGCACGGCTTTGGTCCCGCCTTGGGACAAGAATTCCTATCTGGGTATATGTAAAAATAAGATGGCTCTCATTTTTACAGAAGATTTTTTAACGTTCTACGCACTACGTAGACAAAATCTAGTTCGCTTGTCTTCGTTCTTTTGTTTTTTGTTTGATTTCAGCTGTTAAGTCTGTTCTCATACCTGAAATTTCGACACTGTTGATGTCTGCTATCTCCATTTTTAAATTCTGGTAATAATCCTATTCTGGAAAGTTGTTCATCATTACTTACAGAGTTGTTCATCATTATTTAAGTTGTTCATCATTATTTGTCAATTTGTGTACATTTCATGTTCGTGTACAACTTCAATAGTTCTGGTAATAACTGTTGAAGTTGACATTAATATTTTTACAAACTACTCTGAGCTCTGAACTTGTACACGAACATGAAATGTACACAAATTGACAAACACGACATCTATGAGTAGAAAGTGAAAGTTTGAATTTACGTTAAAAACAAACTTTATACGTAAGTGTAGTGTGAACAGACTACGAAGTTTTTAACGTAAGTCACCCAGATAGGAATTTTCGTCCAAAGGCGGGACCAAAGCCGTGCGGCTGGTGCGGTGGGCACAGGGGAATCTCTAAGATGTCCCATTGCGAGCCCTTATTTGAATGCGTTACTCATTTTTCATCTTGTCGGATACGTCATTTTTTACTCCCTCTCGTACAAGTCTCTGATGCGTCCCGTTTTTATTTTTTGGCTCCTTCTTGACACTTAGAAAATTTCGGAGAAACTGTCTTTGTGTTTTCGCGGCAAAGTTTGATTCCAAAATCTTATTATAACCTTTATCTTCAAAACTGAAAACATGAATTCGTGGCCCATCTGTTTAGTACTGGCTTCTCACCACGACGATCCGGGTTCGGCCCCCGGTTCAGGTTCCATATTTCTTCAACAGCGCTGTTAGTATGCAGTCGATTCATGTAGTGTGTCCGGTAACCCTTTGCATACTTTGACAAATAAACTTGTCGTCCGGATATCCGGATCAGCGTTCGTGAAGAAATGTCGGCACAGCAAACACTCATAAGAAAAAGAAGAGTAAAGAAAAAGGAACGAAATTCAGAGTCCAGAAAAAGATTTATTATTAATGACTTCTTGAGATCCTTTTTCCGTCCCAAGTACGTCTAATGTCCATCCAATGGGACGGGATAAGGACCGCTATGAGATCTCGGCGAAGCGGACATTGGCCATACGTAAAAGACGTCCTAGGAATGTAAACTTGGGAATCTGCTATGTGCCAAGTACATCTCAGACGTCTCAAAGTGACGTGTTTTGTGCGTCTATGGGACTGCAGTGTGCTATCTGGGCAGAAACGAAGTGAAAATTACGTAGATAAAACGTAAACGAAAAACGTAATACGTAATACGCAATACGCAGAAAAGGGCTGTAGTGTGAACGTACCTTAATCCGAATGTTGGAATAGAAATTTGCACCTGAACCTGCCTGCCGAACAGAACACCCTTTACCGCTGCCAGCCTAGCCACAATCCTCAACAGCACTGAGTCTCCCTCTCTGATTCATTTGTCTCTGGGAGGTCCTTCTCCTCCTCCCTTCTTTACTGGCTATGCTGCGTTGCCGCACTGTCCAGTTTGTTTATTTTACACTCAACACCTCCCCTCAAACTAGACCCCCAAAAATACACATGTTGTGTTTCATCTTCCTGTGCATCTCCTGGTTGTAGGCCACTTTAATTGCACCTTAATTGTCGCAATATAATGGCCAGCCATCCCTTGCCCAATGTCCTCCAGCAGTGACTTATGTCCAGGCTTGGCCTCACATTGTCATAATGCGGAATCCCTCTCACGATGTGGAAAAACACCAGCTTTCAACTAGATTCTTCACATTATCTCAATGCGGAATCCCTCTCACATTATCATAATGTGGAATCCCTCTCACGATGTGGAAAAGCACCAGCTTTCTTGTAGATTCTTCACATTATCTCAATGCGGAATCCGAGGCGGAATCCCTCTCACATTATCATAATGTGGGATCCCTCTCACATCATCACGATGTGGAAAAGCACCAGCTTTCTTGTAGATTCTTCACATTATCTCAATGCGGAATCCCTCTCACATCATCACGATGTGGAAAAGCACCAGCTTTCTTGTAGATTCTTCACATTATCTCAATGCGGAATCCCTCTCACATCACGATGTGGAAAAGCACCAGCTTTCTTGTAGATTCTTCACATTATCTCAATGCGGAATCCCTCTCACATCATCACGATGTGGAAAAGCACCAGCTTTCTTGTAGGTGAAAGCTCATCACTTTGTAACGCCAGCTTCATTCCGAATTTTCAAGACGCGTAGTTTTTCCCATCCAGACACCACACAGCGTGGCGGCGGCCATCTTTCTCCATCACTCCAAACCAAAATTCTAAATTCTTGATAACAGTTAGCCGAGGACACACAAAACAGGAAATAAATTGATCAAACAGATTATAACGCCAACTTCATTCCGAATTTCCAAGACGCGTAGTTTTTCCCATCCAGACACCATACAGCGTGGCGGTGGCCATCTTTCTCCATCACTCCGAACCAAAATTCTAAATTCTTGTGAACAGTTAGCCGAGGTGACACACAAAACAGGAAATAAATTGATCAAACAGAGTAGCTGTTAGCTGTGCGTACAGCTGGGCCCATAACCTGTTGGAATAGAAATTTGCACCTGAACCTGCCTGCCGAACAGAACACCCTTTACCGCTGCCAGCCTAGCCACAATCCTCAACAGGACCGAGTCTCCCTCTCTGATTCCTTTGTCTCTGGGAGGTCCTTCTCCTCCTCCCTTCTTTACTGGCTATGCTGCGTTGCCGCACTGTCCAGTTTGTTTATTTTACACTCAACACCGAAGACGTGGCCACGTGGGCTGCGCTTTAGCAGCCCCCCTCGGTGGCACCGTTAAAACAAATATCGATCATCATCAACTGAAAAGGCGTGTCTGTACGTTTGTAAGTATGTATGTCTGTATAACTGTATGACCGTGGGTGTTACTAAAATGCGCGTGCGCGCCTGCGCTTTGCGCGGCTACTAATATGCACGGAATTTTTCTTGCGCGTAAAAAACTAAAATGCGCGTCAAATTTTTCCGGAATTTTGCGCGCGACCACGACGGTTAGGTTAGGTTAGGTTAGGTTAGGTTATTTACGCGCATTTTCCCTTCGTCCTGCGCGCATTTTAGTGTGGTCGCGCGCAAAATTTTGACGAAAATTTTGACGCGCATTTTAGTTTTTTACGCGCAAGAAAAATTCCGCGCATATTAGTAGCCGCGCAACGCGCAGGCGCGCACGCGCATTTTAGATACACCCTATGACCGTAACTTGTCTGTAAAAAGTGCTGGTGTAGACCCAGCTTTAAGTAGTCCATGGGTAGGGTTCGCCCCGACGACCGAGATTAAGTTGAAATACAGAAACACCCATACACATCATACACACACACACACAAATGTATTTCTTTCATTTATTTTATTGAGTAAACCATATCATGTGAGTTTCACTTTCACATTCCTTACACATGATTATTATTGCGTTTCAAGAATTTCCTTTGCTAATTGTAAACAATGCAATTGATTTAATAAAGATTTCTCATAGGCAGTAACGGCGCTGATGCAAGGCATTTCACAACACTCAATAAGCTGGCACATGGCTCGTGTGAAAACTATATTGAATTAAAAAGTTATACATTAAATACAAAATACATAAGTTTGTGTTTTATTTATACCTGATGTATTGTGTATTTTAGAAATTGAGTCACCACTATAGCATTTTTCTTTAAGCTCTTTCTCCTCATTGAATAAGGTTAGTGGTATTTTAGTTAATGCCTGAAACAAACAATGTACACATTATTAACATAGGTAATCTTTTAGGAATTATTCTTTCAGTTATCTTTCATTTTTATTCTATTTTTGTAATTTTTTTTACTTTGAGGCAATGTCCAATAATCACAGGAACATTTTGTGGAACAATGTTAACTGCAATCTCTCTGCTGCTCAATATACCATCAACATCTACAGCTTGGAAACAGATCATTGAAGAATTAGCAAACTAAGGGACATAGTGAATAGAGAAGAATTTATAATTAATATAAAATCCAATACTTAAGAACTTTTGACGAAGAAGATACAAGAAACCAACTAACCTTTTCATTAGCCTCTTGTTGGAAAACTGAAAAAATCAACCCAATGAAATCTGGATCCTGCACATAACAAAAAGTTATTCAAAATTTAAAATATGGTATGCCTGATATTCCTTGCATATTAGAGGGGTAATAAATCTTTACCATAGCTTGGTAGTTGGCTTGTGTATGTATGTCTAGACAAAATAACAGTTTATAATATGAAAGCAAATAACAAATGTGTAATTTATATTTTACCAACATGTGATGGCTGAACTGTAATATGGGGATGTGAATGATACCATCCTAGTACTCTTATTGGTTTACTCACTTGAACTGATAGTTTTTCTGCTTTCAGGGTAGCTGCAGATAATTGTAAAGGTGATATTTCCACTCGATCAGCCTGACTATATGAGCAGGATACAAATTTATGCAATAAGTTAGTGTTGCCACAATAATTGAGATCTTTACCGGACACTTCTTTGGAGGATGACGACACTTTCAATAAATGATAGCCCAACCACATCTTCCATTGAACTTGAAAAATTTAAATTAGGTTCCACATAACCTGAAAAAAAAGACTCATGTTATAGAAGTTCTTCATACAATATGAATGCTCACAACCAACCCAATAATAATCCCATAATTTCTTCTGTTTCAGTCGATAACGCATGACTTAGGCACGTAAGGTATGCACTCGATTTAATAAAAACTTTCTGAATTGCCATTTAGAATTTTTGTATGGTCGGGGCACGAAATAATATTGTCTGCTTGCTGTGTCCTAGTATAAGCAGAGCTATAGACTCCTGGTCGCTTCACGAGTTCACGGCTGTGTTGGCTTCTCTATCCCGGTTTCAGGGTAAAAGTAAGCCGATTTGGAAACTTTAAAAAGCGCCTCTAGTGAGTGTGTCAGCTGCTACGCTCAGCTACTTTAGAGAGCCTAGATGGCTCTTTTTAACGTTTCCACTCCACAAATTCTGACAGGCCCCACCCTAAAATCTCTGAAAATCGGCTTACTGTTACCCTAAAACCGGGATAGGGAAGCCAACACAGCCGTGAAGCGACCAGGAGTCTATAGCTCTGGTCGTCCTAATCCGTCCTAATGTAATGTGTAGTGGTGTCGACTTGCATCCGTTTGATTATGGGTTACGCCGACAATCGAAAACCCCTAGCGGTCAGATTTTGAACTGTATGCTAAAAGTTCCATATTCTTACTACAAAATACGACAATGTTGAGATTCAATTTCAAGTGTACAAGCGATTTTTAAGTCTAAACTCTAAGTCACGTACCAAAAAATAAGCTGGAAATTTCTTCGTTTAGGGAAATATTTATATGCAGTTCAAAATCTGACCACTAGACTTGCGTGGGTTATAGCGCTGGATTTGGCCATAGTCATGTCATGAAGTAGGCCTACAGACATAGTCATGATTCATGAAGTACGGTCTGTATTCATCATAGCCTACTATAATTACGGCCAGACATCTGGCTATCTCGCCGTTACCGAGAAGCTCCGCCTACTCCGGATCACGTGCTTGTCTGTGATTGGCTGTACCCCTTTTTCTTGTTTTTTTCTAGATTTGTAAAGCGAATTAGATGGAATGCCTAGATTCTATAAAAAATACGAGTTTTTTCACATTTTTCTAAACAAAATCTAAAATCTGAATTTGTTTTTTTTCTAAGTCCTTGCCAAAGCGAACAAATTCAGATTTTGTTTTAAAAAAATGTGAAAAAAATCGCATTTTTTATAGAATCTAGGCATTCCATCTAATTCGCTTTACAAATCTAGAAAAAACAAGAAAAAATTATGAAAAATTGATTATGACTTAAGTAGATTTGAACCTAGTATTACTCTAATGGAAATCCACCGCTATACCCACTAGACTACCAATCGCTAATATCAGATTGACTCTGACCATACCAGGATGCAAGACGACGTCAAGGAACTTAAAGGTTTGGAAAGAAGACGTGGAAAATGGAAACGATTTTGGGGTACAGCCAATCACAGACAAGCACGTGATCTGGAGTAGGCGGAGCTTCTCGGTAACGGCGAGATAGCCAGATGTCTGGCCGTAATTATAGTAGGCTATGGTATTCATGCCTTGATGCCATAGTTTTCAAAATGATGATGGGTGGTTCTCGAACGTTAAGGTTCTATCCCAGTCACTTTTTTCAATATTGAGAAAAAATTTTAAAATGAGTACGCTAAAAAAAATTTGATTAAAATTTTAAAGTCAGCTTCGCTATGGCTGATGTGTAGTTGCGAAGATTCCTTTGTAGGAAGCGTTATTCACATCAGTTGCGCTTTTGATTTCGTATAATATTGATACTACAAGTACTTCTAAAATCCCACTTAACGCCGACATTTTTTATTAAAGATGGACAGGACCATACAAAATAAATAGAAAATAGTTGATTCATTCCAACTAAAACATTATCATGTTCTTATAACTAATCCAGAGTGATAGAGAGTATGGTGAAGCGACGCTGTAGGAATTCTCCATAAGGCTTCATGGAGAATTCCTACAGCGTCGCTTCACCATACTCTCTCTCTATCACTCTGACTAATCTATCTGAGAACGAATAAAAATGCATAGTACATGGAAAAGGAAAAGTTTATTTATATGAAATGTAACAAATACAGTAGATAAATTCATACAAAGGGTAAATGGCTCAAGTTTATGGCACAAAGTCGTTGTGGTAAGTACTGCAGGCCTAGTTTAAGGTGTAAGCAATCTTATGGGCACATAGTGTATGTAAAGGCACGCGTTTGCAATCAGCATTATTACGAGCACCAACGTAGAAAAATAGCTACACGTTTCACTTTGCAGATAAATCAAACCGATCTAACAAACAAGGCACATTTTTTGCAAAATTATTATTGGGTGTTATAAATAATAATTTGTATGTAGGTAAGGAGTCGGCGAAGATACAGATAAATCTTGATGGGAAATATTTGCTGGTTGTATTTCAACCATAGTTTGGGAAGGTCGCTTAATTGATTTCAGTTGCAAAGACGGTAAATAGAACAACAAAAAAACACCGTCCATATAAGAAATACGGGTTCATACTACAGCTAACAGTGTGCAGAGGAGATTTCAAAAAGTTACTTTTGCTGACTTGCAATTACTACAAGTGAAGAACAGTCGAAGATGTAAATAACGTATAATTTTATGTAGAACGGATTGATGAGAAATTTAATTTATCTCCTTTTGAAATTATTGTCATATTAGTCCACAGACTCAGTGATGAACTGGTCATTGGTCAAAAACAAATTGCCCAAGTTGATAAACGGCTATTGTTTTTTGGTTTGCTCCCGCATTTTTAGTAATTAATCGAAGCCTTCCGGAAAACTAGATTGTCGATTTCACAACTCAGGAGCTGACAATTCGACAGGTTCAAAAACACTGAATCGTAAGGATCGAGTAAACTTGATCGTTCAACTAAAGAGTAATGCAGTACATCTGGATATAAATTAGATCCAACTAGTTTTTTTGTTTTTTTTTTAAGATACTGAGGTAGGAAGAATCAAATAAGGTGTAGCTGGTCAAGGCAACGTTTGAAATATTTACATGATAAATGGGAAAAAACACACATTTGGGGTACGATCAAGTTCACGAAATCTCACGATAACTTTATAAAGAAAAGACGTTCGGATTAGAAGCAGATAAAATTAAATTACTATTCCTTGCTAGCAGAAGTAGACCTTGTTCAAAGTATTACGCGGTTTGCAGCGGCGGTTGTAAGAGCGACTTGCTGATGCAGGACAGGGTCTCCAGATCAATAGCCAATGTTCTTCGCAGGCCATTGGCCGCGGGATTTCGTAAGTAGAGCACTACACACCGTTAAGCACCTACAGGTAGATAGGATATGGGGAACGATGAGCCAAAGGTGGGGAATTACATGGGTGTTTAAGAGATAGAAGGTAATAATTGGGTGGCAATTTTTATTGGTGTTACCAGGTGCAAGAAAGTCACGAAAAGGTAAGGGAGTTTCAGGTAAGGGATATTGAAAGAACGAATAGAAAAAGAAAAAAAAATCGTTAGTATCAAATGGTCCCATCGATATTGATTAAGTGGCATGGATTAGATCAAGAAGAGTTAGTAATATGAAATCCTTATGCAATACGTAAAAATCTTCGTCAACCGCTTCTTTTGGCCTCAGGATAAAGTAGACTAATTTAAGTTTGCACAGCCAAGAAATTGAAGCCCTGCCCTAAGACCAACAAGTCCCAATTGATGGAACACTACCACTGAAAAGGCGAGTCGCTAGTTAAGGTTTCCGCTTCTAAGTTAAAACGCAAACGCAGTAATCGAAATAACACCAAATACGTCATTTCACATACAAAACCAAAGGAAGCAATGGTAGAAGGGATGCGACTACATCGCATAGGAAACCGTAATAAACTAAGTAAAAGTCACGCAAATGATTTTTAGAAAGGCATACCACTGTATTTGGCTGAAACAATTATATATATATATTCATTATATATATAATAGTAAATATTGGCACTAAGTACTTCGGATGTTTTCTCTGCAAATCAAATGACACGAAAGACAAACAATGGTCTTCGCCATAAAAAAAAAAGAAAAACAAAAACACTCGAAACGGTCCAACAAGAGTTCGAATGCGATACAGCTAAACTGAAAGTAGTAAAAACGTTTTAAAGAAAATAGAATGACTTAAATGCAATTTGAAACTGTACATGAAACACGAGAAACATAACACGACACTCGGATAACAAACAGATCTTAAATTTTAGCTGTCGAAATTATTTGATTCTTGGTTGCCACCTGCTTCAATCTTCAGCTAATAAACGTTCAATTAACGCCGGTTAATGAATTAGTTTTCGAGGAAAATTACAAGGTTGACAAGTACATTCAAAGTTCAGACCATTTGTATGTTGTTTCATTCAGTTCGGTAGTAAGATATCAGTGATACTATAATTTTAAAAAATCCAAAAATAATTGATTCGTTTAACGAGAAAGCGAGCTTGCCGGCCTGAATTTAACATATGCCATGTTGCACATTTTTATGAAGCAGATTTCCACTGTCCTTTTTGTAATTCGCCCTTTAGCGAGCCTTTAACACATTGAGGAAAAAGCACGAACTTTGTTCAATGATTGCACTCTCGCCCTAACAACTTGCAAGATTGAAGATGGATTTGTTTACGGGCGGTAGTGAAATGAGAAAATGGCCACGAGCGAATGAACGTGTAGGGCACCGGATTTGGTGTGTGTGTGTGAAGTTCTTAATAACGGGATAAACTGCATCTGTCATCATCGTTATATTGCAAACAGCAATAAAACATTTGAAGTAACGAAACGCGCAACCTAACTTCACAGAGACGAGCCAAATCATTTTTACACAGAACGTTCGCCTTGAATGCACGAAACAGCATTGATAGCTTTAAAATTAAGGCAAATTTACCGACAAATTGATCAAAGCGACATTTCAACAGTAATTCGCACCTAGCTCCGACGCTTGGCTTACACGAACTCTCACGTTTAAAACACAACACAATTGGTTTTGTGCGTAAATGTCTATATATATATATAAGATGTTAGTATTAGTAAGTTAAGGTTTGGTTGGAAGAGGCAACGCACCTGGCCTGAATATCTGGGACAACTGCTGGATGGTTGGGTTGGATTTTTGTTTGTTTTTGATTGGTTTGTTTTTGGGTGGTAGTTGTTGGTTGGCTTGTTAGTTGAGGTCGTTCCTTTGGTAAGGATGCTCTCGCCCTTGCGAGCCCAGATGGCGTCTCAGCTTCCCACTAGCGCCTCCTACAATCAGCCAGACAGAGGGAGCGGAGCGGCCGGTGTTTCATTAGTATGTTTATGTTTAAATACACTGAAGAAGTAAAGACAGATAATGTGATTCATAAAAACAAAAGACAAAACATTTGGTTCTTAAAACATTCAATTCGTCATTTATCCTATTATGTTAAGTAAGCTGATTTAAAGAGTCGTGCCTGCGAGGATTGAGTACCGGACCATCAGTCAATTGCTAAAACAATTGACCGAGAAAGGTGTTTGAACCAAACTGACCAATTTTTTTCTCAGTTGATTTAAAAACACGAGATTTCAATCAACTGCAAAAAAATTGTTGCACTTAATCAACCAGCAGGCACGACACCTTGATGGCATCTCAAGACCAGATTAGTGTGGGCGATTGTTTTCAATTAACACTTTACTCCTGAAACGTATCCAACTTCAATTGTATAAAACGCTCACTGAAGAAAAGCGAGGACTTTTAAGAAAATTGCTAGGCGTACATCCTTTTGCGATTCCCTTAAAAAAAAATCGCAGTAATGGATGGGAATGTTCTTTTGCAAGTCCATTACTACAAATTGAACTTGATGAAAATTTGTTCTTACGACTATTTAGATATCCACGCAGCAAGAGAAAGCAAAGTACGAACTTACACTTTAATAACGCAGCTAAAGAAACCAGAAAATTATTTTTTTTATGTGCCACTATGATTTGACGTGGTTTTGCCCCCCCCCCCCCCCCCCCAAAAAAAAAAAATATATATATATATATATATCTATATAAAATAGAATAAAATAAATCGTACTGCTTGCATTAAAGCACAAGGCACGAAATATGCCAAAGTTCAACTATAACTAAAACGTAATCAAGTCCCTAAGCTTAAAAAATCAAGTCATAATCTAAAGACTAAAAAATAGCTCTGAACAAATCAAATAGCATACATGGAAATAATAATCTAACAGTTTTCGAAATCAATAATGCTTATAAAATTTAGGGAAAGTGAAAGAAGCTATCGGGCAAACAACCCACCAGCGGTGCCGTCGTTGGATGACGGCACGCCCGTCTGGTATTCTGCCAACAGTTGAGATGACAGGCCAGCGGCGGCGGCGGCCGCAGCTGCGTAGTTGGAATATTCAGCGGCAGCAGCGGCAGCATAAGGTGAATAGAGCAATCCAGCAGCGGCGTCTGCAGCACTGATAAGTGGAGGTGGTCCTCCCGATGCAGCTGAATTGAGAAGAGCTGCCATGGATGAAGCGGCTGAAGAATGTTGCATCCCTCGTGGCGAGAGAATGAGAGGAGCTCCAGCTATACCGTTCCACGAATCTGTGTTCAACATAATAAATGTGGGATTAAAAAATTAATACAAAATCAATCATTAAACGGTACCTTTCGATGACGCTTGGTTGAAATAGTACTCTGTAATACGAAGAGAACAAACAGAAAGCTGCGTTAGTATGTTGCAACCATGAAGAACATGAGAAAAGCATTGACGAAAGAATTACCAAGCTGTGAGGCACCCGCTGAAGGATTTCGTAGTCCACCTGGTGAGCCTAGCCCAACTCCTGGCTGCAACAAACGAGGGGCATCTGAAAAACACGAAGCGGGAACTTTTAGAACACAAATAAATAAAATAAAGTTACAGTCAATAAGGAAAAACGAATGAGCTAGAAATTGTGAACAAATTTAAAGTTATGAATCCTATTCCACGTAATACACTATCACGAAAAAATCAATTATTTCCTAAAAACTAAATCAAATTCTTGAAGTAGAGTTAACTGATTCGACGACAGAAAAATCCTCCGATTATTTTCATCCCTGTAGGACACTATCTATATATATATATATATTTTTTTTTACAGTTTCTGCCGAGGGGTTGATACAATGAAAAGATTATTTTAAATACAACATTAACATCAGACTCTTAGTTTCGGTGGTCAAAGTTTATCGATTTTGAACTGGTCTGAACAGCTAATTTTCTAATTAAAGATACACAGATGATTATGGTTCAAAAATGTTCAAGTTAGGGGTTATTGAATTCTCAAATGCAAGAAAATCGTACACGAATTGATGGCGGGAGAAGGAGGACGGCTCGCGAACTGCTGAAGCATCTGTGTCTCATAGAACCCTACCACTCGTCAATGGAGTAAATGGTATTTTAGAAAAATTCTTCGAGAAAAGGTAACCTAGGATCTCTCATAGATACTTAAACGATCATCAACAGTTTAGTTTTAATGGTTAGATTGATTTTGGGCAAATTAGTGATACATAGCCGTGGAATTAGAATCAATCACCGGGTATTTTGAAATAATCGACGAGTATGGTAATGTGGTAAGCTTAGTTTTTTGTTGTTGTTGTTCAGAAATGGTTGAAGCGCATATTATACGGTTAAATTGAATTTTTACATTAAATTACGCAAACGAGTAAAAATGAGTTGTAGTCAAAAGTAGTTGAGACTTACATATGCTGAGCAGATCAGCCCCTTTGCCACCTCCCACGCCAACTCCACTAACGACACCTCCTCCAACACCACTTCCAGGTTGACCAAGTTTGGCTGATGGATCTCGGTAAGTTCCATTTATGATCGCCAATTCCATCAGCTGTCGTTTTTTTAGTTCGTCTTCTCCGTCCGCCTGCTCATTAAACCAATAAGACTCAAGCGTCAGTATTAACGTAGAATGAAATTCAAATGCCGCGTCTTTTACCGACAGAACAGTTATATCATAGAATTCAATGAAATATCACAATGACTTTACATTTGTAAACAATACCCGAAAAATAAACTTTTTATTTTACCATTAATAATAAATAAAATAAAACATTTCGAGTTTGCTAGCGAAAATAACCGCAAAATGAGTTCTTTTCAACGTTTTGATCCGCTTCTTTCTAGCTGAATTACACATTAACCATTATCAATTTATAATTGCCAATTTTTAAAACAAAAAAAGATATACTACGTCTTAACACTGAATGAAAATAGAAACACAAAATTGAGAAAAAAACATTTCTTTTTGTGGTCTACTCGGGAGATTCGTTGCATTTCAAATTGGTACACATTTTAAATGGCAGATGGCGGTTGCGAGCTTGGGCTGAATCTATTTTTACCAGGTTGGTGTAATATTTAAAATTTTTTTTTCAGATTATTATTTCTGATATAGCTAAAGCATCAAGTGTGCTCCGTATCCTACAGCACAAGAACTTTTTTTCCCGTTTTACCTACCACCTATATATTTTTTTACTGTCTGTTCTTACGTAATTCCTGAATGTACGTAAGTTTTTACTAGTAGATAACAATCAACAATGGAGACTGAAATTTTAAAATAATGAAATACAACAGCGAAATCAGTCAACCAATCGAGAATTTAAAAAAAAATAGAGCAACAAATACTTCATTTGTGGTTCGGGATCGACTGCCGCACAAATTTACGGCACTTTTGTTTGGATAATACGATGGCAAAAGGCAATTTTGTGGCAAGCTAACTTGTCTTTTATCGAAAGAAGAGCTCACACAAGCTGTCAAAACAGTGCAGCTACCGGACATTGAAAAATTGAAAATGGGAGGATCGATAAATGAAATAGTGTTTGACTTACGGCTGGAACAAGAAGCTTTCTTATTTCATCCACGGCGCGCTGCAGCTTAACTTTCGCACGGTTTTCTGTGTCTTCAACTGTGATGAGAACGTGAAGTTCGTCGTTCAAGTGTTCCCAATTTGGCTTGCCCCGATTTTGTTCCTCCTGTTGGATTAATATATAAAGAAATATTAGGACAAACCAATCTCGTCTGTGGTTAACTCAAAATTGACTCTTCAATATGTGAAAAGGTTGGTCATTTCCTCAACCCGTGAGGAAATGTGAACGAGAACAACAGTACACAACAAAGTTATCGTGCCATCGACTTCCTGAGTGCAGAGAATTGCAATCCAACATTGTTACCGGCCTCCAGTATAACCAGCATAATTGCAGTTAAATCGTGAGACAACAAGCTGATTAAAATTGTGACAATACCACCGAGTCATGTTTAAGCACACTATCACAATTACGGATTTACTTTTTGTAGAAGACTAGAAACGGGCATTGTACCTTTTTCTTGTCGCGCATAGATCCACGCCCCCTCACCATAATCTTGCAACCCGTTTCTTGTTCAAGTTGTTTAGCTGTCATGCCACGTGGTCCCAAAATGCGACCGACGAAATTAAACTGCAAGGGGGAGAAATCCATTAGAAAGAAAAAAAAAAACAAATCAATTAAAAGAGTCGACTGATAAATGTTGAGTGGCAAGATTGTCTTACGTCGGGAAACTCTTTGACAGGAACGTAGACTTTTTCTGAGAGATTCACAGCGGCACCAACAGCATCCGGAAGCACCATGGGTTTTTTCTCAGTCC
The DNA here is from genome assembly GCF_021234035.1 of Daphnia pulicaria. Classification (NCBI taxonomy): domain Eukaryota; kingdom Metazoa; phylum Arthropoda; class Branchiopoda; order Diplostraca; family Daphniidae; genus Daphnia; species Daphnia pulicaria. Next base: position 5,587,220 of record NC_060920.1, read on the forward strand.
CATTGATTTGAAACAGATTGCCGCGCACCTTTCCAATTTCTAATAAATCAAAACAATTCATGAAAAATGAATAAAAATAAATCACGGTGACCTAAAAAAAGCTGTCGCTGTGCTAAGACTATTTCTAGATCTTTATAAAAGAAAACGGTTGGTAGATACTTAAAAAAAAGGACGCACAATAACTGAGACAAAATTAAACAAGCCCAAGTGTTTTTGGAGACTTTGGGGGAAAACGTGAATCTAAAAGCGTCGCGTAGCTGCTTCATGTGGGAACGAGAACAAAATTAAATCGCGGGTAGCAACTCAATTCTCCTCGTCCGGATACAGTGTGTTGTTGGCTCATAATTAACGTGCTGGCGGAATAGACTCAATTCCATTGATAGATTAACCAGTGCGTTGGGGGATCCAATGTAAGAATATGTTCAACTCTAAAGGTCGATTGAAACGAGTTTTAAAAAACAAAACAAAAATGTCCTTTTATGGGTCTATTTAGAACAAAGTAACGGGAATCTTCGTCTACTAGCGCGTTGAAATCTTTTCGCTCTGAAAGAATGCAGACATACGCATAGCTTCTGAAACTATCACAAACTGTTATGGTTCCGCGTTCCCTATTTTCCCAACTGTAGGATTCAACAAGAAGAAGAAGAAGAAGAAAAAAAGAAAGCCGGCTAAACTTGCCAGTAGTGGAAAAACTACGGGCACAAAAGAGAAAAAATCAGGTCAGTATGTCCAAGAAGAGAAAATGTTTGTCCGGTCTCGTGGAACCCCAAAATGTTGCAGCACGCGTACCTTTTAAACCGTTGGTTTAGTTACGAGTTTCCATATGAATAGAACCCAATCCCAAATAGACCTAGCACAAACACGCATTTGTGAAACAAGATAACAAAGAAAAAAACGAATAAAAAACCCAAAAAATCGTCGCTAATGAATAAGAATCTCCCACACACGGTATGAATGAATTGCACGTTCTCAATCTATTGGTCCTATTACCAAATAAGGTGGGAATCGTGAGCACAAAAAAACGCCTCGAGATAATAATGACGCATCCCAAGCCATTCGATAAGCCCCAATTATATTTGCACTTGATGTGAATGACAAGAAATGGCTGAATGTTTAAGCGCTCTTTTATTTTAAACTGGACAAAGGAAGGGTGTGTCTAGGTGTAGCAAACTTAACACGACGAAACTTGAAAGAAAAGCAGGGATGGAAACAGGAAAAAGAAACCAGAGTCACAGGCAAATTGAGATTCTCGTTTTTTTCTTTTTCTTTGCAGCCTGGTATGAAGTTGGTATGCGCACAAGAATACAAAGTTAAGACAGCACAGCGAGCGGAGAATACTAAAGTCGGTCGTCGACGCTGTCGGGGGAAATCCGACACAAGACACAAAAAAATAAAAAAAAAGAGACGAAAGGAAAGACAAGGGGGTACGGCCAGAGCCAAAAGGAAAAGGGAGAGAGAGAGAGAGAGAAAAGAAAATAAGGGAGGTCAGGGGCTAAAAATAAAATAAAATGGCGCCCGTCTCAACACGCGAGAGAGACCTACTCCACACGAGAGTTTGGGAAAGAAAAACCCACCCTGAAATTAAGTCTAACATCTCTCAAGATGGCTAATCGATCACGCCACACAGCTGCGTCCGAGACGCTGTCGAGCATAAATCAAACGAGGGATAGACAAGAAAATAATGAGTCAGATTTTGATTTTTTACCTTCGTCGAGCAGTCGTTCGACATGATGAAATACGTTGGGCAGGGCAGCCAATTGTTTCTTGTCTTTGAGAAGCTGCGCCAAATAATCGGCGACACTTTGCGTGTTGGCCGCTGCAGCGGCGGCGGCAGCGGCGGCCGCCGAGGCCGACGTCGACGACGAAGACGAAGACGACGAGGAACAAGAGGCTGGCGGTTGCATCATCATCATCGCGGCGGCCGCGGCCGCGGCAGAGACGGGCGACGTGCCTCCCAACGTTGGCGAAGTTGTGCCGCCAGCAGCAGCTGCTGCCGCCGCCGCTGCCGCTGCCGCCATAGTCACGCTGATGACACTGTTGTTCATGTTGAGAGGTAAATTGTTGTTGGTATTATTGGAAGCTCCGACGCTGCCATCCACCATGATGACGTCAGTCATGGCTGTTGCGAAAACCAACGAAACGTCGGCAGGACCAGAAATGAACCCAACTCACTAGCCACACTAGCGATTCTATCTCAAGTTCCCACGTTAATACAAAACCAACAAAGAATTGAACTCAAATGTCACACTCATCAACTCGTCGGAGTCGAACCCATCAAACTCTAGCACCAACTGTAAGAAAAGAAACCCCCAAAATAAAGGAAAGAAATGTTGACGCAAGAATCTGTTGGTCGATTCGTGAGAGAGAAGATGAACGCAGTTTCCGTCTGCCAAAGCGAATATAAAAGCTTATAGTCGCAGTACACACGTGGATGAAGGCCGAATTTCACGTACCAACCGCGTCGACTGCTCAGACTCAACTGGTCCGTCAAACCAGCCAACAACCCAAGTGCCAGACCTGGAGACTCGAGTGAACTGGTGTGTGTGTGTGTGTGTGTGTGTGTGTGAAGGAGAAGAGAGAGAAAGAAAATCTTTTCGAATGGAAGAAGAAGAAGAAGAAGAGAAAAAACTTGAGACGGAGGGGGGGAGAGAAAAACTTGGAAGAAAATGGAGAAGAAGGAGAATGTCGGACAACATCCTTGGCCCTGAAGTGAGAATCGAGAAGGGGAAAGAAAAGGGGTGGGCCGTTATTCTACCGCCTCTTCCACCCACTCTACACTCCGCGCCAAACCCAATCCACGTTCGATTGAAATTCGACCCAACTTATGCGCCGATATTGGCGTTTTTATTGGCAATGCATTCGTTTTAAACCATTATTGAATTGGTCAATGAGAGCGTCGTTTAATGATATTGCGAAATGTGTTGAATTTTGGGCGAAAAGTCGTGAAAAAAGTGCGAGACAAGTGCTGCTTGCTCGGCTATCCACCGATGGGAGGGGTGTACTTGTTGCGCCTGTGTGCCCTTTCCCATTCCGGTTGTCGGTGCATTCCCGAGCACGAAAGTCAAGCCCTCCTAGCCTCTATCCTTTTTTTTTTTTTCTTGTTGTTTTCTTCTTCTTTTTTCACATTATTATTCTTCTTCTTCCAGGTTTACCGTCATTTATTCTTCCCTGGTAGTCGGCATTGATTCCGTCTCAACAGACTTTTGGCTCAACTCGTCAGCACAGTCGAATCAACCAAGCGAGAAATCCCAAAAACACACACACAACACAGCACCTTTTTTTCTCTCTTTTCCGAGTTGTAAATAAATTTTCTTGGCTCGTTTTAATCGCCAATTGATTGAAAAATGGTCACACACAATTTCGACGTTGGCTCGTCAGTAATGCTATCAAATTACCGGCCAAGCAAACATGATCTCTCCACCACATTTTTTCCCAAACAAAATATTTTCTTTCAGTCAATCAAAATAAAATCAAGAGATTTATTCCAATGTTGTATCAAGAGAAGAAGGAGAAGAAAAAAAAACAGTCGTGTTTGTGTTATATGGTTGAAAAAGGAAAAAATGCCGTACACAGTACACACACACACACACACATGTGGAAGGTATAGGAGGCTAGGAGGGGTATGGGAGAAAGGTCACGCTGAGAAGGGGGGAGGAATGGAAATGCCCAACAGCTAATTCACCTGCAAAATGAGGTGGAAGGCGGAAGGAGAAGGAGGAATGGTTACAAAGTGGGAGAGAGAGAAAGAAAGAAAAGGAGAAGAGAAAATCTCGAAAAAATAAAATAAAAATATAATAAAAATAAAAAAAAGAGTGGGAAGGTAAAGGAATGCGTCGGGCTCGCCACCTTTGGAGAAAATCGACTATATGTCGACGAAATAATGGCCGAATTTCGTCGGCAATGACACCAATCGTTATTTTCCAATGCAAATGCCGAGATGACACTAGTTCCGAGCCTTTAATTCGCTCAATTGTAGGGTGGAAGGCCTCGCAAAGTGTCAGCTGGTACCGCCTTGCATGTGTGTGTGTGTCTTATATGCGCCGACTAGTGGCGCAGGCAGCCCACCACATGACCTGACCTGTTTTTATTTTTTATTTTTCTCGACTATGCAACACACACGCAACACACACACGGGAATGAATCTAAACCTGAAAAGTCCAACTCCCCCCCCCCCCACACCCCACACCCCAACCAAATGATTTTCTCGTTGAATTCAATATAATTTGTCTGCGTTTACAGATCATTTCTTTCTTTACCCTCGCAATCCCGCCAAGGATTTTCACCTGCGTCCAACAGCTTCTTTTCTTTCTTCAATCAAACTCCCAGCTGACATTATATTGAACTGTGCTGCGGCGGCGGCGGCGGCCAGCAAATCTTTCGGCCCGGCAGGAGTCTGCTGCTGGCCTTGTGGTAGGCGTTGTCGGTGAAGTCATCCAATGTCTAACGAAAAGATTAAAAAAAGGAAAAAAGTTATAAATGACGAATTTATACGGATAGATGGAATGAGTATACGGCAACTTTCTCAGTGTCAAAAACCGTGTATAAATGATCATCATCTGGCGTGGTGTATTTCTGTGTACAGGTGTGGGTGGGTGGAAGGAGTTAGAAAATCTCATTTGGGGGCAAAAGAAACTTGAAAAAAAGAAATTAAAACCTCCAACGTTTGGAAAATATTACCTATCGCCACTCATTACTCATATAGTCATATTGTCTCTTGTGGTCGTCTAGAGTCTCGACGTAATAACGAACGCCGGGCGAAACTCGAATGGTCGGCTCTCGCTCTAAGCTCTGGCCGTTTTGTAATTTTAGCGACGGTTAAAAAGATGAAAAGACAACATGTTTGGGATTAGATTTCTCGGGTCGCCGGAGAGCCGCACGCAATATTATTTTTATTTAATGACGTAGCCCAGCTAAGAGCCAAAGTCACCATTGCTGCCCAGTTCCTGCCTATATAAGGCCAGGTATAAGACGAAATGCTCTCCCACTATATAGCTACGTCTTTTTTTTTTTTTTCTTGTTAGTTTTTCCTTTTCTTTCGTCATGGCTTATGTATTATTAGACTTGTAAAAGAGTTTGGCGGCAATCTTTTGATTGAGGCGATTTCATTTATCAACAGATGAGCACACACAACTCACTGTATCACAAACATTTCGCGTTTCTTCTTTCATCCTAAAGAAAAAGCAAAAAGGAGAACGTACGAGGACCATGGTTTTTCCTTGGGGTTTCTGCAAATGCCACGTAGAACTATTTCTTTTTGAAGAAAAAGAGGGAGAAAAAAACTTGGAAAAAAAGATCAGCAGTGTGACATCACCGAGAAAAGACACGGTTCCACTAATCTAGCACGAGCAAAGAATGAAAAAGAAAAGGGTGTCGCCTTTATTACGACGCAAACTTCTTTTCTTATTCTCTCGCCACTCGGATGGATGGCAAGTCTCATCTGACACAATAGGGAGGAGTAGGCAGCATGAGATTACCCCGTCATTTAACATTTACACACGGCAGAGACCAGGGAGAGACCAGGGAGAGACGGAGTGACGGAGAAAGAGTTGTCCAATAGCTGTGCACTCAACTGCAGCTCCACCCTCTCTTAGATGGCATGCAAAATAGAAACTAAAACAAATAATAATAATAATAAGGAGAACGGCTTTTTTTTCAGTCAATTGGGCAGGGTCTCATTCCAAAGGTGGAGCTCCTATCATTTCTCTAGGTGGGTTTTACAAGTTAAAACG